>NC_045431.1:26624090-26933409 GCF_902635505.1 Sarcophilus harrisii
ATGAGCATAGGTCGGTCAGCTGTCACAGCTGCTGTCCAGTATATTCCTGGATTTTGTGGCATGGAGTCAGAATCTGGGTGACTATCACCAGGTTGCTTATTAGGATTTTGTATGAGTAAACCTGATGCTACTACTTCTCCCGGGTGATGTCATACATTGTCTACCTGTATTAGTGACTGGGATATTATCTACACATTCTCCAGTTTCCCACATCAGTATGTGGATGGACACTGTTTTGTAAGCACTCTCAGGAGATGAAGTAGTCAAGCCAACTGTGCCTGGAGGCAAGGGATCCATAGGCTGGAGAGGAACAGATTTCACTTCTCCAGGGGGAATCTCAGTTGTCCCAGCTGCATACAGCTCTATTCTCCCCAATTGTAATAATCTCTTTCTCTCATCAGGTTGCTTCCTGGCTGATTGATTGTTAATCTCTTTCTCCCATCATATGGCTTCCTGGCTGATTGGTCATGTCTGAGTACGGGACTTCTAGGCACTCTCTGGGTGCACCATTGGCTGCCATCATGCCCCAGGTGTTTTTTGCCTGGGGCCCTGGGGCTGAGCCCCTCATCCCGTTTCCCTGAATCTGTCTACCTGGGTCTGAGGCCCAATGGAAGCCTCTGTTGCATTTTGGACATGGGGTATTGGGTCTTGTTCTCCCACCCTGTTTTCTCACTCTGTCTCTATACTAACATTGAACTTTCAGATGCCCTACTTTACCACATTGAAAGTATTGACGAGTATCTCTGGAAGTCCCTTGCCAAAAGGGACCCTGTCTTCCCATGTTGGGATCTTGGGAAATCTGCATCATAGCCTGACTATAAAAGGCATTTGTGCCCACTGTGGCACAGCGTCTTATGAGCTCCTCTAAAGGAGCATCCTTGCGCAGTCCTAGTATAATTCTTCTACAAACCTCATTAGCATTTTCTTTAGCAAGTTGCCTTATCATAATGTCTGTTACTGTATTTTCACCATTAGTTCGTATGACAGCAGTCTGCAGACATCCCAAAAAATCAGCAAAGCATTCATAATGCCCTTGTGTTATTTTTGTGAAGGCTTCACCTTTGTCGTTTTCATTGGGGAGAGAAGCCCACACTTTGATAGTAGCAGCAGCAATTTGCTCATATGCTGCTATGGAATAATTAATCTGTGCTAGAATTTCTGTATAAGAATCTACACCTGTTAATTGGTGATAGGTGATGGAAGTATGAACTTCACTTTGACTATTTTGTTGGGCTTGTATCCTACAGAGCTCACTATATTCAAAGAGCCACAAGTAGTTTTGTCCAGGTTCTAGGTATAACCTTGCTATAGATTTCCAGTCCCTAGGGGTTAAGATTTCATAAGCCAAATTCTGTAATAATATTTTAATATAAGCTGATGTAGCCCCATAAAGAGTGCAAGCCTTTTTTAGGTCTTTGAGGATTTCTATATCAAAAGGAGTTTATCTCCTACTTTCTTGACCTGAAGAGTTAAACTGTTGAATCACAGGATACATTCCTAGTTTCAAATCACCTATATCCTTCCCTTCCTCAGTGGCCTTAAGTAGTGCCTTTTGTAATCTACTCATAGGAGGGGGTGATTGCTGGGGGGGAGGTGCTGGTGTTGTCACTGCCCCTCCCACTACTCCTCCCCACTCCATCCCAGAAGGTGGAGTTGATGGGGGTGTGTTAAGAACCAGTTCCAGTTTAGGCAGGGTTGAAGCTGCCTTATGAAAGTGAGAATCACCACGCCCTTCATCCTCACTTAATTCCTCATGCCCTCTGGTGATATTGCCATTAATCTGTCTTTTGTCTTCCTCTTTTTCCTCATACTTCCTCATCTGGCTGTTCTTAAAACTTTTTCTTTTTTCTAGAACTTGCATGATTCTTTAAGATCAACTGTATTATGTTGTATGTATAGAATGTTTCCTTGGAAATTGAATGAGGACCTTTATCATTGTCGTATTTGCATAATCGTTGTCCTATTAGTTTCCAATTATCTGGCCCTATCTCTTTTTCCTTTAAGAAGCAAGGGGACTTGGGTTCTAATGTACCCAAGAATCTAGCAATCTGCAACCAAGTTACAATTAAGCCTTGTCCCTTGGTCAACTTAAGTATGCTTTCTATAGCGATGGGGCTGTGGCTGTGATTGGAGGAGAATCTTTTCCCAATATCTGCCCCATTTCAGCCAGAAAAGGTTACTAGTTTAGTCCTTAACAAAGTAAGTTCCCTGTTTGTCTATTAAAATACTCACCCTATTTCCTGGTCACCAGGGACTTCTTCAGTGAAATTAGGGTCCTTGGTACCACATTGGGCACCAAATGTGATGAGCACATTAGCACCCCGGATACCTTAGAATCATCTGGAGTCAGGATAAGCAAAAATCATTGGTCTTTATTCTTGGTCTTTAGAGGTAGGATTGAATTGGATGGAAGCAGAATCTCCACGACCTCCTTCTTCCTCGTCTACCGTCAAAGTGACCCTGGCTAGTCTTATTCCACCCCCGAGTCCCTCCTACAGTTCTCTGTATATACTAATTATGGAGCCAGCAGAGGATAGTGGGAAGGGCCATTTTCCAAGCATATGCTTATAGAGTATTGTCCAATCGATAATTAGCCTTAAGTGCTTGAACTGACCTCAGTGCATCGACTCAAGAGTTTCAGTCCTTTACACCCCTTTGTCAGTAGCTGAGTAAACATATTAAATAGTCTTGAGCATGGAGGTCATTCTGCTATTGTTCCTCACTTAACATCATAAAGATGTTGAGTCTTTTGAAGCTATTTTTCATCAGTCTTTACCCTTTTAGATTGTAGACTGATAAATATGGCACCATTGTTTGACATGTAATGCAGGAACATGTACTTTGGCCATCCTGAGGGAGGTGGATTAAATCACAGATGATCTCCCATATCTGTTCCAGCTCTAAATCCTTCCACCTCCATTAATAAGGGCAAGGTCCCTGCCATCCAGAGGGATCATCTAGTTTTGTTGGATTCACTTCCCCCAAGAAGATTCCATGGTTTGGTTAAAGTCCACAGTAACCTCAGAAATAGCCAATAATTCAATTTGTAATTGTGGTTTTCTCAGTCGCTTCCAGAAACCTGAAACCACCAGGTGATTGTATTCACCACCATGGTACCAACTGACAGATCTGAAGGAGCCCTAATTTTTTAGAAATAAAGGGAAGAAAAGGAAATTGAAAAGAAAGGCTTAATGTAGGAATGTGAAAAGAATAATAGCAAATACTTATAGCACTTTAAGCTTTATAAAATGCATTATAAATTTTATTTTATTTTATCCTTATACCAACTCTGGGAAGAAGATGCTATTATTATCCCCACCTGAGAGATGGAGAAGCTTAGGCAGATTGAGATTAAAGTGACTTGCTTATGGTCAGAGAACTAATGGCCAGGTCAGATTTGGGCTCAGAACCAGGCATGGAGACGAGATCTGACCTTAGATACTGGCGTTATCCATTGTGCTAGTCAGCTGGAGAGTTAGGAATGATGGAGAGAGAGAGCTCTGAGAGCAGGATAGGGAGAGTAAAGACTACATTCTGGAGATCAAATAAATGTAGTGTTTCCAACGAGGATGTTATTGAATTTGGAATTCAGATCCTTCTATACCAAGCAATACATTAGAATTTAAGGATCTGGGCTCCAGGATCATTTTTTGCTTGTTTGTCCATTTATAATCTATACCTGCTTGAAGAAGTGAGGTTTAGTTGAATTTTGACTCAGCTTTGCTTATGACCATTTCTATGAATTATTTTCTCTATAGGCTGGACAATTGAGGTTTGCTTCTACCTCTTTTGGGTGTAGGGAAATTGTCTTTCTCTGTTTTGGGATTTCGATACATCCTAATAGTTTTTTTCAAAATTTGGTCAAGAAGGATTTAATAGAAGTTTGAGGTGGTGGATCTTCACATACAGATGTTTTCAGACTTTTCTTCCTTTAATACAATTCATCAAGGTGGATGGGGAGCAGGGGAGGGAATGTATATCAGTGAATAAATGTATTAAAAAGTATGCAGTATTTATAGTATACATTAAAATGTATTACTTTAAAAGGATTTTTAAAAACTTTTAAAAAGGGAAACTGGTAAGAAATGGGAGGATTGTAAAAAAGAATATTTTTAGATTAATTTAAATCATGAAGACTTTTCTGACTCTTTGTTCATCTTTGTAACTACCGTCTATATGGGTTTTATATTTGTTTTTGAACAAATCTAGAATCTAAGAAAAGCATAAACTAATTTGTCATTATTATTTTCCTAATGACAGCTAGGGACTCCATTAGTGTGCTTCTGCCAAAATAAACACCATGCCTCTTCCTGAAATCTAACCCAAAGATATTTCTAAAAGACTTGTCAAGAAAGAGCCTCTTAACTTTGCCCTTCATGAAAATAATCTCACCCAACCAGTTCTTTAAAAACTAATATATTTGTGGGGTACTATTTATTTTAGAATATTTTCAAAGTGGATAAGATTTCATTTAAATCTATATTTTTTAACTTGTAGAGAAAATAATTTAAGTTTTTTTTTCCTTTCCTTTGTCTGTTTCTGTCTTTGTGTGTCTGTCTCTCTGTTTCTGTCTCTGTCTCTCTCTCCTTGTCTCTCTCTGTCTCTGTCTCTCTTTCTCAACCTGATTTCATCTCTATGGGGAACTCTCAGTATGTAAATTCCTACTCCAACACAAATCTGTAACTCTTCTGGAATTCATATCATGTAGAATTGCCTTGGATACAAAAGGCTTAAGTGATTTTTTTTTACACATTGAGAAAGTTTATTTTTTTTAATTAGTGAATTCATAAAGTTTGTCATCATTAATCTCTATAATAATCCCGTGAAATATCAAAATCTTACAATTCCCCAAAATAAAAAATAAAAAAAAACACTAAACTACAAAGTGTTTAATATACCCAAGGTTTTTTGTTTCCATTAAGTGATTCTTTTCCATTGTCAAATAGATTATGCATGTAAAGAAACAGGACTTGGACCCATGTTTTCATCATCCTACGGCCATTTTCTTTCCATTCTGCCATGGCTCCTCTTCATTACTTACGAATGATATTATAATTATTACTTAAAAAAAAAAAAAAGACCTGATGCATTTGTGGGGAGGGATCATAGAAAATATTCTTTGTTGAACAGATTCTTAGCTAAATTGTTTTAGAAGGATTTTTAAAATACTGAAAAATCAGCTGTAGATTTCTTCTAGTAATAATTATATGAATTTGATTATATTTTCTTCAGATTCTAAAGCCATTTTAATGTCTTGGGAACAACAGGAAAAAGGAAAGTCTATCTCCTTTGACCATTTTTCTCTTGGATTAATTATCTTCTAAGATAATTCCGAGATGATCAGCCACATGTAGAGGTACAGAGGAAAAAACAACAAATTAACATTAAACCATACATATATCTAGACTATGTATACTTGGTTTCTATGACTGTTTGATGGTGATCCCCCATTTAGAACCTATAACCTGGGAAACAGGAATAAGCCAGGAAAGCTGGGATCGTAGTCTATGGTGATTTAATGAAGACTTTTGAAAAGAAAGCTATGTAGTAGGATATAAAAAGCATGTAGGATCCTAGGGAGGGCGATGGAATGACCTGGTGAATGGACCTTTCTTCAGTTATGGCATAAAAACAGCTGTTTGGTCCATTTCTTTCACTTATGTCCAACTCTTTGCGACCCCATGTGGGATTCTCTTGGCAAAGATCCTGGAGGAATGTATTTCCTTCTTCATCTCATTTTACAGACAAAGAGACTGAGATCCAGAAAAAGCCCAAGATCACATGCTTCCCACTCAGTCTTTTTGTCAATAAAATGGGGATGAGGAAACTTCTCCAGAACAAGGATGATGAGATAAAATAGCTTTCTAAAGAATTTTAGATTTAGAATGAAAGCTTTCATGTCTATACTTTTGAATTATTATTGTTATTATTGCTGTAGATGGAAACCATTCTGTGTGATTATGTGCTCCTGATAAATATTGGTACAAACAGGTGATTAATCAACCTAGGGCTTACTTCTGAAAATACTACATAAGAGACAATACAATACATAATAACCTTCGAATTTCTACACCTGGGGAGGGAGGAGAGTCAACAATAAGAGCTTCTCCATCATATTAGAGATGCTGGGCCTGAGTCAAAAAGACCAGTCAGACAATTACCAGCCATATGACTCTGGGCAAGTCACTTAATCATTTTGCCTCAGTTTCCCTTTTGTAAAATGTGGAGAAGGAAATGGCCAGCCATGCCAGTGTCAGTACGAAAACTATAAACCGGGTCAAGAGAGCTGGACACAACTTGAAAACAGCTGAGCAACAACAAAATATGAATGAATTGGGCTAAGTCACCTCTCAGTTTCTTCTGCCTCTAAATTTGGTCTCATGATCTTATGAATTTAAGGTCAGAAAGGGGAGGGAGCCAGTTGGGGAAAGAGCCCACCGGGAGCTAACTTAGGCAGATTTCTGAGCGGAGAACTGGGGAACTTTGCCATTGAAAGTAAGAGTTTGGCAGAAATGGAGAGCAAAACCCAGAATATGTAGAGGAAAGTGATAGGGTTGCGTCAGTCAAAAAGAGAATGGTCTCTTAGACCAGGGTAAAGCTTGGAGGAGAGATCAGGCTTCTGATGAAGCCTGGAGGAGAAAGATCTCCAATAGTAAGGGCTGACACTGAAAGTCAGTGTACACTCACTCTCTCTGTCTCTCTGTGTCTCTCTGTGTCTGTCTCTCTCTCTCTCTTTCTCTCTCTCTCTCTCTTTCTCTCTCTCTCTCTCTCTGTCTCTCTCTCTCTCTCTCTGTCTCTCTGTCTCTCTGTCTCTCTGTCTCTCTCTCTCTCTCTTTCTGTCTTTGTCTCTCACACACACACAGTCCTAAAATCTGATTCTTCAATTGGACTGGGCTAAATGTGACCATCAGATCATGTGTCCATTATTTTATACTCTTCACCCTAGCTGCCTCGCGAGGCAGAGTGTGTGGACCCTGGAAGAAAAGAGATAAGGGCAAGAGAGAGGGGACATGCAAAATGGAGGCAAGTCAAATCATTCTGATAAAGCCTCATTTTAATGGGTGCAATAGTACAGATATATATAGCAGTAGAAAAGAAGGCAGGGTTGTACAAACACAGTACAGGGTGGGGTCCTAGACAAAGGGTTGGTATCCCGCCCAAGGATGAGCTGGTCAGATGTTTCTGGTGACAGGAAGCTCTATGATGTGATTAGGGGATGCCTAGATATCTGCCTATTCAAAGTTAGGATGTGATTAGGAGATTCCTATTCAGGAAGTCTTTGGCATAATGTGATTAGGAGATTCAACCTATTCAAGGTTGGCCTTATGTGGCTGTAGATTAGTGCCAGCTCCCCACACTAGCTTTTTACACTTAAATCAGTGAGCAGGTATCACCCACAGTGTGCTGTTCTGTGTAGTACTGGGGATTCCAAATATAAAAGCAGGACAATTCATCCATCCATCCATCCGTCCGTCCATCTATCTATCCATCTATCCACCAATCTGTCTGTCCATCCACGCATTCATCCTCCCTCTCTCCCTCCCTCCCTCCCTCCCTCCCTCCCTCCCTTCCTTCCTTCTTTCCTTCTTCCCTCCCTCCCTCCCTTCCTTCCTTCTTTCCTTCTTCCCTCCCTCCCTCTCTTCCTTCCTTCCTTCTTTCCTTCCTTCCCTCCTTCTCTCCTTTTCTTTTTTTCTCTTCCTTCCTTCCTTCCTTCCACCCTCCCTCCCTCCCTCCCTTCCTTCCTTCTCCTTTATTCCTTCCTTCCTTCCTTCCTTCCCTTCCTTCCTTCCTTCCTTCCTTCCTTCCTTCCTTTCTTCTTTCTTCCTCCTTCCTTCCCTCCCTCCCTTTCTTTCTTTCATCTGTCTGCCTGTCTGTCTGTCCATCTGTCTGATTAGTGCATCAGACACCAGTTGCCTGCAGATGATGGAGAAGTGATCTGCTGTATCCCCACCGTGAAAGTAGGAGTTCTGCATTCTTCCTTAGGAAACAGAGCTCAAGTTCCACCTGGTGGCTGCCTTGAGCAAATTAAAATGCTGGTCATCAGCAGGAGAATGTGCTTTCCATGGTCCCCAGGCCTAGGACGTCCAGCACGGCGTCCATATGAACAAGACATTTTGACTGCAAATATTTCCCTTGCTCTTAAGCCCAGGCCCCTCTGCCCTTCGTCATTCTCTTTTGTTTGGACAACTCAAGCCTTTATAATTGATTAGAGGGAATATTAAGTCTCGGTGACAAGGAGAAGGTAGAAGCCTTTGTTTGCTGGGGATCTGTCTGTTTTATCTGCCAATGAATAAGGACGTATGAAGGTCCCACATTTTCTATCTGCCCTCTCAGTAAGGATTTATGCCTTCTTTTCCCTTTAGATTTCCTCAAAGCAACCGATTTAACCCTTAAAAAGCCTCAGGTCACCTGGAAAAGCCCCGGCTGCCGACATCATTGCCGCACACAATCTGGAATATCTAGTAGGCCTCTAATAAATTCTTTCTGACTCATCTTGACCTGACTTGAGCCAGTTTAAACTCTGGTCCCTGAATATAATTTCCAAAAAGAAATTTCCTCCTCTCCTCAGTTCCTTTCATTGCCTCCAGAAGAGGAAGTTCTCAAGTACCTCAGGCCCTGCTTGGTATTAGTTCCCAAGATATTAGAACTGGAAGGAGCATGAAGGGTCATACATTTCAGCTGCGGGCTAGAGAGGTTAGAGAATGTCTAGTAGTCACACGGAGTAAATCAGTACTGTCAAACTCAGGTGGAATGGGGGCCACTAAATGGCAAAACCACATATTAATATCATCTGGGTTTTATTATATTTTAATCTATTGGTTTGTTACTTATTAAATTTATTTGTTTGTCAGTTATTTATTTATTTTAAAGATATTTTCCAAATTTCATTTTAATTGGGAATGTTGAATATATGACCACTTGATACCTCTAGAGTGAATAAGTAAAGCAAGTATTTGAACCCAGGTCCTAGGACGTTTACCCTCCAAAGCTTTAAGTCTATGATCCCAAGGAAACAAATTCTTTCCAAGCTATGCTCTGAACCAAATTCTCTAAGTTATCTTATCTTATTCTGTGACAAACTGGAACTTGGGAATCATTTCATCAAGCCAACAGAATGTTGGTGATTTGGGGACTTGTTTTTCTACTCTTACTGTATATGTTCCTCTTAATAGGTTGAACTGATGTGCTTTTTAAAAATCTGAGGCTGAAAACAAGTGCTTTGATTATTTCAAGTATGGCCAACCTCCTTCATAAAATCACAGTTGTTCTCCATCATAAAAAGTAAACAGACACTGCTCTGCAAACAAATAAATTAAAAACTGCGGACTTGGTATTAAAAAAAAAAAAGTGAGCCTGGAAATGGTTAAGTTTCATACTTGTTGAAGTTCACAATAATTATTATTATTACATAAATATTATTATATAAATATTAAATTAAATGTATTGTTTAAATAAATTAATATATTATTAAATATAAATATGTAGGCTATTTAATGTGGACTCAAATAAACAGTTCAAGATGTTGATCTTGGAGTTAGGAGACCTGGGTATCGGTCCAATTAGAGGCTTACTAGTTTTCTGGTTGATTTGGGACAGACCATTCAGGTCTCCCATTTCATCCATGACCAATTCCAGTTATCCTAATCTATGTTTGGCCCCTGGACCCAGATGGCTCTAAAGGGGAAACTGAGGCAGGTGACCTGACCCAGTCCTCCCTTCCTTCCAAACAATTCACTTGCATGTCACCCTCTCAGGCCATGTCATCTCTGAGAACGAAGGACAAACAACAACAACAGTAGCCTCGGCTATAAAATGGGAATTATAAAGGATGTCCCAAAAGTCTAAGTGCAATCTGAAACCGTTTTGGGACATCCTCTGTAACACAGTTGTTTGGAGTAAGGGCCCTGCAAACCTTAAAAGCACTATAAAAATTATCGTGGTTATCAAGGGGACAATCTGTCATATTGTCATAGTGAGTGAAAGCCAGAAAGAGATGAGTTCAAATCTTGTCTCCGACACATAGTGACTATTCGAATTTGGCTAAGACCTGTGCTTCTCAAAGTGTGATCTAGAGGATCCTGGTGGTCTCTAAAACCCTTTTAGAGGATCTGCAAATTCAATTTTAGTTTTTATTTCTAATATGGTCAATATCTAGAAATATAACCCCCATAACTCTTTGGACAGATCTTCAATAATTTTCAATAGTATCTATTTATAACATTTATAATATTTATACATTTATCCTGGAAAACAAAAGTTTGAGAATTTTGGCGTCCAATTCGAATAAAAACAGATCCCTGCAGAGCCCCTTACTGACTTAGAAAACTACAAATGAAAACTGTGATTATTTTGTGAATCATTTCTCAGTGCCGGTTTCATCTGGTTCTGTCTCAGTTGGGAGAGCTGGGTCTGGGTCTTGAATTGGACACAGATTTGACGCCCAAAACTTGACATCAGGAGAGAAGGTGCCATATGTTGTCAGCAGAGGGAGCTTCCTCCCCTAGACATATCCTATATCAGTGAAATCACCCAGGTCCAGCCTGGTGTCCCAGCTATTCCTGGGGACAATTAGAGCAAGCATTAGCAGGCAGGACACTTGAGTTTTACAACTAGCTTTGTCATTCACCATCAGCTTTGGGGGAAATCATGAATCCCTTCTTCAAGTGCCTCCGGAGAGTTTTCTGACAGGTATGTTTTTGTACTGGTAAAAAGGAACAAATAATTTCTGTTGACTTTATGAGGCTCCTAAGAAAATGTGGAATCATTTCCACAAGTTATTGTAAAATCTTTGGGGAAAGAAATGAGCAATTTGGTATCTATAAGAAAAAAAAAGGAGACAGACTTTTAAAAAGGATTCAGGGTACTAAAATTAATTTAGATGAAAGGCAGAATGACCGTAAATAAATAATCAAACCTATCATTTATCATCATATTTAAGAGTCAGTAGCTGGGGAAGCTTTTTAAAATCAGCTGCCATCACTTGTCAGCACCCAGATGATTTAATCATATTTCTTCCAATCCTGCTCTGTTGTCTTGGATAAAATCCAGTTTAGGAATTGTCCCAGAGGCATTTTTAGAATGTAAGTTCCTAAAAATCTCTTTATAGGCTATGTTGAGGCGGATTCTCTATAAAAAATAATTACACTTATTTGTTTCATGAGCATCAGAAAGTTGAACAGTTAACTGGGTGCTGATTGATATCATAGATAGTTGGGAAATGAACACTGGAGATTTTTCCTCCTCTGTTAACTACTTCTTCCACTATCTGACTATCTGATCCAGATGGCTCCAGAGGGGGATGTATTTCATGAATAAGTGCAATGATTTTTAAAACTATTCAGGATTTCCCAGCCCCTTAAAAATTAGCCAGCTGAAAGGTGCTATGGCTAGAAGAAAAACTGATTTGTCTGTGGCTTGTCAGTATGACAGAAGCTGTCAAATGATGCTTCTGCGTAGAGAGCAGGAAAAGTTTGTTTCCTTACAACACTTTCTAACAAATATTCTTGGTTGTAAATGACATTAGTCTTGAAAATAAGCAGCGATATATGTCTCCTATCAAAGAAAAGGGAAGTTCTTTGAAAGCAAGCATCTTACTTTGTTGTAGTTCTGTCCAACTCTTGGGGAGTTGGGATAATGGAATAATCAGGAATAGTTTGCCATTTCCTTCTTCAAGTTAAGTGACTTGCCCAGAGTCACGCAGTTAGTGAGCATCTGATGCTGATCTTTCTGATTCCACTACCCACTCTGCCACCTGTTGCCTCTAGCTTTTATATCCCCACATGGATACCAAGTAGGCAAAGGATACAGAGTAGACATTCATTAAATATTTGTTTAATGAACAAGGGCCCAGAACCTCGAAGAAATCAATTTATCTTTTTGGTTTGGCTTTCATTGGAATTTGTATTGAAAGAGAATATGTGACCTATAAGCTTTTTGTGCATTTAAAATTTTTCTTAACTTAGGTTTTAGATGCATCAGAAACTGTAAGTGGCTTTTAAAAAGTTTATTAACTTTTTTGTATTAAAAGTATTTTATGTATTAAAGTTTAGGACAAAAGCATTTCATGTGATTATGTACAGGCTATCTTCAACAAGCAAAAACATTGTCATTGTAGACAAGTCTCTGACCTGGGTTAGGAAACATGAGGGGGGAAATACTTAGTTTCCTTTATGTTAATATTTGCTGAATCTCAGAAGTTTTAAGGGAACTTAGAGGCTGCCTAGTTCAACTTTAACGCAAACAGAAATCCTCCCTACAAGCGGCTATCTAGCTTTTGCTTAAAAAACTCCCATGATGAAGAATCCATTACTTCTTTAAGCATAGTCTGTTCCACTTTTTGACAGCTTCAGTTCTTAAATTTTTTTCCTTTATATGGAGCTGAAATCAGTGTCCCTGCCATTTCCACCTATTATTTCTCATTTGGTCCTGTGGGGTCAGGAAATACAAGTTCACTCCCTTTTCCATAGGACAGCCCATCAAATACGGGAACACATCTATCATATCCCTCTAAGAGTCTTTTTTAAGGTTAACCCTGCCCACTTCCTTCCACTGACCCTTTTATGGAGTCCACATTCACCGTGTGGGCCAGCCTCCTCTAAATACACTCTTAGTCACTTTCCTTCTAAAGCGAAGCACCCAGAACCAATGCAATTCTCCAGACGGGGCTTGAGCAGCCCGAGGAGTCCAGTCATCCCTCTGTCCCAGACTCCTTTGCATTTCTGGCCACCCTGTTCTCATTTCTTACTTCCAAGTCCACTACAACTCTCAGCTAGACTTTGGGGCCGTTCTTCCTAGTATACCCATCCGACAAGGGGAACACGAAGGCACAGCCATCGAGCTTGTTTCTCTCAGGGGCACCTTTACAAAGGTTTTTGGACTTTTTAAAAAAGCTTTTTATTTTCTTTTTTTATTAAAATTTTTTTTCCCAAAACAGATAATAGATAATTTTTCAGCATTAATCCTTGCAAAATCTTGTGTTCCAATTTTTCCCCTCCTTTTCCCACCCCTTCCC
The DNA here is from genome assembly GCF_902635505.1 of Sarcophilus harrisii. Taxonomy (NCBI): domain Eukaryota; kingdom Metazoa; phylum Chordata; class Mammalia; order Dasyuromorphia; family Dasyuridae; genus Sarcophilus; species Sarcophilus harrisii. The sequence goes on from NC_045431.1 coordinate 26,637,103, forward strand.
CTACATGGCAAGTAATCCAATATATGTTAAACATGGTTTTAAAAAATATATATATATATATATAATTATTTTGCTGCACAAGAAAAATCAGATCAGAAAAGCTTTTTATTTTCAAAACACACACATAGATAGTTTTCAACATTCACCCTTAAAAAACTTTGTGTATCAAATTCCCACCCCCCTCCTCTCCATGGCAAGTGATCCAATATGGGTTAAACATGTGCCATTCTTGTAGACGTATTTCCACAATTATCACGCTGCACAAGAAAAATCGGATCAAAAGGGGAAAAAACGAGGAAGAAAAAACAAAAAGCAAGCAAACAACAAAAAAGGTGAAAAGACTTTGTTATGAGCCACATTCAGTGGCTCTGTCACAAGACTCTCTCTGTCACAAGACCATTAGAACTGGCCTGAATTACCTCATTGTTGAAAAAAGTCCTGTCCATCCCAATTGATCATTGTGTAATTTTCTTGTTATTCTGTATGGTGTTCTCTTGGTTCTCTTTGTTCATGTAAGGCCTCTCTGAAACCATCCTCCTGATCATTTCTTACAGAACAATAATATTCCATAACACCCATATCCCATAACTTATTCAGCTATTCTCCAATTGATGGGCATCCACTCAGTTTCCAGTTTCTGGCCACTACAAACAGGGCTGCCACAGACATTCTTGCACATGTGGGTCCCCTTCCCCCCTTTAAGATCTCTTTGGGATACAGGCTCAGTAGAGACACTGCTGGAGGAAGGGAGTTGCCCAGTTTGGTAGCATTTGGGCTTTTTTGGAAGTGAAGTGTTTTGTATAGAAGATATTCATCAATGCTTTTTTTCATGTGGTATTGTAATCTTTTTGACCCAATCTTCAAAGCTTTTTGAAAGGGCTGGTGTACACGACCACTTCCTCTTCTCTGACATCATCTTAAGGGATGGCTCATGATGAATTCTTAATTAAGGCTTTATCAGGAAGGCTGGTGAAGGTTCTTGGAGCCCACATTACAGTTTTCAGAACTTTTCCGTCAGAGATCTCACTTCTCTAGGTGACTTGTGCTTTTGTCCATTTAAAGGGAAGAACTGTAGGCTTTATTGTCCTTATTTTAAAGATGAGGACACTGAAATTGTATGAAGAGGATTCTGGCCCGGCTTGCTCAGTCATTGATCAAGTTGGGATCTCTTCCTCACTCCTGGCGCTGTGGTTGCTGCCTCGGGACTGGGACAGCTCCATAGTAATGCTACCCAGGCTGGATATGAGTTGGATATTACATAATCAATAAAAATCTTCATATATTAATAACTATAATTATTTCATAATATATTATACATATAATTATAATAAGCAATAAATCAATAACAAATCAATAAATATCTTCATTCAAGGCAATCCCAACAAACACTTCATAGAAAACTTGATAGAACTGTGGTGATTGAATGTAAACCAGTATGTGCTATGTTCACTTTTTTTTCTGTTTTTTTTTCTCTCTCATGGTTTTTCCCTCTTGTTCTGATTTTTCTCTCCCAACATGATTCCTAAAGCAATATGTATTATAAATAAATAAATAAATATCATCAATATTTTTGCCTGAGATTGTATATTGAATGAGGAACTTGTTTCACATGAAAATTGAGCCTATGTCTAGGAAACTAAAAGCTTCTGAAACTACAATATTTTTAAGTCTCTCCAATCCATCGACCACATAGCTCTCGACATTTCCTAAAACCAAAGTATGATCATTCCATTCCCCTGCTCAAAAGTCTGCAGTGACTCCCTGTTGCCTCTGGGATAAAAGAAATTCCTGCAGTTAGAGCTTTTTATAACCTGGATTCCACACACTTTAAAAAAAAATTTTTTTTTACATACTCTGTATTCTAGCCCAGCTTGGCTGACTGGCCATTTCCTGAATTTTATTCCTGTGCCTTTGCAGTCTAGTCCACATGCTTGGAGTATGAATTTCCTTCTCACTTCTGCCCCTTAGCAACCTTAGCTTCCTCTGAGACTAGTCCCAGGGTCTCCTCCTTCATGAAGTTTTCCCTCAATTTTTCAAGTCCTGGACACCCTTTTTTTCTCAGATCCTCATGCCTTTGTCCATCTGAGCACGATGCAGGTTCTTTGTATGGTTTTCCAGTTGGGTTTTTTATACCCTTGGTGCCTTGTAGAGTTGAGGCATTTAATAAATATCTGTTGAATTGAGCAGAGTCCTGCACGGGGATGATGGAAGATGATAAATGGCAATAAAGTACATGATGAAAAAGCATTTCTGACTAATGAGATGGATTCAGGCAAGAAACACTGGCCAGAGAACCTAAAAAAGATAATGTTATTTTTATCTGGCAGCGGTCATAAATAATATCTTTGTGGGTCAGTTTTTAATTTGGAATTCTCTTCTCAGGTTGTTGCAAAAACCTGCTTTAAATGCCATTTGTTTAGGGACAATTAAGGGGCTCAGAGTTTTAGACAGACTATTTATCATTAGGAGATCTGCACATTAATGCAGCCAGCTGTCATAGAACATGGGAAATGTGGTTTTTCATTCTAGCATTATTGAAAGAGAACACAATTAGGAACCAAATATAACATCATAAAAGTTATTGGATAATTGAATAAATTTCCAGAGAAATTCTGAAGTCTCTAAATTATTCCACATAATAATCATGTCACTGGTAATTGTCCAATAATGGTCTGAAGTACTCTACAGGAAGCCCATTTTGAGATAAGAACGTAATCAGATGGAAGATGGCAAGAGGAAAAAAAAACTAGGTTAGATCTCTGCTGGCCCGTGTTATTTAGGCTACGGGGTCCTGAGACCGACTTGTTGGGGTCCTAAAGCCTCTGGCACTGACCTCTGAGAGAGGGGGGAAGGGGCCGCTTGGGGTTCCTATGGACTCACCTGTCATTGGCTTTGTGCCAATTGGCACAAGTGATCAAGACTTCAGGCTTCCTTAGCAAACAGACAGTCTGAGAGAACGTGGGTAAAGGGGAAAAGCAGCCCAGAAATGGAGATTGTTTCCTCCCTGGTCTCCCTCAATAAAAAAGGTCTCATCTGAAGCTCCCTCACCCCAAGCTTTGTAACTAGCATTTAAAGAACCCAAATAAAAGCAGCTGCAGGCATTTATTAAGTGCTTTTATCTCCTTTTGTGTCCCTAGTCCTTAGCACAGTGCCTGGCACATAGTAGGGACTTAATAAAGATTGATCAGTAGATGCTGGAATACAGTGCCTGGCGCATAGTAGGGGCTTAATAAATATTGACTGGTAGATTCTGGAATACAGTACCTGACACATAGTAGGTAGGGCTTAATATTGATTGGTAGAGGCTGGAATACAGTGCCTGGTGCATAGTAGGGGCTTAATAAATATTGATTGGTAAGTGCTGGGATACAGTGGCTGGCACATAGTAGGTATATAATAATTATTTTTAGTAGATGCTGGGATACAGTGCCTGGCACATAGTAGGCATTGAATAAATATTTATTGATTGGTAGGTGTTGGGATACAATGCCTGGCACATAGTAGGTACTTAATAATTATTGATTGTTGGTACTGGGATACGGTGCCTGGTACATAGTAGGTGTTACTAAATATTTATTGATTGGTAAGTACTGGGATACAGTGTCTAGACATAGATGCTTAGTAAGTATTGGTTGATTGATTGATAGGTACTGGGATACAAAGTCACATTTTGTCCTCAAGGAGATTAGGTAGCTATGATGGAGTTGGAAAAGGACTTCAGTCTAGATTATTGTGAGAATTGAATTAAAATTTGTCCCTGTAATAGAGATACCATTGATGAGGGTCTATGTAACTAGGTGGGGTTAGTGGAGAAAGACTGAAATATTGATAAAATTACTCCCTGAGGCAAGCAGGGAAGGGCACTGATGGGGATCAGTGCAACTTTATAGTCCCATCCTCTGTGGAGGTTGTGGAGAGCCCCACCTTGCTGTGTCCAGTCAGAAATCCAAGTTATGTCAACCCCCTGAGGTTAAATTCCCCCTATAAATCTGTCCATGGCCCAGGCCACCTTTGCTGACCCCCTTTTGGGTTAAGCCCCCCTAGTGTTCTTCCTCATGGTAGCTTTCCCCTTCTTGTGGCTAACTAACTCTTACTTCAGGGTACTCCATCCCTCTGTGGATTTAGCATGCCAGAAATTAAGGGCAGGGTCCCACCTCTTGGGGTGCTCCCTTTCTCCTGGTTAACTGTGAGGTCCACTGGTTTCCATTGCTGATAGTTACATGCTCTCCCAGCATTGTTTCATATTTATCACTCCTGCTGTCTATTATATCTCTTCCTTTTGTCTGTAATCTCTTCTTCTGAAAAGACCTTGCCTTTTGCCAGAGAGAATGGCCTTTGTGACTTCTCGGACTCCAGCATCTGGCACCGATTGCTCTCCTAAATCTCATGGTCTGGGGCCTGGACCTCAGCCACACCATTTGGAGCCACGCCATTCTTGGCTCCAGTGCTAGTCAGGAAGGTCTGGATTCGAAGACTGATTGGGCACTTAACTAGCTGGGTGTGAAGGGATGAATAACTAACCTCCCTCAGCCACAGTGAGAACTGACTCTAGTCCTATCCAAAAAATGGAAATAACAACGATAAATGCCATGTGACGAGTCAGGGAAGGAGGGAAAACCTTCCCTGAGCTCACTTCCCCACTACCCAGGAGGGGCAGGTTATGTTTTCAGAGAGAACAATATGATTTTTTTGCCTGAGGATCCCAACCCTAATAACGTTTTTCATAAGCTTTTTATCCAGTAGAGAAATCAGTTTTCAATAAAGGATATTTAGCAAGATATAGCAATATAATATAATATAATACAATATAATGTAGCAATATAAGAAATAGCAAGCCCCTACTATGCACCAGGCACTGTATTCCAGCCTCTACCAATCAATATTAAGCCCTACCTACTATGTGTCAGGTACTGTATTCCAGAATCTACCAGTCAATATTTATTAAGCCCCTACTATGCACCAGGCACTGTATTCCAGCCTCTACCAATCAATATTAAGCCCTACCTACTATGTGTCAGGTACTGTATTCCAGAATCTACCAGTCAATATTTATTAAGCCCCTACTATGCGCCAAGATTACGAAATATTTTTCTTCTTCCTTTTCCTCCCCCCCACTTCCAATTCAGGGAGGAAACTGAGGCTCAGGGTGCTTTACCTAAGGTCCCATGGGTAGTATCCCAAGTGTGTATTTGGCTTTTTTTTTTTTCTGGCATTAGAATGTCAGGGTTAGCCCTGTTTTTGTTTTGTTTTGTTTTATTTTGTTAACTTATTGGTTTTTTAACCAAAACTGGTTCCCAGTCTTCCCACAAAAGCTCCACTTCCCCAGAGTTCCACAGAAAAAAGCCAGAGGAATCTATATAGAACTCACATCTTTGGTACCATTGTAGATGAGGAAAGCATCATGTCAAACCGATGCTCATGAAGCGCATCCTGGCCATACCTTAGCGGGCTTTGATTTCCCTCATATCACAAGGAGAATCTTTACAATCTTTATCTTTACAAAAATATCTATCCAAAAAATATCTTTACACTCACTGGTCATATTGAGATGCCGTCTCTCCTTGCCATAGGCTGCCAAAAGGCAAAATGAAAAGAAATTGATCCTCGACTGGATTCACGTTTCTCCATCTTCATATTCTCGACGCCTTTATTTGTAGCTCCGATTGTTGGGAAGGTGTCTGCTCTAGTGCCCATGTGGCTCTGCTTCTCAGTGGATATGGAAAGAGTGAATTTTTACCAGTAATAAGCAAAAAGGTGGCCTTTATGTTCAGAAAGAGGAAGAAAAAGAGAGACAGAGAGAGACATAGGGAAAGAGAGGGAGGGGAAAAGGAAGGAGGGAGAGAAAAAGAGAGAGATAAGAAAAAGCAACTTCAATAACAAAAGAGAAGCTTTTAAGGATTAAGTAGATCAGAAGAGTGGATATAGTCTATTATTTACAAAGTATGATGGTCAGATCCTGGTTTGCTGTTTGCTATTATGTGATTGTGACCAAGACATTAAGGATAGAGAAGCATCATCTTATTGGTAAATCAGCTAATGGGTGAATATTTTCTCTCTCCTACGAGGATGCTTTGAAAAATAACGTCACGGTATATAATCTATATCAGATTGCTGGCTATTTGGGGGAGGGGGAGATAAGGAAGAAAGGGGAAAGTATGAAACTCAAAATCTTTAAAAAATGAATGCTGAATATATTGGATTATTTGCCATCTAGGAGAGGGGGTGGGGGAAAGGAGGAGAAAAAAATTTGGCACACAAGGTTTTGCAAGGGTAAATGTTGAAAATTATCTGTGCATATATTTTGAAAATAAAAGACTTTAAAAAGGAATTCTGAAAACTATCTTTACATGTAATTGGGAAAAAATAAAATACTATTAAGTGGGAAAAAATTTCATGGAGTAGAAAATGGTATGTAACTTTCAAATATCCCTTTCTAAGTGGTTATAGCAGTACTAAATACGAACAGATATTTTTGGCCTCTGTTGCAAACCTTTTCATCAATCTCTTTTCACTAAACCTGGAAGCCACCTAATATTTAATTTCTTGTGTTGAATAGGATCCAAAGCTAAAGAGGACCATTTTCCCTTTCCCATTCATGCTGGCTGACACATTTCTCCCCAGATGAGGCTCTATTTGTAATGACCTTCAGTTAAGAACATTCCCCAGATTTCCTTTCTTTTTTTAACTCATTCCATTGCCTAGCAATCTCTGGTAGCCAAAAGTTTTATGTCCAATCTTACTTTTTCACACATACATTTCAGAAGAAATAAACTACAGAAATCTATTTCTTCTGAACCCTTAGTTATGGTCTCAATTGTGATGTTCATTATTTGTATACTTCTCGAGGATAGATTATCAACACTTTTCTCATCTTTTTCAATCCTTTTAATGTTATCATTTAAGTAATATTTTCTATATTCCTGGAGCCCAGTACTCAATGAATTAGTCTCATGGAAGACAAAGTGTTGTTCATGTGTGACTCTTCATGACCTCATTTGATATTTTCTTGGTAAAGATACTGAAATGGTTTGAAATTTCCTTGTCTAATTCATTTTACAGATGAGGAAACTGAGGCAAACAGGATAAGTGACTTCCCCAGAGTCACACAAATAGTGTCTGAGGCTGAATTTGAATTCTAGGCACTATGGGAATCTAGCACCTGCTGTTAAATACTGAATAGACTAGAGAATTTACTAGTTGGTTATTGTTCATGTTTATATAAAACTTTTACATACAGTGGATTTTTTTAATGATTCTAGATTGCAACAAGTTCTTTTATTCCCGTATTATAGGGGGAAAACTGAAATTCAATGAGGTTGAATGATTTGCCTACCATTACCCAGCTAGTAAATGTCAAAATGATTGTGAGAGTAAGATGGGGAATATTTCTGATGCCTTTTGTTTTCATATCAGAATTATTTCAGGATAAATCCCATTCTCCCATCCAGGAATAATTTATCAGCACCCTTTCCCTCTTGCCTTGAAACAAAGAAATTCAGTTAAGCAAAGAACAAGTTGTAACACAGAGAGGAGGAAAATAGATGTCATCTTATCTGTTCTCTGGACTTATTATTGATTTTTTCAGCTGCTTAGAGTTTGCTTTCCCCAGTGATCTTTTATTTCCATTGTTTTACTTATTGCATACATTGTTGATATGACTTATGACCCCTAAATCCAGTTCTCATACATCTAGAGACAAGGACTAGAACTGTGATCTCATTAGTATGGAGCAGAGGCCGTAAACACTCCTTGGCCCGTGGCTGTGGTCCACAACATTCCTGAATCAGAGTAAAATGTCATTGGGAAATAGTTGAGAAAATAAATAAAAATACAGTAAAACATAGAAAATATCAATGTGTGTTGTTTTAAGTCAATATGCCCTAGCAAGAATACTTATGAATAATATATGTTGGAATCTTTAAAAAGTGTTAAGATATTGGAGTCAACAAGTATAGAATAAAATATCATTGGGAAATAGTTAATAAAATAAATAAAACTACAATAAAACACGAAAAATGTCAATGTGTGTTAAGTCAATATGCCTTAGCAAGAATACTTATGGATAATATAAGTATAGAATAAAATATCATTGGGAAATAGTTAATAAAATAAATAAAACTACAATAAAACATGGAAAATGTCAATGTGTGTTGTTTTAAGTCAATATGCCCTAGCAAGAATACTTGTGGATAGTGTATGTGTAAAATAAAATGTTATTGGGAAATAGTTAAGAAAATAAATTAAAAGTCAATAAAACATAGAAAATACCACTGTGTGTTGTTTTAAATCAATATGCCCTAGCAAGAATACTTTTGTACACTGTAACTCCACTGCTATGAGAAACTCCTTGTTGAGGATCCAGCCAGGTTTTTGGAACTTAAAGCCTTAGAAAATTGCCTAGAGCACTGAGGCAATAGGTATCAGAAAATGAGGTCAGCTCTATCCATTAAGCCATACTGCCTCTCACTCTTATTTCTGTGGATGAATATTGCAGGGAGTCAATTTTTAATGAACTCTATGCACTTTATTCACTTTGGGGATTAGATTTGGCAAATCTCATATCTTCAAATGGCTCCTCCAGCCAAGAGATCACAAGGATAAGCTCAGAAAATGCAAACTAATTTTAATATCACCTTAATCAAACCATAACAAGGAAGGTTGATGGGGAAAAAGAAGGGTAGTCCGGGGCATACTAAAGACAAATACAGATGACCTTGGGGTTATTTTGAATTTTCTGCAAGCATGAATGGTCTTGTTGATAGGATAAGCAATCAGTCTCCTCACCTGTTTGGGGAAAAAAAAAAATAAAGACAAAGGGTAAGTTATTTGATACCTCCCACAATAGCAGGGTATTTTGACTTAGCCCTTCTGAGCCACGTAATGTAATGGAAAGAGTTGTGGAGCACTTACTCTGCTGCTGGGGGAGCCAAGTGGAGCAGTGGGTAGAGCACAAATTGCCTCAGATAATTCTTAGCTATGGGACTCTGAAAAAGCCATTTAACTGTTTTTTCTCATCCATAAAATGGGGATCATCCGTCTACATCTCAGGATTGTTGTCCAGGGCTCTCTTACTGCCTTTTCCTCAAGGTCAGTTCTGACATTGGACTTAGATTTCAGAGAAGATTACCCAGTATTTTGCATACTTCTTGACAACATGACAAATGGTTTTTTCCTTTCATGATAAACTGCAGATAATATATTCATTTACTTAAGTACATCTTCTGCTGTACATCATGAGAAAAACCATTTGGTTCATTATCAAGTGTTGAAAGAAATGATATATCTATAATGATAAATGCCTGATAAATGAAAATGGAGCAAGTAGGCTGTAAGCCATCAGTTAGGGCTAGTGCATAATGGGAAATAATGTAGTTCTGCACATGAATTTATAAGTCCACATACTTATTGGAACAAATGACCATTTTCTTGGGATAGTCTCTAGTCCAGAGGTTCTAACCTGAGATCTATGGCCAGGGATCTATACATAGATTTTAGAGAATCTATGAACTGGAATGGGAAACATTTGACATCTTTATTTTCATTAAGTTCTTGCTGAAATTTAGCATTTCCTTCAATTATGAATTATTTTTTTCTGATAAGGGCTCCATAGCGTGGCAATTATTCTGCTGGAAGCTGCTGCCATAGGTAACAAAGTGAACGTCAATGATTCTTTTAAAATGTTATTTCCCCTGATAAAACCATCAGTTTGAGTTTGCCAAGGACTTCAGAGATAAGAACTTTATTCTCTGGGCCTTCAGTAGCTAGGATTGCCAGGGTTCATGTGTCTCCACTGCGGGATGTTGCGTCCAGAATCATGGCTATTCCCAAAGCTCTGGGGTCGGGGTTCTGAGGGGTCCATCAGGGTCTAATGGCAGGTGACGGTCAAGGTGGTGACAGCGGTTTGAGGTGATTAGCAAATTCCTCCTCCTGCTTCTTCCTTAAGCTCAGGGGCTCGCCTTTCTTGTCCTGGGTCTGGCCATCAGCTGGGAGGGGCTGGTCACTGAAGCCGGGTCCCGGGAATTGCTCTTCCAGATGACGGCTCTCGGAAGCAGGAATGGTGGGATGGGGAGGTGGGGAAGCGGCAGTGCAGGAGCCTTAGTGCCCGTCTGCCTGTGGTCAGCATCATGGCTAAGGCAAGGGCAAAATAAAGACAAAGGATAAGTTATTTGATACCTCGCACAATAGCAGGGTATTTTGACTTAGCCCTCCCTTTCTCCCTCCTTCCTCTCCACCATGATTCCTCCCCTTGATGCTTGGCGGGAGACGAGGAAGCAGATCTAGGGGTTTGGGGACCACTGCTGTTCCCTAGGTCTTGGGTTCTGGGTAGTGGATGGTTGCTCTCAGGATTATTTTGAATTGAATTCTGAGGTCTTTCAGAGGAAGCCTTTATATTATTATAATATAATATATATTGTATTATATTATATTTTTATATATTATATATTTATCCTATATCAGTTCATACTGATGTTTTCTCTATTCCTTCTCTACTGTTACTACTTCTTTCTTTTTTTTCTCCCTCCCTCCTTTCCTCCTTCCTTCTTTCTTTCCTTCCTTTTATTTCCTTCCTTCCTTCCTTCCTTCCTTCCTTCCTTCCTTCCTTCCTTCCTTCCTTCCTTCCTTCCTCCCTTCCTTCCTTCCTGCCTGCCTTCCTGCTTTCCTGCCTTCTTTCCTCCCTTCCTCCCTCTCTTCCTCCCTTTCTTCTTTCCTCCTTCCTTCCCTCCCTCCCTCCCCTTCCTTCCTTCCTCCCTCCCTTCTCCCTCCCTTTCTCTCTCCTTCCTTTCCCTCCTTCTTTCCTCTCTCCCTCCTTTCCCTCCTTCTTTCCTTCCTCTCTTTCTTCCCTCCTTCCTTCCTGCCTCTCTCCCTTCCTTCCTCCCTCCCTCCCTTCCTTCTTCCCTCCTTCCCTCCCTCTCTCCCTCCTTCCTTCCTGCCTGCCTTCTTTGCTCCCTTCCTCCCTCTTTCTCTTCCTTCCTCCCTTTCTTCCTTCCTCCTTCCCTCCCTCCATTCCTTCCTTCCTTCCTCCCTTCCTTTCTCTCTCCCTCCTTTCCCTCCTTCTTTCCTCTCTCCCTCCTTTCCCTCCTTCCTTCCTGCCTCTCTCCCTGCCCTCCTTCCTTCCTGCCTCTCTCCCTTCCTGTCTGCCTCTCTCCCTTTCCTCTTCCTTCCCTCCCTCCTTTCCTCCTCTCCCTCTCCTTCCTTCCTTCCTTCTTTCCTTCCTTCCTTTCTTCCTTCCTTCCTTCCTCTCTCCCTGCCTCCTCTCCCTTTCTCCCTCCTTCCTTCCTTCCTCCTTTCCTTCTTTTTCCCTCCCTCCCTCCCTCCTTCCCTCCTCTCCCTTTCTCCCTTCTTCCTTCCTTCCTTCCTTCTCTCCTTCCTTCCTTCCTTCCTTCCCTCCCTCCTTCCTTCCTTCCCTCCTTCCTTCCTTCCTTCCTTACTTCCCTCCCTCCTTTCTTCCTTCCCTACTTCCTTCCTTCTTTCCTCTCTCCCTGCCTCCTTCCTCCCTTCCTCCTTTCCTTCCTTCCTCTCTCCCTGCCTCCTCCCTCCCATCCTTCTTTCCTTCCTTCCTTCCTAAAGCATCTGTTCAAGACATGAAACACAATACTTGGGACTTAATTTATTTAATATAAACATATACGAGATTGATATGTGCATCTGAAGAGTATGTTAAACATTGCCTTCTGCTTAGAGTGTTGAGAAGTCTGGATCTTTGGGATTTCCTAAGCTTCAGCACTCGGTCTACAGAACTAGACTCCTGTTTCAGACATGAATGCAGGGTTCATGGCATTTGACAAGGCACTCTACCAAACACAAGAGAACCAATCTCAAATTCTTCAGGTACTTGAGATTCGGTTTAGAAAAAGGATAATGAAGTATACAATTTACGGCCTCAAAAGAGGGTGCCATACAATATTCATGAGAGGATTCAATTTTGTTTAAAACTAAGGGCTCATTTAGGGATTAGTTTAAGACAAACAAATATAAAGCTTATAGAAATGCTTAATAATCATTCTGATCACAGGCAAACCAAACTTCTCATTTGTAAAATAGAAAACAGAAAATGCTATTTCTCCCTAAAGAAATGGCAGTGCTTCTCAGTTTCTATTCAATACCAAATTAAGGGAACCAAGAATTGGTATTTTGAAGTAATTTTTTAAAGGTTAAAAAAATTAGAGATAATATATTTTAGGGGGAAAATGGTTTTTTTATCCCCAAGTAGTAAATGCTACTTGTAAGTGACCTGATAAAAACAAAATAAAAATGTTGTCCCATAATTTTTATTACAAGTTACAACAGACTTTGTTCAAGTTTAATGCTTGGATGTTAGGCATAGCAAAGTTTCATGCTTCCAAATTTCTTTTGCCTTTAAAACTTTATAATGTTTTAGCTCATGAGCTCATTGCCCACTGGATTTTTCCATGAATCTGAAATGTGTGTACAATATTTTGGAAAGAAATTTATTTGTTTAAACTTTGCACAGGATGAGCTAAAAATAGAAAAGCTCTGTGTTTCTAGTCTGGAAGGGCTTTTAGGAAGAAAAAAATGAATATAATTACTGTGCATATTAAGCAAAGGTTTTGTGGAGAAAAGGTGCTTTTAAAAAAATACGGCTTAGTTGGTATTGAAATATTGCAAGTACTTAACTGATTGTTACTCCGATTAAGGAAGTGGATTTCTGAATTGTGAATTTGTTTTAATGAGTCTAGCGGGTTGAGTGTAGAAAGAAAATCGATGTCGGAGCTGAAGTATCTCCTTTTTGTTCTTGGGGGTCTGTCGTCCGGCTCGATCTGGAGCTGCAAATACAGAAGCTTCCCCTTTATGCCGTAGAAAGAACAGGCTCCTTAGTATTTTGTGTTTGGGCCAAAGCCAGACTCTAACTTTGCAAGTCTTTGTGAATAAATTTATGGAAAGTGGCTGGTGCCCCTGAAGAATGACCTCATGAAAGTTGCTTGTATTTATTCTGGCTTGAGAGGAAATATAGTTTGCTTAATGAAATAAAACAAAAGCATATTAGCCTTAAATGTTGAAATATTGAGTTAGACACATCAAAATATATAGAATACTCAGTGGATTGAATTTATATTGACCGTAGATTCTCTCCCCCTTGCCAAGATGTTCTCTAGATTTATCACCTCCTTCCTCTATGGGTTTTTCTCAGCTCCCAACATCCCCCAGTGCTGATCCTGAAGGCCCAATACTAAAGCTTACTGGTAGGCCATTTCTGGGACTGATGATCCCATATTAAGTTCTAGCAAGATGGAAATATATAGGATTTTGCGTGTGGGCTACGTGGGATGAATTTCTAGAGTTTTAAAATGGCCAAGTGGCTGGGACCCACGCTCTAACATAAAAAATCGGTGTCCGGTGGGGTAGGAGTGAGTTGCCGAGAAGAGAGGAAATTCCAGTGTGTCTTAAACTTGTGAAACAATTAGCTCAGTCTAGTCATGCTGTTAGATGGGGGGATTTACCAGGGGGAGAGGTTCACGAATGTGAATTTACCTTCTGAAAGAATCCTGAAACTATTTTTCAGACAACATATAGTTCCCTCTGTGGTTTTTGGTTTATCTGAAAGGCAGCCCCCCAGTCTTCCTGTTTTTCATTCATTCTTTTACGTTTCCTGGATAGCATCGTTATTAAGAGAAATATATCTGAAATTGTGGGATCTGAGATACACTGAACAGACTTGTGAATCATCCACATTCTTTACCAAAGTATCCCTAACATCCTCTCAATTCTAAACCAAGCCTGCTGCTGTCAGGAAGATGTTTGACAAGCTATTATGATTTGTTAAGCAATTATTAGGCACCCACTGTGTGCTAAATGCTGGGAATGCAAAAGTAAGCAAACAAGAGGGTCCCCTCTCAAGGACCCTCCTGCCCTTCTAACAGGGCAAAGAAAAGACATAAAGGGGAGATGCAAAGGGAAGGAAGGGGAAGAATCATTGTGGCTGAGATTTCTGATAATATGGCGATTCTGGGCAAGGATTCAATAATCATGGAGTCTGCCCCACGGTGGATGTTTCTCAAGGGAGCAAGGCCATTGGTACAGTGATGGAGCAAACTGGAAAGCTTAGAGAGGGAAGTGACACATTTTATATTTTATAATGAATGGAATACTAATTTTAAATGATATGCATAATAAGAACATGGATGTAAATTGAGAATTTTGCATGGTGACCCTTTTCTAAAGTTAATGAAGACATTACTGATAATGGCATCCATGTATTAGAGTGGCTAAGGAAACACTCTTTTCCTTACCCTAAAACTACCCAACTCCGCCATCCCTGCTGCAGAACAGGCTAGGGGTGAGAATTTCACCTTTATTTTGTAATCTTCTTTGCTCACTTAGGTGGCCAATTGTTGAACCCCAAACTGATCTGTTGGCTTTTTATGTTTTGAGAGCTTTGATTCACATGGTACTATATTGAGCTTAATTATGAGGAACAGATAACTGTCTATCCATTTTAAAGATCCACCAATCTCTTCTCCAAGATGGTGCCTGAAAATCAGGAAAACCTGAGTTCAAATCCAGCCTGAGACATATAATTAATTGGGCAAGTCCCTATATCTTAGTTTCCTCATCTGTAAAATGGGGATAATAATAGCACCTACCTTGTAGGGTCGTTGGGAAGACTAAATGAAATAATAATCGTAAAGCTCTTAAGACGGCTTTAAACTCGATGTTCCCCAACTGAATCTGTTCTTTCTCCCAAACCCTCCCATCTTCCCAACTTTCCTGTTTCTGATGAAGGAGCTGCTGCCTTCTCCACGAGGGGTCATTCCGGACTCCCCATTCCTTCTCATCCCTCTCTCCCACACAGTTTCCACCTCCATGTCCCATGTCCCCCAGTACAGACCCTCATCACCTCACACCTGGATCACAGCTTCTCTTCTCTAACTCCAATTCATCCTCCACTCAACTGTCAAAGTAACCTTCCCAAAATGCAGATCTGACCATATCTACACCCTCTTTCTCATTCAAAAACTCCCAGTGGCTCTCTATTCCCTCTGGGACCAAACAGAAAAGCCTTTTATGGCTTTCAAAGCCCTTTCTACCTGGTCCTTTCTACCTTTACTATTCTCCCGCCTTTGAATGAAACATGACATCAATCTCCCAACTGCAGGCAGTTTTACTGGCTGGAAACTAATCATTTCACCCTTCTAACTTTCCCAGCTTCCTTCACATCTCTGCCTTTTAGCCTGTATATGCTATATTTGTTCATGTTGTTTATATGTGGTTTTTGCCATTCCATAGAGAGCTCTTTGAGAACAGGAATGGGGTTTTTTGTTTGTTTTTTTCTTCTTTGTTGTTGTTTTTCCGCCTCTATTTATATGCCCAGTTTTTAGCACAGTGCCTACCTAGCACATAGTGGGTGCTTTATATATGCTAGCTGATTGACTGGAGACTCCAGTAATAATGGAGATGCAATGTGGTATAACAATAATAGTAAGCAAGACATATATGGTACTTTGTGATGTATACACAGTTTGAGAGATGTAATATCTGGGAAATTAATCATTTAATTAATTATCCTGGCAGCTAATTAAAAAAGGGATCAGTGGTACTCTTGAATGGCAGAATCCTTCATGGATCCCACTCAATGCTTAGGTGCCCTTGGAAGACAAAAGTCTTCCTGAGGATGTTAAGTCAATTCAGGTTGGTTAACAATTAATGAGAAAAATGGATATCGTCCCCCATTCTAATGAGGAGCTGGGGGATGTGACTTTGATCACTCTTGCTCTCGAACATCCCTCTGCAACCTTGGCAGTCTAGACAAAGGATCTATCATGGCTGATTTTCCTCCTTGCTTTGCACCCCAAAATCTGAATAGAATACAGGTCGCTTCCCCAAGTGGATGGGGGCTGAACATGATTCTGGAAAAAGTTAATCCATTCTCATTATGAGTGATGTCCTTCTGGTGCTGACTTGGCCCAGCAGAGAATGAAGAGATGAGGAAGAAAAAGCCTTGGATCTCGCCAATAACTGGTTATTTGATCATCATTTCTCTCAACTGTAAGATTTGAAAAATGCCTTATGCCCATTAATCTTATTTCATTATTATTTTATTAATTTTATTTTATTATTTTATTAATCTTATTTCATCCTCACCATGAGGATGGGGAGAAAACTCCCACTGGCTACAGGGGAGAAAACTTTGCTGTGGTCACCCCACCCTGGATGTGAATTATGAGGGCCATCTCCCTCTACCCCCACATTTTACAAATGGGCATCTGGGAAGATAAGAGACGGGCTGGAATTTACCTTTTAGTAAATGTTTACAAATAATATAAGGGAGTCTGTGCTCACCAGTTTTAGATTAGAGAAATAATTTGGTTTATAGACACAGAAAGATCAAACTAATTGACATCCACCAAAGTCTAATCTGTCAGTCAATAAACTTTATAAAAAGTGTTTATAAAAACACTTAATTGTGCTAAGCTGTGGGAAAACAAAGAAGGGCAAAAGCCAGCCCCTGCACTCAATTTTATATATGTGTGTATATATATATATACATATATATATATATATACATATGTATATATATATATACATATATATTTACACACACACAGACAAGATGCATACACACCTAGATATATATATATATATATATATATACACACACACACACTCATATATATATATGTCTATATATGCATACACATCCCTACACATACACAAATGGTAAACTAGAGATAATCCCTGGAGGACATTGCCTTGTCTATTTGAATGCACAGTTTTGTTTTCTACTTGACATACATTTATCAAGCTCAGATTATGAGTAAGGCACAGTGAACATAAAAATGCAAATGATCCAATCCCTGCCCTCAAGGAGATTAAATTGACTAGAATCTATTTGATTGACATCTCACATGACATGACTAATATTGTGGAGGAGAAAAGATGTCCCTCATCCCTTATTTATTTATTTATTTTTAAGCCTGGCTTTGTACTTCTTTCCTGATTCCCTTCCTCTCTTCCTTGAAATCCTCCAAGCATGTCCTCCCTCCCTCCCTTCCTTCCTTCCTCCTTCCCTCCCTCCTTTACTTCCTTCCTTCCTTCCTCACTTCCCTCTCTTCCCTTCCTTCCTTCCTTCCTTCCTTCCTTCCTTCCCTCCTTCCTTCCTTCCTTCCTTCCTTCCTTCCTCACTTCCCTCTCTTCCCTTCCTTCCTCACTTCCCTCTCTTCTTCCTTCCTTCCTTCCCTCTCTTCTCTTCCTTCCTTCCTTCCTCACTTCCCTCTCTTTCCTTCCTTCCTCACTTCCCTCTCTTCTTCCTTCCTTCCTTCCTTCCCTCTCTTCTCTTCCTTCCTTCCTTCCTCCCTTCCCTCTCTTCTTCCTTCCTTCCTTCCCTCCCTCTCTTCTTCCTTCCTTCCCTCTCTTCCCTCTCTTTCCTTCCTTCCTTCCTTCCTTCCTTCCTTCCTTCCTTCCTTCCTTCCTTCCCTCCCTTCCTTCCTTCCTCCTTCCCTCTCTTCTTCCTTCCTTCCCTCTCTTCCCTCTCTTTCCTTCCTTCCTTCCTTCCTTCCTTCCTTCATTCCTTCCTCACTTCCCTCTCTTCTTCCTTCCTTCCTTCCTTCCAGCTCCTTCCATGCATCAGTTCCTATCCTATGCACAGTTGGCATTTGAGGGAGAGCCTTACTCTTCCTTAAATTCTTCTTTAGGTCTTCCTTCCCTCAGTCTCCTATAGGATTCTTCGATAATCTGCTTTGACTCGATCCTTATACCCTTCTTCGTTCTCAGAAAGGCACACCGATTGCACATCAGGTACTGTATGATTGCTATGACATGCAATGTGAATTGGTTTGAGGAGAAGGACTTTAGCTCTTCTTTTTCTTGACAAACTAGACTTTATTTATTATTTATGTATTCTCAGTCTCCTAAGGAAGGGACTATTAGAAATAATCTGCGTTTGAGCTCAGATGGGTTTAGGCCACTGCTTTAGGACAAGGACACGATTTAGTCAATCCAGTTCTAACAGAGTATTCCTTTGTGCCGTGTGTGAGATGCTGACTTTGAGCAGCGGCTGGAGAGTGAAACATGACAACTGTCACTTATGTATCTTTCTTGACAAATAGACTTTATTTCAAACTGCACATGTTAGTGCATCAGCTCGTCGGCTGCTTAAGGAGTGAGGGACTGGCTGGAGGGACAGAGTAGCGTGCTCCTACGAGATCTGTGAGGTGAGCTCTCAGGCCTGGTCGTTTTCAGCTGCCCCTGCCATTTGCATAAGCGTCCTGAGTCTGAAATCCAGAGCTCTCATTGAACGATTGTGTATCACTTTGAAACTACTGAACCGTGTGACATCCGAGTATGCTGACTTACTGTAAGATGCCTTTGGAAAAATCTGGCAGAAGTTAAATAGGTGAGAAAAGGCTCACATATAGAGTTTCTCATTCAAAACTTTCATGTTGATGTTTTGGCAAAGACTGCACATGTTAGTGGCCATCAGCTCCCGATGCCAACGCGACGGGCCAGCTTGGGGGAGTCGGAGGCACTGGCTGGGCGGGACAGGGTAGCTGATGCGCTCCGACCGAGATCTGTGAGGTGAGAAGCCTTCCCTCCCAGGCCTGTCTAGCTCTTTCAGGCCTGCCTCTCCGTGCCCCATTTTGCCCGCAAAGGTACGAGTCTGAAAGGCAGAGCCTGCTCATTTGGACTTTGTGGATTTCAAATGCAACTTTTGAAACTTACTAGAACTTGCGGTTGACATCCGAGTGTGCTATTACTGTAGAGAAGTGCCTTTGGGAAAATAATCTACGAGCACCCGAATTTAATATAGAGTGGGAGAGAAAAGGCTCAGCATCAGTAGAGTTTTCTGCATTCAAAAGCCTTTCATGTTGATGGGTATTTGGGAAGAGACGAGCGATAGGGAAAGGTTTGGTTTAGCAACCACAAGGTGCTTGTTTCTTTCTTGCGGCTGCTGGGAAAAGGGTCCGCGCGCGTGTTTCCTGGAGCCCGGCCCGAGATGTTCACGAGATGCTTCCCCATTCCCACAAAGCGATTTTACTTTCCAGGGGCGGGTGACCCTGGGGTTTGAGCTCATTAGCTGCCCCCCGCCCCCGCCCCCTCGGAGCCGCAGCCGGACATCGGGGAGCAGAACGCGAAGCTTGTACGGAACGTGACGCCGGGAGGCGCGAGCAGGGCCGCCGAGGAAGGGAGGAAGGGAGGGCGGGAGGCGGCGCTCCCGGGGGAGCCTCAGTCCCAGGTGGTTTGGGTTTACAGATCGGGAAACCGAGGCCTGCGCTTGTCCGCGTGACAAGGTCGCCCGTGAGTAACCGCGCCGCCAGCACGCTGTCTCGGGCTCGGTGCCGCCGCCGCCGCCGACCCCCGGGACGGTCTCTGCCTTCAGCCTGGCTTCACCTTTGCCGCCCGGGCTGGAGGAAGCGGCCGGGCTCCCGGGCGCGGGGGGGGGGGGGGGGGGCGGTTACTGAAGGCAGCCTTATCTCCAGGGCCGGACCCTCCCCCCTCCCCGAGCACGTCCGGGCCAGAAGGGAATGTTCCTTTTCCTTGGCGAATAATCGGATTTCCTTGGGGCGTCTGGGACGTGCCTGAGGAAGGCCGGGAGAGCCGGGGCGCTCCTTCTCCGGGCCACCCGGGGCTCCCCAACGTCTGCCCGAGGCTCGGCATTCAAAGCCCTGCCTGCCTTACTCTCCCCCTCCGGGGCCGGCCTAGGCTCGGATTACCCCCGTCCCTTGCCCCTCCCCCCCCCGCCCTTGCCCCTCCCCGGGTAAGGTTTGCCCCGCCCGGAGCTGGCTCTGTCAGCTCCCGGGGGGGGGGGCGGGGGGGGCGCACTTTGGCCTCTTTTCTGCCCTCCGGGTCCCGCACACAGTAGGGGCTTTAAAAAGTTTCCTGCACTGAGGAGTAGCGCGCCTTCTAACCGCCCGCACCAGGTAGCTTTCCTGCAAATGCAGGGCCCTCCCCGCCCCGCCCCCCAGCACACACACTCGGCGCCCCCCGCCATGCCCCGGGCGGGCTCGCGCTCCCTCCCGCCCCCAGCCCCTCCCCCTCCCCCTCCTCCTCCCCGCTGGGGGGGGGCGCTCCTCCGGCTGGCGCGCGGGGCGGGGGGGGGGGGCGGTGACCTCATAGACTCGCCGCGGAGCGTGCGAAGCGAACACGCGCCCGCGCCGCCGCCGCTCCCGCGCCCGCCCCCGCCCCCTCTCCGGCTCCCACTCTGGCTCCCCTCCGCGGGCGCCGGGCCGAGATGCGAGCGCCCGCCGGCCCGGAGCAGCCCCGCCGCCGCCCGCCCGCCGCCCGCTGAGCCGCCCGCCGGCCGGGAGCCCGCCCGGACCATGTCCCCATTGTTCAGCTGGGTAGCCAAGGTACGGCGGGGGGGGCGCCCCGCGGGGGTCCCGGAGAGGGGGCCCTCGGAGAGGGGCCGGCGGGCGGGCGCTCGCGGCCGGGCGGGCGTGGTCCTTGAACTTGGGGAGCTCGGGCGGGAGCCGGCGGGGGCGGGGCCTTCGGGAGGGGCTGAAAGCGGGCCTGCTCGCTCCCCGCCCGGGGCCGCTCTCCCGACGCGGGCCCCGCTCTTGGGGGCGCCCGGTGCAGCTGCCTGGGAAGCGGGGACTCGGGGAGGGGGGGGGCCCTAGCGTCCGGACTCAGCCCAAAGCGCCGAACTTGGGTGCGCTCCCGGAGCCCCCGGCCGCGGGCGGGGCGGGCTCCTGCGGGGGGGGGGGGCCCACACCTGGAGTCCCCCCTACACGGGGTGGGGCCCGAGCGCGCTGCAGACTCCGGGCCTCAGTTTCCCCTTCCGTAGAGATGCCAGCATTTTCGGGGGCCCCTTGTGCAGCCCCTGTCGGGCCAGCGGTGCTGCGGGCGCCCCAAAGCAGTGGGCTTTCCTGGGAGGGGACAAACCCTCCACCGCTCCCTCCCTTCCTGCCCTTGTGAACCCTGCTTTTCTTCTCCTAGGCACAGAAAGGACAAACCCATCCTTAGCTCTTCTTGTAAGCCCGAATTTTCTCACCAGGGACACTATCCTCCTCGGATCTCCTTGCGAACCCCCTTTCCTCAGAAGGACAGCCCCCTTTGGGGTTCCCCTGTGAGGTTCCATCGCTAAAACTCAGTAACAGAGTATGGAATAACGAAAAACACGTAGCACATCTCCCGGTCCCTGGCCTTTTAACAACTTCCATCCTGACGGGTGCCTTTCTGGAAACATTTACAAGCCTGTACCCCGCACGCCTGCTCTCTGGGGCTCCGTCTTTCACCCACATACCAGTGCTCTACGCAGACTCTCCTAAAAAAATCCCTTTCCGGCTGGCCCCGGCCCAGATCCTTCTTGGCTCGGGCAGACACTGTACACAAACCTCTCCAGATAGCCATTAGCCAAACCCGAGACCCGGAGGAAGTGGGAAGGTTAATGGGTTAACTTCTCTGTAACGTGGTGATACAGCGTTTCTGGAATGCTGGTTCTCCGAGGGTTTGCTAATTCTGCGCCTTGTTTATCAGTAAATAGGAAAAGTAAAGAGTTTGTGTTGTCTTTAGATTATTGCCAGAGTGACCCCCACCCTAAATCTGACTCCTGAGCAAATGGGAAGCGGAGGGGAGCGGGGTCCTACCAAGCGGAGATTGAGAATGTAGGGAAAAAAATTCTGGTCTTAATAAAAAGCTACCTGAAAATGCTAATGCTAAGAAAAATGATAGAAGCCTATGTTTGAGCTTGTGGTTTTGTTGTTGAGCTGGATAGAATCTTTATTTTTATTTTTCAGTTTTTGAATTAGGATCTTAGAGTAACTTTTTCATGTTAGGGAGAGAGTAAGTAACTGGCTCGAGATCTCAGATATCATGAGATTTTAAATAGAGGGGATATTTCTGATTATTTTGCTGCCCATCTTGCATATAGGCCTGGTAGTGCGGTTATCAACTCAGGACCTAAAGTTCAAGCTATGGATCAGACAGGTTAGCTATCAGGTAGTGAAAGGTTAGGTCATCTGAATCAATAGAGGGAATAAGCAAAGGAGATCGTCAGTCTTTCTGAGGTATTGAAGAAGTTGAGAACTCTCATTTTAATATTATATTTTGTTAAAGTAGCAGAAAAGGAATAGGGGATACTAAAAAATCACATGAACCTTTTCTCCCTTTCCCTACACCTTGTAATTCAGGTTATCCTTTTCTGTCACCGATGCAGTTTAAAAAATTTGACAGGGAACAATTTATTGCTAGAATTATTTATGATTTCCATTTTATTTTCCAAATTTAATAAGATATAGGGATGTCAAGCTAAGTTTTCAGTTTTCTCCTTGTACAAGGGGATATTGCCAAGAACTCCAGCCAGAAATCACATAGAGAGATATAGTCCCACATTTATATATGTTCATGTCCTTTTCAAAAACGTAATTTTCATGTTTTCCACAGGGAACCATATTTTTGGTCGAAAGGAAGAAAATACGCAAATGATATCATCTTTTGGTAAACTAGATGGCAGTTTGCTTTTTCAAGGTGGACCCCTATTCTGTTATAATCAAGTTGTTCAGTAAGAACCTGGAAAAAACTCAGTTCAAAACTGTGTGTCCTGAGACCACTGAAACTGAAGAACTTTTAGTTCCTCACTTCTGTACATATTTTTCCCTCATGGGCAGAGGAGGTCAGCCAACAATTTAATATGCTTCATTGTTAGGGAATCATATCTTTACTAAATTACTTGGTGAGACTTCTGAGTGTTTTATATAAATATTACTTGTAAGAAAACTTTCTGAATTAGGGAATCCTACATCTCTGGTGGGCCACCGATTTTTTTCTAGTTATTGACAAACTTTACACTATCGCTTTTCATCATGAAGTAGTATGTAATACAGTGATAGGGATAAATTAGGCAGTTGACACCCATAAAGTAGATCACCCCCCAGTAATCTTGATTTGATTTTGAAATGCAGTCTGCTAAGTTCTTTTGGACAAAGGCACTCACTCTTGGGTCTGGCCTAGCCTCAGACTCAGCCCTCCTGATTCCACATTTCCTCTTAGCTGTCTTTCTCATCTCCAATCTTTTCCTCTCTGCCACTTACTTCCCCTTTGCCTGCTCAGACCTCCCCTTATCTAAACAAGCCTTCTCTTTACCCCTCTCCTTATCGTACCTTCCCTCTTTTGATAAACAGTCTGGGCAAGTTTTCCTGCTCTTCTTTGCTCCCCCTTTAGTTTTCAGTTCTCCCTGTGGACTCCTTCTTAAACACTCCGTTCAAATAAAGAGCCCAATGTGGGATCACCAAGGAATGGTAAAATTCAGAGTGGGGGGTGCCCATTTCCCCAAAGGAAAGAAAAAAGAGGAGGAATATTGAAACATTTTAAGTTGCCTGGTCGCTGTTCATATGAATAGAATTATGGATATGAATGTGCTTTTATACACTTACCTATGTATGCACCCCCCCACCCCCCAGAGGAGTCCAAGAGACCTCGTGGAGTAGGAGTAATTGGAGCTTTCCTGAAATTAGGGAAACTGAGGTAGGGGTGAGCATTCCACTTAGGGAGGGTCTGCTCCATTTAAAGTCAGTATTGCTGGGATTGAGTGCAGGGGTGAGACGTTGTAAAGGGGAGGGCAGTGGCGTGATGCTGGACGTGGTGTGACCAAGGGCCTGCAAGGGGCTGAGTTTCTGGACATGATGGGGCAGGGCCTGGGGCGTGCAGAGGCTTGGAGGCCGAGTTGAGGCCATTTCCATGGTCCTGGTGGACCTGCCCAAGGCTGCAGTTATGTGGGTGAGCATTTGAGGGACATGCTGAAAATGGGGGTGATGAGCTTGGGGATGGGTGGGGCCTATGGGGTGAGTACCATGGAGGAGGAGAGGATGATGATGGGCAATTGGGAGGCTGGGGGACCCAGAATGTGGCAGTACTTGGCAGTTGAGGAGAGGGAAGGAAGGATTTTGGGAAAGATGATAGGTTTTAGGTGTCTAAGGTTTGAGATGAGTGAGTGATTAGGAGTTATGATGTAAGCTTTTGTAAATAAAAGTTGGAAAGAGGATGGTAGAAGTATTTTGAGTTTAGAATTTAAAAAAAATGCATGGCCAAAATCACTTTTCAGGCTTTCTTTTTTGCAGCAGTAGGCCCCGGTGACCCATCTCCGCCATCTTGTTGCTCCCACCTCCTTTTGGCTTTTGTGACCCTCTTGCACTCCTGTCTTTTTCTCTCTTCTTCCTGCCCCTGAAGTTTGGGTCCTGCCCAAGCGCTTGGTTTTCTGCCACTCTTTGACTTGGTGAAGTCTTCCATAAATATCCTTTCTCCGGAGATACCCCAAGATTCATGTATCCTATCTCAGTCTCTTTGGGCCCCAATGCAGCATCTTCCGCTACCTCTTGGATGGCTCCAGATTCTGCAGAGATTTCAAACTCAAGTCCAAAAGTGAACTCAACAGTTTTCACCCTAAACTTGCTTCTCTTTTCGTTACTTCCTTATTTCTGGTGAAGATGTTCCCATCTTTAATTCGCTGGCAATTGTTTAGAAACTCCATTTGAAGATTGATGCAAGATAATACAAAGCAGAAAACTTGGCACTGAATACTACTTCTCCTGTGTTGTGTTTATAATGTGGATGCAAATAGAAAAGTTAATGACGATGTAGCTCGCATTAAACAGTAAGTATACTGTTAACTTGGATTTCTTTAGGGAAGTTCGCATTGACTTGTGATTTCTCAGAAGGAGCTGCAGATTTGTTGATTTAAAGAAATCAACAAACAAGAACCCCAATTCCATGGATAAATAACACACACGAAGTTTTCTGAAATATTAGCAATGTGAATTTGCACAGCTTTGTTTCTAAGAGGAGTAATGCTAGGGAAGAGTCACTGGTCCTTAACCAGTGGACATTTGTCTTCCTGCTTGTATGTGAATACTAAAAATAGGATTCTAATTTTATTTCCATCCTTTCTTGCCTTTTACACTATAGTAACGAGGCCTTCTTCAGGCCTTGGTCCCCCGGAATGAACCATCCTGAAACCGTCTATGATTGGGAAGCATCACCATGATGCCTAGGTCACTTACTATTATGCCTGCCTGATGACTTTCTCAAGGTAGACAAAACCGGTTTTATAAAATGCACTCTGCTAGCCATCCGTGCCCTCAGCCTGGTTTGCAGCCCGGAGGCCATCTACTCTTCACCGATGTTTATATTTTGATTTAAGGTTTATAGAAAATATTCTTTATCCCCAATCTTGTGGGGATTGTCCTCCATTTTATTTGGACGCTGGTGGGTTAAGTGACTTAGTATACCCAGCTAATTGGGCGTTAGTGTTGGAAGTTGAAGCCGGGTTTCCTCATTTCTTCCGCTGGTGGGTTTGTTTTTGCTTTTGCCACAAACTACTTTGCCTCTCTAAACACGCCTTTTGTCCATCCCGCTGGTCGAAATCTCCCGTAGGCAGACACTGAATGACGGGCATGCAATGTGTGTAAGCTTCCTTGATGGTTTTAGAACGATTTATTTTGTTCTTGGGTGAACTTAGGTCGTTTTTAATGTTGTTTGGGCTTAAATTGGACATAGAATGATTAACTTGGTTAGTTTTTATGTTGAATCCACTTCCTGAATTTCAGGAATTTGTCTTGTCTACTATAAAAAGCGATTTCAGCCATTGATAAGATTGCAGTGGGCTTCTGTTCACACCCTGCATCTGTGCTTGGAATACCAGAGCAGCAAGAGAGCCCTCGCCCAGGACCCAGATGGAAACTGTACTTTCCTCCAACGGCCGGTTGCTGAGATTGAAAACCACTTGAGAAGAAAAAGGGGCGGCCAGATGGTGCAGTGGATAGAGCACCTGGAATCAGGAGGACCTGAGTTCATATCCGGCCTCAGACACTTAACACTTCCTGGCTGTGTGACCCTGGGCAAAGCACTTAACTTCCTTTTGCCACAAAAAACAAATAAAATAGCTGTCTTTTTTTTTTTTTTTTTAACAAACAAACACCTGAGACATAAGTAAGAGAATGTGGTCATAGATAGAGTACAGTGTGAAATTGGTTTGATCCAGGCAGTGAAGAAGGCAGCTAGCCGGTGCAGTGGGTGGAGGAAGCACCGCCCCCAGACCTTAAATGACCTCTAACAATTCCTGACCCCGTCTCCCTGGGCATGCCACTATTAATGTCCATTTATCGCCTTTTCCCCATCTGTAAAATGGGGATAATAGCGCCTTCCTTGAAGGATTTGTCTTAAGGATCATGTGAAATCACAAATATAAAGTACTTAGTCCAGTGCCAGGCCTATATAAATGTCGGCTCTCATTATTATTCCAGTAGTTGATTTCTGGACAGGGAAGAAAGTGGTAGTATATTTCCTTCAACTGGCCATCCAATTTTACATTGAGATATTTTATTAATGTCCAAACATAGAGTTAATTTTGATCATTTACAGGCCAGTTCCCAGTTGGGAGTTTGTGCTTTATCTTTACTTAGTTTTATAAATGCTGGCTGACTTGATTTGGTTGCATATTTTGTGCTAATTGTTAAAAGTTGCCTCATTCTCCCTTCCCCCCTGATTAATTCAAGATAAAAGCTCCCTGCCTTCTTTAAAGCCACCCAGATTTGTAGCCCCCGTCATCTTTTGCTGCATCGCCATATATAGTCCATTGCAAGGTCTTATTGATTCTTCCTTTAACAATATCTACCCTTGCATATCTACCCTTTGCTCTCCACTCGTACCTCCCCATAGTTCATCCCTCAGCTGGACTATGACAGGGCCCTCCGAATTGATCTTCTTCCTTCTCCATTCTGTCTTACACACATGAGAATTCTTTATTAAAGCACGGCTTTGACATTCTAGCGCCCAGTAGAAATTCCTGCTTGGGATTTGAAATCTTTCCCAGTCGGGTTTCATCCTATATATTAACTTTTCCGTTGTTGCTAAAACGACATTGAGAATTGTCAAAAGGATATTAATGCATCTTTTCAAAACACCTGCTAGCAGAATCTCATGAGGAAGCACTCTGATTTATTTAGGGTGTAGACAGCCCCTCTTCCTGGTGGTGGAGAGCAGCACACCGTTTCCCATCATCCAGGCCTTTGCGGACTGTCTCATTTTCCACAGATTTTCAGAGGCCACCGATAAGGGGTCGAGTCGATCATGCTCTTAGGAGTTCTGGAACATACTTGGAGCCTGGGGACTAGAATTCATCAGTGGTAGCCAAAGCAGTCTCTTCACATTTCCTTACTTATCTTGGATTTCAACTTATCATCAGTCAATTGTTTTGTTCTACCCTTTCCAGGATTTAATTAAAGGTGATTTCCTCAGCAGATAAATAAAACAAGAATTGAGCAGCTTAGCCTTTTTCTCCATTGTTGGCCAGCATCGATCCGTCCTCTTCAAGGAATAATACAGCTCCTACTCGGTGCCTGCTCTTTACCTCAGTGTAGCTTAAAAATAAATAAAACTCTGCCCTCTTTTTGGGTCCTGATTCTGATTTGGATTTTTAACACTTCTGATGCCATTCTTTTTTCCCCTCCCTTGCTTAACAGTATTTTATTTTTTTCCAAATACTTATAAAGAAAATTTTCAATGTTCATTTTTTAAATAAGATTTTGTGTTTCCAATTTTTCAACCTCTTTTCCTTCCCTCCCTTCCCCCAAGACAATTAGCAATCTGATACGGTTATACAAGTGTAATCATGTTAAACATATTTCCACCTTAGTCATATTGTGAAAGAAAAATCAGAGAACAAAAGAGAAAAAACCAAAAAATTGAAGAAAAAAAAAAAAAGTGAAAATAGGTTGCTTTGATCTGCATTCAGATCCCATAGCTCTTTCTCCGTGGGCAGCATTTTCCATCCCGTGTCCCTTGGAATGGTCTCTTGTGTTGCTGAAAAGCTAAGTCTCTAACAGAGGATCATCCCACAATGTTGCTCTCACTGTGTGCAGGTTCCTCAGCTGATTCTATTCCCCTAATTTTTCAGCCCTTCTTGAAAATCCTGTAAAATCTAGGTTAATTTATGCTTCAATCTCTTTAGAAAACACTAACTTTTCAGAGAAATAGAAGGGAAAAAAGACATAGGAAAGGGATAGAAGCAGGTATTGGAAAATTTTTGAGATGAGAAATAGATCTCACTTATTATTTCTTATAGCTAGATTATGCTCTTGGATAGATCTTTATCTGCACTAGAATACTGTACTAAAATGTTACCATTTTTAATTTCTGCCTTTTAAAAGAATTGATAAGCAGTTTTTACCATTACTTAAATTCTTTTATTTGAATTCATTTTTTGTTACCCTAAATTTGACAGTCCTCAGCAAGCAAGAACATTTCCATACATATTGAACTTGAAAGGCATCTTTTGTTAAAAGCTTGCAAATTCATAAAGAATGTGATAAATTGTGTGTTTCAAAGCTTTTCTGCTTATCTCTGTCTCTGTCTCTTTTTTGTCTGTTCTTTAAAAAAAAAAATTACAATAACCTTTTTTCTCCTCTATATGTTTTGACATCACTTTATAGCTATATACCCAAATAAAAAAAATAATAAGTCCTTCTTTATGGCTTATTTTATTTTAAAGGGTTTAATAATTATAGCAATGGACATTCATTTAGTTCTTACTAAAGGCTGGGCATTGGGCTCTTCAGTGCTTTACAATGATTATTTTATTTGATACTTATAACTATGGGAAGTTCCAGTTGTACAGATGAGGAAACTGAGACAAATGGCTTCACGTGGCTTGCCCTGGGTCACCCAGCTAATAAATATCTGAGGCAGGAGTTGAACCCAAGAAGATGATGGGGCTAGGACTCCATCTGTGGTGTCATTCATACCCCTAATGCGGCCTTCTGCATTGACTGCCAGCCCACGGCTCTGTGCCCCACCATGTCCCATTCACCCAAAAAATGGAGATGGCTTCTTTTGCCAGTTCTATGCTTTCCTGCCTGAGTTGAACCTAACTCGGTTCAGGAGGGTCAGAGAAAATTGTTTCCCCAAGATTATTACTGATTTAGGTCAAATTTAAAGAGTGCCACAGAGAGGAAGCCCTCCCAGGGACCTGGACCTCAAGACTCTATGTAACTCTGAACACGTCCGTGAAATTCATTATGTGCCTCAGGCTGCCTCCATGTTTGCAGTTGTCAAAGACAGATTCAGCCCATTAGTCAGTTAATAGATAATCCTTTATTAAGCACCTACTGTGTGCCAGGCACTGAGCTGAGCCCCAATAGGATGACTTCTGAGATTTTTGCCAGCTCTGAAAGCCACTGATTCTGAGGAAACATTTCTCAGCAATCAGAAACTGAGGGTTTGCCAGTAAAAGTTGTGGAATCTCCTCTTTTGGAAATCTTCCAGCCTAAGAAAGAATTCCTTTTGTCGTGGGATAGCTTTCAAGTTGCCCATTCCGAGGGTAGGGAATGAACCAGATGATTTCATTGTGGCAGTTCCTTCCATGGGGTGGAACTAAAGGAAATCAGTCATTGGATGAAAATACATTGTATGATTTGAATCTTTTTTACTTTCTCCCCACAGTGTTTTCTCCATTATAGGGGTAGTTTGGAGAACCTTACAATAGAGCTTATTTTCCCACAGCTGATCGCTGCGCTTCTGGAGACCCAGAGAGCTGAAAACTTCCTCATCAGCTGAGGTTTGGACTGGCCTGGGAGCAGGGGGTCTGGGGGCCAGCCGCTGTCAAAGTCCTGCTTATTTGTCTTTTAATTCTACAACTGATTGTCAGTCAAGTGGAGCTCACTGTGCCCAGATTTTCAGACGTCCCACTTTGTCTTCCAAAATGGCTCATGAAACATCAAGAAACAGAAAATAGAGAATCTCTATTTTTAAGTCCGTTGGGATGCTATTTCCTTAAAAGGACGGAATTTCCAGGAAGAAACTTTTAATACAAATTTGTTATCACTGAGCTCTGCCTCTGGGATGGTTAAATTCAGTGTCCTAGATGCTGAGTGGTTTTTATCCTTCTGATCCATTTCCAAAAGAAGATACTCAAATACAAAAAATAATTGTTACCATCAGCAGTAAAATTTACTTTTGGCATCCAGTTTTACAGGATCACTTGCTTCTCTTGTCTCTTTTTACACTACTGTTTCATTTTAGGCTGGGTTAAAGTGTTCAACGTAACATGTTCTTGTGCGTCATGGAGGCTTGATGCAGTGTGGTGGGAAGAAAAAAGCAGGATTCAACAGAAACTCAAATTTAAAAAGTCCTTGGCTTGGACCCTTTGTGAATTTTAATTTTTCTCATATGTAAAGTAATAATGCTTGTATTGTACACGCAGAACAGTATTAGTGCTACATGGTGCCCCGGGGATTAAAAGGTGCTTTTGTCATCCTGTGAACTACTGAACGTGTCTCACTGTTGACTCCTCTGGGACTGTACGGGAGCCTCTTGGGTGAGAGCTCTCGACTTGGAGGCAAGGAGACCTCTGTAAAATGCTTGGAGAAAGGAAGGGAGTGAGCTTTTGTCAGGCGTCTGCAATGAGGGGGCACAGTGCCAGGCAGCTGTGTGCCCAGACTCTATAGCACCCCACTTTTACTTAGTTTCCCTCTCTGTAATGTGTGGGTAATAGTAGCATCTACCGACAGGGTCCTTGTGATTTTATTTTTTTTTCTCATTATACATGTGTATTAAATCTTTTTAATACACTTTTCTTCATAAATCATATTGGGAGAGAAAAATCAGAACAAAAAGGAAAAACCACAAGAGGGGAAAAAAAAAACCAGAAAAAAAATCAACATGATAATGTGTTGATTTACATTCAGTCTCCTTGGTTCTTTTTCTGGACGCAGATGGTTTTTTCTGTCCAAGGTCTCTTGGGATTGCTTTGGATCACAGAACCATTGAGAAGAACCAAGAAGTTCATAGTTGATCATCGCACAGTGTGTACATCAGTTCATGTGAATCTTTCCAGGCCTTTCTATAATCAGCTTGTTTGTCATTTTTTACAGAACAATAATATTCCATTATCTTTATATACCACAACATATCCAGCCGTTGGATGGGCATCCACTCATTTCCAACACCACAAAAAGCTGCTCCAAACATTTCTGCACATGTGGGGCCTTTTCCCTCCTTTGATTGGCTTGGGGTACAGAACCCAGCAATGGCACTGCCTACTGTTGGTACTTGTCCTGTTACTACCATCACCACTACTGCTGCAGCTACAACTCCTGCTGTTATTGCTACTATTATTTATATGGTTCATGCCTAGAAAAATATTTCTAAAATGGAACAACTGTTGGCTAAATTATGAATGTGCACTGTGTTGGGGATACACATTCAGAGAGTGAAACGGTCCCTGCTCACAAGGGGCTTCCATTTTAACGAGGGAGACAACAAATACGCATACAGATATGTACAGCCTAAGTATAAAATGCACAAATGGACACTTCTTTCATCATTTTCCTTTTCTTTCTGTAAGTTGAGGACAAAATTGAAGTATTTCTCTTTTTTTAAAATCAGGGCTGCCATTTTTGTGAGAAGGATCCACACATGAAGGTGATACACTAGTCCCTTGATGGTGTAGATTGGGTTAAAGTTGTCATACTGAGTAACTGCAGTAGTTCAGATACCTCTTGAAGCTTATCAGTCTTTTTTTTGGCAGAAAAGAAGTTTTGAACCTATTCCCAATAATTCTTGGCTGAGGCTGGAACTCTTGTAATCTTTTTCATCAGCTTTGCTCCATGAATGTTCCTGGTTATAAAATTCCTCATTTTGCGGGAAAGAAGCCACTGATTTCTCCGTGTTGTATGTTGTGAAATAAAAGAGGAGGAAAAAAAAAAATTGCATTTAAAATGTGCGTATTTTTTAGAAACTGTTTCTTAGTTGGCTTGGCAATGGGCTTTTTTTTTTTTTTTTTTTTTTTTTTTTTTGGCAATTAGTCTGCTTTTCAATTGCTAAATCTTTTTCATAGATTTATAGAAATTTGTTTTTGGAATTGAACTTTGAGACTGACTCCCAACCCCTCAGTAGCAATTTTTAAAAAATGTTTTATTGACATGTTTTTTTTTTTTTTTTTTTAATATCAGTGTCCTTTTCCCTAATTGCTTCCCTTCCCCTCCAGTAGAAGATTCTTTTGTCTGTCACTTCTTGGGAAGGAACTTGCCATTCCTGACAGCTGATCATGCAATCTCTGTTTGAACATCAGGACGGTGCTCCCTACCCAGCCAAGTCTCCCGTCTCATTTTGGGGCAGCTCTATCAGAAAGCTCCTCCTTTGGATTGAGCTGAAACTTACCTACGTGTGCCTGCTGGTTCAAGGACTGCAATCAAGTGAAAAACACGCTTTCTGCCTCAGACTTCCCATCTGGCTCAGGCTGGAAACCGGAGCACTGGTGGTGGTTCCAGTGTACGGTGGCACATCATGGGAGTAGCAGCCATGGGGGCAGTAGCCTGAACCTGCTGCTGGTTGGCCCAGGTCCCTGACCTGCCCCCCAAAATAAAAAGGGCTTTTTGTTGGTGGGCTCTATTGGGAGACTTGATCAGCTCGGTCTGCTGCAGATCAAGATTCTGGAGTTCAAGTGAAGCCCCAGCCTCAGTTTCCCTGTGATTGGAAATGTGAGTATATGGTGTCAGCTGGGAGCCATCTCCAGCTCAAACTCACAGAGGCGCTGAATTTCTAAGTTTTCTCAGGGCAGGGGAGGTCACTGCCAAAGAGGGCAGCTGATGCTGGCCTTCGGTTCCTTTTGGAAGTAAATCATGGTGAAAAACGCTGTCCCCTTCAGAGAGAAGCTGATGGCCTCGCAGTGCAGACTGAAGCATGGCTTCTTTTTTCACTTTCTTAATTTTTCTTGCTTTCTTTTTCCATATAGCTAATGTGTTGTATGACTTCACATGTATAATGGGTATCACACTGCCTGCCTTAGCAGTGGGGAAGGCAGGGAGAATTTGGAACTCAGCAAGGCGTACCGCTGTAGAGAGAATGCCACTGTATTGAGCTACTTTCATATATAATCATCTGTATGGTGTCAACATTTTAGCAGCATTCCTTGATAACTTCCAGAAAATTAGAAAAAGAAAATAGCCTAAGTAGACACAGAGAGCCTGCTTCATAATCATGTGAGGTTTAATGCCATGGGACATGTAACATCCTCAGGCGTACATGCAAGCATCAGCTTTTCAGAAATGTATTATTTTGTCATGGGGGGTATTTCCTCTGTCATCATAGACCCCATAGCATCTGTATCTTGTTAAAATATATCAATGGGGTGTATTGGGAACCCTTGGTCCATCCCTCTG
The DNA here is from genome assembly GCF_902635505.1 of Sarcophilus harrisii. Lineage (NCBI taxonomy): Eukaryota > Metazoa > Chordata > Mammalia > Dasyuromorphia > Dasyuridae > Sarcophilus > Sarcophilus harrisii. The sequence goes on from NC_045431.1 coordinate 26,670,210, forward strand.
CAAGAGAAACTAATCTGGTCATGAATTTTGCCATTTTTAGTCGCGCTCACCATAATTCTGGTTTGGGGATTGGAGAGTTTGAGTTGTACTCTAAAGATCCAGGGCTGATTCTGCCCTACTATATAAGGTATTAGATGAGGTCTTTAAAAGAGATCTTTTTAACACCCATGCAAGGTTATATATATTAGAAAAGTATTATTGTTTTGAAAGATAGTTCCTCGGGTGTTATGTACTTTTGTCCTGTAGATGCCATAAGCAATTAGATAATAATGAACTTACTGTGTTCTGATTTTATTAAAGTTATTAGTTCCCACAAGTAAATGAGAATGTCTTCAAAATCGACTCATTTGTAGGATCAAAGAAGGATTCGACCTAGTCAAAACTATACTAACTAGTACATGTATGATCTTATTTAGCTATTTACTAGACTGACACGTTTTAAATATCTTGATTATCTAAATGCACTTGGGTGACATGGTCTTACTTTGCATAATTGAAAGGAAAATTTGAATCTAATGAAATTTAGCATTCTAAAGATTACATTATTGAAAGGCTTTCTCCCACAAAAAGTGGCTTTATGACATGTTATCCATTTGTAGTCATTACTGAAGACAGCTAGTAAATTATTTCTAACATAAAATGAATTAATAAACACCAGAAAAGTCTATTAGGATTGATGAATAGTTAGGTTTATTGATGAATATTTGGTTTTATTCTGTAATTGTATTCTTTATCATGCGTCTTGTTGCAGATTGTAGTGATGTGACTATTGCTTTAAAAAAAAATTGATGGTATTAAAATAGTTACGAGCATATAAATTTAGGATCGCAGTCATTTTAGTTGGATTTAAGGTTGGATTGTAGGCATTTAAAATAGAAATTTTTGTAGTAGGAAGAAATTGCTTACTGGTGATGGCAGCTCTGTTGACTTGATTGAATTTGGAAGAATGTATTCTTAGGCAACGGACCAGCCTCTATGCTTGGTTCACACAATGTTTTAAGTCCCATGTTCTTTCTCAGTGTAGTATGTGGGGAGGGACAGCCCTTTGCTCACAAAATGCATTATTCTTCGGTGAAGGAAGCCCTCAGAACACATAATGTTTTTTGGTCGTAGGATAGCATCCTTTGATTCTTAGATTCTATCGCATTGTTGACTTCAAAGGTCAGTCTTTTCTGTCCAGTCTTTGCTGAAGTTGTGTTCTTATGAGGACGTGAGCTTGGGTTTTTGAAGGATAACAAAGGGCAGAGGGCCGAATTCTGCCCGGTTCTTCCACGCTGACAAGCGTTCAAGGACGGACTGTATCTGTTGTCAGAGGTCAGCCCGATCGACAGAATGGCGATGGGTCATCAGCTTTTTGGCCATCAGGTGGTTCTCCGTGACTCAGTGGAGGGAGTGCCCACTCTACAGAAATAACAGAAATGAAATACTGATTTATAAATAGACATTTGAGGGATTTTCTGTAGAAATGCAGCAAGATTCCTTTTTTGGCACAGAAGTAATTTATTAGTCATCTATCTCCCACCCCTGCACATCCTCATCAGTTTAGAGGAGGAAATATAAGGTTACTAATTTTTTTTTTTTTTATTTTAAGTCATTTCTTCCAGAGAAGAACTGCATTTATTAACAGCTTCAATATTGAATCTCTGAGAAGCTGGACTAGGACAATTGAAGATGCGTGAGGTAATTCTGTAATTAATTTAGCATTGCCTAGCCTATTAGCATTTTAGCAATTTAGCATTGCCTTAGCTATTAGGCATATGCCCGGGTAATTCTGTAATTAAAAAGATTTTTCTAAAGATACATGGAAGTGTTCACTGCCGTTCACACTATTTAACTACTTTCATTAAGCCTTCAGAGAGACTTGAATGCTGGTAATATGATAGAAGTCAAAGTGAAATCATAGTAGACCAGAGGTGAGAAGGAGCGCAGAAAGGGCTCCTGGAAGTGGTCATGGGCTGGGGTTGTAGCTGTGTTGTAGCTGGTGTCTGGGGGATCTGAGTTCTGGCCCGGCCAAGGTGCTTGTCACCTGCAGTTCGGCACCTGTTTCACTTACCAGTTTGGCTAGGAAAGTATCTTTGGAAATGGAGAAGAGGGAGGCAGACTCCCTGGCTCACATACTTGCTTCAGCCCCTTAGTTTCTCCATTGATGTAAGTAGCAAACTTTCTTTGCCAGAGCATGGATGAGAGAGCGTTTATAAAAAGTAAGGAGGTGTTGGATAAAAGGGATCCCCGGGTACAACATTTTACACCTCATTGCAGCTGATCTTCTCCTGGTTCAGCTCCCAAGGACTCCGACCGACCTCGTTCATTCTGTAGTTGTTAGCTCCTGGCCCCACAGCGTGCTAAGCTTCTAGGGACTTGTGAGAAAACTTTCTTCGTTAGTAGCAACTGAAGAAAGGAACCTGGCCCTGGGTGGCCCAGAAGGCCGACCCCTTCCCCCCGCTGCTCAGAGACCCTTACCAGGCCAAAGTCCCAAGTTGGTGCTTCTTTTGGACAGACTGAAGCACAGCTAGCTGCAATAGATAATCTTAAAGGATGACTATTACAGAGGTTATCCTATCACTTTTTATTACAAAGTTTAAAGAAGAACAGTGTGGGAACAGGGAAGGTTTCCATGTTGGAGGTGGTGGTGGAGGCCAGAAATGGCTGGGAATTCTCTTTAATGGATGGCCAGTAATTGAGAAGGTGGAGAGGAAGGACATTTCCAAAGACTTGGAGTAGATTTTTTCTCCTTTTTTTTGCTGGAGCTGAGAGTGTTGGTCACTTAGTTTTGTTGATGGCTTTGTTTTTATATCATACACAGTGACCGATTACTCCTGCTTTGTGAGAAGTTTCTTGTAAAAAAGTAAAACAGTTAAGCAAAGCTAATGTCATGATCTCATTTGAAATTCTATGCAACATTTTACATTTGTGTCACCCCCTACCTGTCTTCAAAAAAAAGTACTCTATTTTCTCTCCCTCCGTGCACCCCGGCTCCGTAGAAAAGAAAAGGAGAAATTATTGTGGCAAATATGCATCTTCAAGAAAGACAGACTCCCGTAATGGCTGTATCCAAAATCCCGCGCTCTCCCCGTGCCTTCACGCTCTGATGGACATGTGCTCCAGCCTCCTGGACTCACTGTATCGGTCATGGTGCTGGGCAGTTGTCTGTCCTACCCCACACACGTTTATGCGGCTCTCGGAGGTTTTCAAAGCACCTCATGATCGAATGCTCCCTTATCCAAGCCTGGGAAGTTGGTGCTGATGAGTAGAGTTAAGAGCAAGTGAGATTCTGAACCTGGATTTGCACTCGCACCTTTGTGGCTCGGGTCATGGGCTCCCTTTGCTGTGCTGCCTGGATGCTGCTTTTGGCAACTATTCGCTCGTTTTATCCTCACGGTAATCTTGGGATGCGGGTGCTATTGTTATTCCCATTTGACAGATGAGGAAACTGAGGCTGAAGCGACTTGGTCATCGTCTGAGGTGGGCTTTTAGCTCCGATTTGCCTGGATCCTAACCCAGTGCTGGGGACATTGCCCACCCAGCTGTCTCCTGCAAGAGTCTGGGAGGTGGGTCCTGAGCACTGGGAATACTGGGAATGGGGGTGACTGATGGGATTTACAGGGACTGTATGTGCCGTGTTAGGGGGCTGTCAGAAGTAGTGTGGCCTTGGGCTTGATTGTTGGAAGAAAAGGAGGAGTTAGTGAGGAATGAGAAGGGAGCCCAGGTGGAGAGGGGCAAATGAGATTGAGTAAGGAATAGGGGGGCTCTGTTGTTGTGGCCAGAATGAGGAGGAGGGGGAGCTGGTGCTGATGACCTTAGCCTTCCAAGGGATTTCAATCTTGGGGGTGCAGCTGGAGGGGAGAAGGGGAAGGGGCTGGCCCTGCTGTGGAAAATAAGGGCGAGAGAGTGACCGCTTCTCAGTTTTGTGTGAGCAGCTTGCTCTTTGTTCAGATGCTGAGCATCCTCTGAGTTATCCCAGGATGAGCATTTTCAGGTGCAGAGGCGGGAAGGGAGGGAGAAGGAAGAGGTCCTAGGGGAGCAGCAGGCATAAAATGGCTCCCGATGGCGTCAGGCTGAATTGGGGGAGGAGGCGCAGAGTGAGAAAGAATGGAGATGGTTAGAAGGTCACAGAGAAGGTCTAGTGGGAGACACCAGCCCTGACTTCTGGCCCACAGGCGTGCTGGCTTCCAGAGGGAGAATGGCACAGGGGGCATTTATTTATATGAGGGAGGCTGAAGAGCCTGAGCCCCTAGGTGAGAACTGAGTAGGAGTTCTCACTGGCTTGGGGCAGGTTGGGAGAGCCAGTGCAGGGCAAATAAGTGAGCAGGGCCATGGTTTTTTACCAGAATTGGATGGATAACTTGCAGAAGTTGCCACTGAGTTTTGGAGTACGGTTTGTCTGCAGCTGCCTTTTGTTCCTAGATTGGATCCCGAGAAGGATTCTGAACAGTGATGATGATAGTGGTGGTGATGTTGACAACAGCTCACAGTTATAGTGCTTTAAGCTTGAAAAGTTGTTTCCTACCAGGAATTAGGCCTTTTAATGTTGCCACTTTGTCCACAAAGTCCTCTTTGATACCCTGATATTGCCATCGGGCAGTAATGTTGGAAGTGACCTCAGCTCCAGTCCCATGTAGCACAGTTTGTCAGTTTTCTGTATTGACATCTTATTCATTATTAATAATAGCTTATTAAGCTTAAGAACTCCATTTTATCTAAACTTTAGATAGCTCCAAGTATGGTCAAGTGGATCCTTAAATGTTAAGTGAATAAAAGAAGACATTGGGGATATTACTATTATTTCTCATTTTATAGAAGAAGAAATTTGAGATCCCCACAAGTTATATCTATGAATCCAGGTAATAACAGAATTCACATTTAGAAACAGATCTTTTTCTGGTTTGCTCCTTTTTCTTTTAGTACACAATGTAAGCTGGTGGTATCGAGTCCAAAAACAAATGGGAGTTAGTAAACCATGCGTAAGATCCTTGAGAAATGGCGTGGGGAATTGGAAAATCACATATTAACTTTATGTTTTATTATTTATTTATTTTTATTTATTATTTATTTTGTAAATCTTTCCCAATTACATTTTGTTTCTAGCTGCACTGGTAAGTGGTGCAGGCCCCATGGGTGATACCTCTGATATAAATCAACAAGAAACAACAATAAATAACGTACAAAACAAATAAAAATGTTAAACAAATGACGTTGTTTAAAGACAAGCCAGAAGCTTAGCATTGATTAATAGAACGATGCTTGTTCTTTTATGCGTAACATGAGGTTAGTTGAGAAGGTAAAAACTTCTTTTCACCGTGATATCTGATTTACCTGAAATTCTTCACTTATTTTCAAATACATTGAATGCCAGTTAAACTGAAACGTCGACATTTTAAAAGAGAGAGATTGACTAATCTTGAATAATTGACAAGCTTGTCGACTTCTATCTTAACCAAGACTCCAAGTGGATGTGTTAGCCAGTATCTGGGGAACCACTTTATAGATCAGCTTTAGAATCATTCTGATGATTCTAAAATTGTTTTTTAAAAGTATATATTTAGGGGAAGGGAATGAATTGTAATTGTAAAGAAGCATGTTAGGGAAATTGAAGCCTGCTAGGGGAGTTTAGAGAATCTTTTAAAAGAATCTGATTTTTTTCTGTTTTTTTTTTTTTATTATTTTTTTTGTCTTAAATTTTAAAAAATGAAAAAAAGGAAAGTTCTTAATGATCTGCAAAATAAATAAATGAAAAAGACTCCAAAATTAAAGACTGGATTAGTCATTTGAGGTCTCTTCCCAAGGCCAAATCCTGATAAAGCTCTCTCATTTGGAGGACAGGAGTTACAGATTATGGGGTCATAGATTTAGAACTGGAGGGAGCCTTTGAGGTACTCTGCTCCAATCCCTTCATCTTACAAATGAGGGACCTGAGACTTAAGACGATACAGGTTGTAAGCATTAGCAGTCAAATAAAGAAGTTTCTTTGGGGAAAAAAATGAGGGGAATATTGATTGGTACATTTGTGTAATTTGTCAGTAGCTCTTTGTTTTAAAAGGGGAGGCTGTGTTATAGGCAGCCGGAGCGCTTGGTCAGGAGCTGAGAGTGCCCGGAAGGGAGCCCAGGCCCTTCTCTCTGATAAGCGGTAGGCAGGTAGTTGGGGCAGACGGGCCCTGAGGGCCTGCCAGCTGCAGTGCCAGCCCCACTCAGAGACTTGCTAAGTCCTGCTTGCCTGAATCCTCCCAGAAGCCCAGACAGCGGGGGCCGGCGGGCAACCTGAAAGGCCCCTTTGTTTCACAAGGGAAAGGTTCCTTGGTGGGAGTTTAGAACACTTACCCAAGTCCCATTTATACCTGAAGCGGCCGAGGCCCGCCCGGCATCAGTTACCTGGGCTGTGAGCAGCCCAGCCTCCTCTGAATTCGAGTTCTCTGACTTTCACTCTGAACTCTCCCCCCTTTAATCATCCCTTCTTCCCTCCCCCTCCCGCCCTCTATTTCTTTCCTCTTTCTCTCTCCTCCCTGTGGTCTTTCAAGGGAAAACCAGTGTCAGAGATGGTGGTTTGAGCAATTCCTTGTATGTTGCGTGTTTTTACAGTCTTCACATTGGAGATGGTCATTTTAAATATGAATACACTGAAGCCCAGAGGTTTTCAGAGTTGGGACTAGTCCCCAAGTCCCTCCCGGTGTGGTTGGTTTTTCCTATACTAGGGGCTCCTTCTCTGGATTTGGTTCATTCAACAGGTATTTCTTGGGGGGGTCAAGCCATGTACTAGAGAAGGGGAAACAGGGCGCTTGCCTCCGGAGAGCCAGCCAGGCAAAGACCCCTGTGATAATCAGGCGCCCTAACATGTGACATATTTGGTGTACCGTAGGAGGGGCGAGGGCTGGGCTTTGCTCCCAATTGGCAGTCCGCGATTAATCCTGCTCCCCTTGTTCTCAGCAGTTCCTTCTCGTCCAAAGCATAATTGACTGGTTCACGTACAATGTGTGCTTTCATTCCGTTATCCAGAGGAAATCCTTGGCTCATGACTTAGCCATCCTGGCATCAGCCGGATTGCTGGTGACTGGGCTGGGACTTTGGGCTCGGGGCCGGGGTCCCGGGCTCCCGGGCTCGGGGCGGTCCACCTTGTCAGCCCACATCTGGGACACACCTTCTGTGGAAGCAACGACAACATTGCAGGTCAGAGACAAGCTCCCATGCAGGAGCAGTGCTCCGGCCCCTGAGAGGCTCCGGACCCTGGTCTGCCTGGGAGGCTGAGCCGGCGCCTCTCTGCTCGGCTGACATAGCGCGACCAGTCGTGCCTCCCCGGGGGCGCTTGCAGAGCTCGGGTCACGTAGGGTGTTCCAAAAGTCGTAGGGTAGTCTTAAGGCCCACTGGCAAAACCCTGAACGTTTCTAAGCTATTCCAGCTTAAACTGCATTGAAACTCTGTGGAGGTGGAAAGAGCTTTGCAAACCATAAAGCCTTATGTCAGCATTAGCCCTTTTGTCATTATACACACGCGACTTCCCATGGGATGGATTTTTGGGTAAAGAACATGGTGTAAATGAACCATGCAAAAGCAGTGAATTCCGTATACATTTGATAGAACACATTTGGACCATTCCTGGCTCATTCTCCTCCATTTTGGCGTCTGGGGCGGACTGGAGAATCTAGTGGGCCCCCTCGCCCCCTCTTTTACTGAGGGAAGGAGGAAATGAATCACAACCATACTCCCTGAGGACAATGGGGGCGCTTGTTCTGGGAAGTCTCCGGGTGCTCGGGCAGGCTGGTGGTCGTAATGGAGCCGTCCCTCTGCCGTAGCCTTTCGTCTTGCGATGGCCCCGTAATTCTTCCCTGCTGCAGGTCCTGAAGGTTCGGGACCTTGGTGGCCCCAGAATTCTGGGGGGGGGAGACTTTGGACACCCCACTTTTACCGGGAGCCTTGGAGCTTGCTTGTCCTTCAGCATCATGGTGACTAGGGTGGTGGCTTTCAGTCTGCAAGTGTGGGGTTCAGATCCTACCTCTGCCACTTGGTAGTGTTTCTCCATGAACAAGTCATGAGTTTCAATGGAGTCTCAGTTTCTTCATCTGTAAGAGAGGTTGTTCTAGTGCCTCCGGAGATCCCTCCTGCCCTGGAGCTGGTGGCCTGTGACTTTCTTCCACTCTGTGGATCCATGATTCTGGCTCAGCCCCATCTTCTGTTTGCTGAAAGCCCCGGAGGCTCTGGCTTGGCCTTGGGTGCAGGGCTCAAGTGGGGCCTCTGACCCTGGCTGGCTGGTCTAGCTCCCGGTGCCCCGGAGGGTGTCTCGGCCTGCAAAAGTGCCCGGCCGGCTCACTGGGAGCTGTGGAGGTTACGCCCAGGCAGAAACGCGGGAGAAGCGCGCCGTTGGCCACGGGGGTTGGGGAGCATGCCGCGGGGGCCCCGCCGGGGCAGGGGAAGCAGAATTGGCCACATCCACGGCTATTTTTGGTGGGCTGCTCCTGGAGGGGGGGTTCCAAAGTAGGGTCCCTTCCCAGGTCCTGGAGCCGTCAGTGGGCTGGGAAAGCTCGTCTCAGAAAGAGGATTTGAAATGCCCTAAATCAAGCATGCAGGTCTGCAGAGGAAACCAGGTACAGAGAGACAGTCATGGGGAGCTTAAGGCCCGAACACCCCCGAGGTCACAGCTCCCCAGGGTGAGAGCCCCTGGGCTCTGGTAGCAGGCCGAAAGGCCAGAGAGGTGGGGGGTGGGGAGGGGGGGTGGGGAGGATTTCCTTTTTGGAAGGAGAATTAGCATGGGAGGAGCTTCCCCAGGTCACCCCTGAAACGTGCCGGGCATGGACCTCCGCCTTGGCCACTCCCTGGGCTGTGGCACAGGCCAAAGCCAGAGTAAATGGAAGGTCCCGGGGATTTTTTTTTTCTTTTTTTACTTTAAATAGCAAAATCTCACTCACCCCCTTAGGGTTTGAATATCTTTCTTGGTATTTCCCTAACAACAGTTTGCTTAAAAATTCAGGCTACCTGATACCGCTGACAGGTCGGGCTTGGTGAGGGGGCCAGTATGTGGAAGGCCACAGCTGCAGTCAGACGTGGAGGTCCCGGTCCTCGGGGCGCAGCGGACAGGGGCGCCCCGGGTGTAGAGGGCCGGAACTCTGGGGAGGTCTACCTGAAACAAGGTGTTAGCTCAGAGGAACTGATGAGACAGTGGTTCACACACATGCTTAGTACTTAGCATGGGGATGCCATGGCTCTCCAGTTCACACATGCTCAGCGTGCTGTAATGATGTGATTACAGTAAGGTCTACGAGGGCCAACAAGGACTGGAAATGATTCATTCCATCTCTGACCAGCCACGTGGCCCGAGGGCCTCCACAGAGCTAGCCCGGACATTAGCCCTGTGGGCCAAAGCCTTTCCTTGGCAGGGGGAGCCTTCTCGCCGGCCGGCGGACTGTTTCCTGCGCCTTGCCGTGCTGCTCCCCCACCACAGTTCTTCCCAGGAGACTGCGGCAGGTCCCAGGCTGGCAGCGGGCCTTCTCCCAGAGTGCCGGGGCTCAGGAGCGTGGCTGCCCCCCCGGGACATCGGTGGGTGGCGGTGCCCGCAGCCTCAGGACTCTGCCGCTTCAGCTACTCTGGCTGGTCTGTCCGGGGTGGCCGCGGTGGGGAGGGCTAGGCCAGGGGCAGGGACATGAGAGTGGCGGAAGGGCGGCACCTTGGTGGGTGCCGGGGCTCAGCTCTCTGGCAGCTTGTAGCAGGGTGCTCACAGGCCTGCCAGTGCCCGGCCCCCAAGGGCTGCCAAGGGCTCCTGCTCTGGAACTCTGGGTCTGGCTTGAACCCTTCAACTCTTTCTAGGACAGCAGTGGCTGGTGCCCTCCAGAAGGGCACCTCAGCGCCTTTGGAAGAGAAGGCCTGACCGCGCTTCCCTCTGGGGGTCTGCAAAGGGCTGGCCTGGGGCTCAGAAAGGGTCTGGTCTGCGCCCTGCCCTCTCCTCCGTGTCCTTGACGCCTGCCCTTAAGTGCTGGGCAGGAACGGCTTCTGTGTCTGGGGAGAACACTTGCCCATGCCCACAGGCGGGTCACGGTCGGCACTGGGACTGAAATCTGGAGCCAGTGTTCTTCCCGAGGCCGTGCCCACTGAGCGTCTGTGGTGGCCATGTGTTTGTGTCCAGGCTGATTGCTATTGTTTCTAAGAAGAATGGGGCCCGGGTCAGGCCCCGGAATAGGATCCAGGATTCTGCTCGGGACGGGCCGAGGGGGCTGGGAGGGGTCTGGGTCTGACTTCTCCCGGGCTCCTGAGGCCTCTGGGGACACCAGCGTGGAGCAGGGAGCAATTCCCTTGTCTATAACCCGCAGCCAGTAACTTTTACCGATGCTTTCTTTTTGTTATTGTATATTGGTGGCGTGTTTATTTTATTATATAAACTAGATGCTATTTCACTTTGTTTTATTGTGAGAAATAAAAACCTTATTTTTTACCGTTGGAAAAATGAAGCCCAATTCTTGGCGACTTGGAAGGAATCCAGAAATAACCAGCACAGTATTTGGCCTTTGACTTTAACGTGTAAATTCAGAGGAGCAAAGGCAGGGGAAAGGATATCCAAAACACTGTAAGTAATCCTGTTTCAGCAGGGCCCGGCCTCGCTGCTACCACTCTGCTCAGGCCCCCTTCTCTCGGCTGGCCTAGGGACCACCCGCGCCCCCTCCCAGGTGATCAGGCCTCCTGCGCCTGAAGCCCAAGACCCTGATTCCACATAGAGCTGGCTCCTTCCCAGGGTAGCTCTCCAAGCGAGAATTGGACCCCATGATAAAGTAGGGATGTGGGGACCTTGATGGGTCTGGTTCCCGGCCTAGATGAAGTCTCTCCTGACAGCGCAGCTAGGAGGGGTGGCTGAGGAGCCCCCGGTGTCTGAAGGACTGTGCACGCTCGAGGAGAGACCCTGCCAGGTTGGATTTCCTAGATTTCTACAAGGGGAGAGCCTAGAGTCAGCTCCCTGCAGACCCCAGAGGTCCTAGGGACATTCCTCCCAGATTATGGGAGTGCTGGCAGGTGGGCCTCAGGGCAGAGAAGGAGCGATTTCCAAGACCCGGGGACCGTCTCCTTTCTAGGGAGTTCTGAGGGAGCAGCGTCTCCTCACGGGGAGATGGAAGGGGTGGCCAGGAAGGTGATGGCCCCGAGTCACAAGGGCAGGGCCGGCTTCAGTGTCAGTGTGGGGCTGGCTATGACCTCGGGGGTGCCCTGTGCAGGTGGTGATGCCCCAGGGAGGGCAGAAACCGAATCCAAGGGGCTTCAGCCTGTTGGAGCCTATCGGCTGTATTTGTTTTTGTGGGATGTAGGGGGGTGAAACTCTGAAAAACCTGTGCATTTAGACAACCGAGCACTTACAGCTTGTTACCTGCTCCATGTAAGATAACTGAGGCTAGGATTGAAGGGTGGGGGGGAGGCCAGAGTCACTTGGTGGCAGAACTAGGAGGAGAGAAGTTGGTGACTCCGGACTCCAGGATCTTTGGCAAGCCTTGTGTCAGCTTTCCTGCATCCTTCACTTCTCCCCCCAAAGACCAAGGACTTTGATTATCCTGACTCTGGCTGACCCTGAGGCCTCCAGGGAGCTAGCCCGTACTCTGCAGTGGTAGACATTTTCCCGTTACATTTTCTTCAGTGTGCCCGGCCCTGGGGAGTTTGACAGGGTCTGTGCTCCCACCAAGGCCACAGTAGGGAGACGGCAGAATTAAGTCGCACCTTTGGAATAGGGGGGCCGAGTCTCCCCGGATTCTGCCTCTGTCAGAGGGCACATCTGGAGCCTGTTGTGCTGCACCCAGTCTGCACAAGGACAAAGATGAGGGACACCCACAAGGCTACCAGCGTGCTGAAGGGTCTGGGTTCCGGGCCGTGGGAGGATGGGTTGCAGGAGTGCCTGGAGGACAGAGCTGGTGGGGAGCTCAGGACAGCTGCCAAGAGCCTGCCTTTGAAAGAGCCGCCCCCTTCTCCTTGGGGGTCCTGCAGTAAGTTGGAGGAGATGGGGGTCCCTCCAACCGAAAGTGCTGTGATTCTAACATCTTTACCTGTAATTGGGAAAATAACCTATTATTAAAATAAAAATTTAAAAAAAAATACACCAGCTGTGTCACCCTGGCCAAATCACTTAAAAAATTTTCCAGGTATCTAGAAATATGCTGGTACGTAATATGTACTTGCTACATTTTTCAAGATTGAATTATGCTAGTACTTTTACAAGTACCTCTCTGCACGGGTGTGCTTTTTAAGCCAACTACCTATTTTTGTATAATTCGTGGTAGTAATCTTCTCTCGTTTTAGGTGACAGGATATAGAAAGAACATGGGGACAGTGTGTCCTGTTTCAGTCAGATGTGAATTATAATTTGATTCTATTTTTGATATTTTTTTCAAAGTGGCTTATAAACATTGGCTCCAAATCCTGTGCTGATTTAAAGAAAAAAAAATCTAGTTAGAAAAATAAACATTCAGAGTCAGTTTGAACTTCCTGAAGTTGCTGAATTTTAGTCTAGTAGCAAAGAGCATTTGGAGCGGCATTTTAGGGCCTGTTGCTGTGTTGATTCTGCTATGAGGTCAAGACTTAAATGTTAGTTGGATTGAAAATCAATTCTAAAACTTTGTAAATTACTTAAGCGTTTGATTGAAAATAATTAACTAAATCAAGCTCTTAAGCTCAGTAAACATTGTAAAATTGGCACTGTGCTAAATGCCGGAAGTCCTGTATTCTTGTGGACCATATTGGGCCTGGGACAGGGTATCTTCCTTTAGAGGCCGTGACAGTATTTTTAAAAATGATTTTTGTTTGTTTTTGTTTCGGTCAAATCCTGTTATTTCAATCCGGTGGGGAGCTCCCAGTGAGGAAATTACCTTTACCAAAATGGATCGGTAATAGCCTTGCAGAGTTCCCTCGGGGTGCTGTCCCCTGAGAGGTTAGCTATTACCTAAGACAACTTCTTTATACCCTGTCATTTTGAAAGGTGATTCTGGAATGTGTGTAAAAGATGGGAAATTGTGATATTAATGACATGGGTATCTTAGTGATTTCTTGTGATCTTTTAGATATAGGCCCCGAAATCACCCGTATTCCTTGTGAATTTGTAATATTTTCCTTGTCTCCCAATTGTTGAATTGAAAAAAAGAGAGAGAAAAAAGTAAGTTCTCTGATTGGCCGTATCTCAGAAACACACATCTCAGTTTGCACCCCAAGTCTGTCCCATCAGGAGGTGGATGTGAGTGTGGTTGGTCATTCGTGTTTATCAGTTGTAAAGCCTTTCCATGCTCTTTCTGAAAACCACTTTGAGCATTCCTGGTGCCTTGGGTGTCCAGTGTGATTAACTGCCTGTTGTATTTACTTCCCTTCACATTTCTTTATTAAGATAATATTTTGAAATCTGATTCATTGAACATCTTTCTGTGATAACAAATATTCAGTCCTTTGACTTCACCTCTGAAATGTTGCACATTACCTTCCCATCTTAGAACTGTTCATATACTGAGTTCACTAGAATGTTTGTGAAACCTAAGGGATAAATTCCTTAGAAGACACAGCATGTCTTAAGTGCCTCTGTAATCATCTCTGTGTATGTATGAGGCACATAGTAAATGATTGAAGGAATTAATACCTTTATTATTCCGTCTGTTTCCTTCACATGCTTATCACCAGTAACTTGATTGTTCAGAGCTTATAGGTGTGGACTAAGTCTAAGTCTATAACATTTGCCTTTTATATTTGAACCTTGAGTGATGATAGATGGGAGGGTTTTCTGGCCTGAAGTGGTGTAAGAGTTGCATTCATTCTGTTATCCTTCAGACCATTTTATAATTTTATTTTTAATTTTAATTAATTATAATTTTAAAGTAATATGGGATGTCCCCAAAATCTTAGTTCAGTTTTAAGCTTTGGAAGCACACATGCCACAAACTTACAAAAAACAAAACTTGAAAGGTCAATTTACAATTTTAAAATAGTGATAGGATTCTTATTAAAATTTTGTGCAGCAGCTGTCCTGTGCTATACATTGTTCCAATTGATTTTCAGACTTTGTGAAGGGTTTGTTACTCAGCTACCGAAAGGATAGCATTAGTAATTCCGGCTTGAAGATTGTCCACTTTTTATGCACATGGAAGTTCTGCTATGATTTCCCAAGAAAAAGTCTGATGGGGAAAGATCTGTAGCCAGTCAAGAGAAATTCCTCTGCAGATCTACCAGTCTCAGTATGTCCTGATGGGATGCCATGGATTGTTAAAATTCAGACGAAAAACTTGTTATTCAGAGTTCACAAAGCCAAATAATTATAAAAGGAATGTAAACAACTAAAATTTCAAAAAAAAAAAAAAATTTTTTTTTTGTTTGTAGCTCAGATACCTTGGAGGTTATTCTAAAGCTTAAAACTGCATTGGACCTGGGGGGTACTTGTTTGTGCTCCCATGATTCAAATGTACTTTAATTGATCTCTTTATAGCACTGCATGGCTAAAGGCATTGGATTTTTGGAAATGTTTATTTGGATAACCTTCACCTGAGAGAGTTAAATGATAAATCTTAAGAGGAAATTGTAGCATCATCTCAATCTGTGAGTTATTCTCGAGCATCATGGCTTGGAGGGCTGACAGCAGCAGTCATGAAAGACCTACTTGTCCTTTTTGACAAGATTTCCAAGTGGGTGTATCAGGAACACAGGAATACTCCTTGAGAGGGAGGTTGTGTTAATTTGTTTTTATTTGTACCTCTACCAATACCTGTGATAGAGTATGTACTTAAAAACTGTGCTAATTTTTCATTCTTTCATTCATTCTCTCATTGTTTTATTAATTCATGTAATTTACCTAGATTTCAGTAAAACGCTTGGAGTCTCTCATATGTTTCTGTATCCCTACTATTTAGCATAATACTAGGCACACAGTAAGCAGTTGTTAAATTCTTATTCCTTTCCTTCCTTCTTCCCTCCCTTCCTTTCTCTCTTCCTTCCTCCCCTTCTTTCCTTCCCTTCCTCCTCCCTCTCTTCCATCTCCTTCCCTTCTCTTTTCCCTTCATTCATATAGTTTTCCTAGGTTTCAACAAAACATTTGGCAGAAATCTATCATGAATATTTTTATAATGCTAAGTGCATCGCCAAGTTATATCATTCACTTGAGTATTTTTTGCTTTCATTAATTCATACAGTTTACCTAGACTTTTTAGGAAACACTTTTCCCTATGATTTCATGCATGTTTTTTGTATCCTCAGAATAAATAAAATAGTGTCTGTCACATAGCAGGCATTTAATAAATGCCTTCTAAATAAATTGGATGAGTGAATGCTATTCTTATGAAATAGATGGAATGTTGTGGGCTAGAGAGCCATTTCCTTCCTTGTTAGGATCATCAGAATTTATTCTTGAAACCGTCCTGGGCCTCTTGGGTTGACCCTCCGGTCACGCAGTGGTACCCATCCTCTTGCCGGACGCTTCTCCCTAAAGTCTTGAGGCTGTGCCATTCCATGTGGTTTGCTGTCCTTCTGTATCACAAACTCTAAGGCAGTTTGGCCATTTCAGTCCGAGGTTCCCATTATTTCACCTTCTGTAGCCAGTTCTTTATTAGTTGTTACAAATTGGTCTAAATGAGCATTTCCCATTATTGATTTTTTTTTTTTTTAACAAGACTAAGATTATCAAAATTGAATCAGGATGTGATCAATGATTGTGCTTTTTAGCAGAGAGACTTTGCTGATGTTCGGGAAGGCCCAAGGCCTCTTGGCCCTTTTTTGGCCATTCTGAGTATCATGGGTCAGCACGTGTCTGTGTCTCCATCGCCTTTGTAGTGATAGCCTTTAAAAATAATGAGAATTGTGCATCTTCTGCCATTTTCAGAATTCACTTGTGGTTTTTGGTGGGTGCCCAACAGTCATGGGTCATTCAGATTTGCTTCTTTTTGTATTTGAAGGTCTTTCTTAATGATAGCTGACAGAACTTCATTGTCATTAGGTTTATTGAATTTAAGACCTGTATGTCTTTGCAGAACAGGTTTTTATTTAACTATTATTATTTTTAAATGAAGGAGACATGGATTCTTTTAATACTTTGTTTTTTGTGTAGAGGTACTTTTCTCGCATTATTTCTAGTTATAATGTTCGAGTTTAGTGTTTAGCTGCCTTTGGAGTGCACAGGACCCTCATCAGGCCTTGATTAATTTCCTTTGTGTTAAGCCATTTCTGAATTTTTTAATTCACTCTATCATCAGGCACACAGAACGCAGAATTAGGATGAGGAGGGGATAGTGGGTTCCTCAGCTCCAGCAGAAACTTTGGCCACACCATATTGATTAGCATTCTGGACCTGTTGGTGCGATGGTATTCTGAGATCCTGAGCCTCGCTTAAGGAAGTTATTTTACAGTGTACCACCTGGCTTCAAACTGTTCCTCACTTCGTCTGCCAGAGATCTTTAAACCTCTTTCTCCCTTTTATGGCATAGAGCACCTTTCCTGGGTGCTTTGGAGTGGAACCAGATTGTCCTGTGCCAACAGTAATCTTGAGGCGTGCCATGTGCCGACCTGAAGGAAAAGCACCAGCTCTCAGTGCTGCTGCAAGAGGGGATGATTTTGTACCACGGCCACGCTGCCCTTCCCAGCCTGGGCCCGACAGTCCCAAGACTGGCATGCCCTCTGACCTTGGTGCCTTTGGTCATCTAGGAGTGGATTTTGAGGGTTGTTTTGATATGGGAGTCTCCCCTTCAGCAGAGAATTATTCCTCCTTCCACATGAAAGGAGTCACTTAGACACCACTATGTTTTGTGTTCCATTTTTATACTAATCCGTTCTGAAGGCATCATAAATTCAGCTCATGTGATTTTTTTTCTTTGTTGTGTGTATTCTTTTTTTATGTTTTTTGATGTACAAAAAGAGTTCTTTGCTTTTACCAAATTCAGACACATCAGGATTCTAAACAGTATTAGGAACAAATATTAGGAACCTGCAAGACAAGTAAAAACAGCTTGTAAAATGTGCTCTGGAAGAACCAGGTCAGTAACTAGAAAGAAAGATTCACATGACTTGCTGATAACATAATTTTCACTTTGCTGGAAAGTGGCAAAGTTCAGCAGATAAACAGGCAAATTCTTTCCTCCTCCTCCTCCTCCTCATTTCTCATTTCTTCATCGCTTCCTCCTCCTCCTTTCTTTTTCTTTCATTACTCCCTACCATACAGCGTTCATTAGATATAAAAATTTTGCGAGAATTTTAAAGAAATACAATGTGAGAGGCTGCTTTTTCCAAAGTCCAAGATGAGTCACTGCAAAGATAGAAATAAAATCTCATAGGACTGTCTTGTGGTCTAGACTGTCCAGAGTCCCTCCTATATGTAATATTTTATTGGCCTCCAGTGGGTGCATATTGCATAATACAAAGTACATCATACCATTAGAGAATATTTGTCACATTATTCCTAGAGCATACTAAAATTCTGATTTTTAAAAAATTTACATTTTTTAGGCTTAGTTTTCTTCAGAAAATATTTTTAAAAAAACATAGCTGAAAAGTATGTCGGAAACAGTTTTCTACAAAATTTTTAAAAAGTGGGAAGAATTCATAATAATTTTCATAACAGATAATTACCTACGACATTAATTCTTGGAAAAAAATAATTTATCATATCCTGGGTGCTCAGGAGATTGAGGTTTGAGACTGCAGTTTTTTTTTTTTCCTGTTAAAATAGCTCTTTAGTCTATAGATTGATTTTTGATATGACTGGAAAATTTTGACTCTTTCTATTTCATTTTCTTAACCAGATGACTTCTTGTACTTCTGGGGAAGAGTTTTTACATTGAAATGAACTACTTCTTTAGTATTTTAGTGAGGAAATCCTTTCCTTCAGTTTGAGTTCTTCTCATTGGTGTGAATTGAAACCCATCCACACTTTGTTATCCTGTGCAGGATTTGCTCTTGAGTTTCTTGGAGCACCTCTGTGGGAACTTTCTTCTTGGTCTTTTAATATTCCTTGGGGTACCAATGCAGGACTCGGTTTCCCATTCCTCTCTCTCTTTAGGAGACTGGCCCACCTTTTCTGATGGTATATTTCCCGAGTGACTTCTTATTATTGTAGACCAAGCCATTGTAAGCACTGCATGTCTCTCTCCATTTCCCTAATTTGTTTTTTTCTTAGTGGCAAGAAAAAAAAGGCACAATTATCCATTGGGTTTGCCTCTTACATAACAAGAGAGCCTTTCCTTGATAGACTTTAGTTGTTGCCTTATGCAACTTTCCTGTTTAGAGAGGTAGTAAATGAAAACCTAAATTATGCAGTGTTTTTCCCTGACTACAGTTTGGCAATCTATCATCTTAAGTTATTTCACAGATGGCGGAAGTATTTATTTCACTAATGTGATGTGTATTATTAATGCTCCCATTCATCTTATGTATTGCTGTATATTCATCTTTATTTGTCATCTTTTTGAAACATCTGATTGGAATTTCATGCTGAGAAGAGATGAACAGATGTAGACGTGACGGCCTCAGCGAAGCATATCCCCTTAAGGGCAAAGCAAATGGTGCCTGAGAAAATTGAATTTTGCTCCTTGTAAAGTTGCCCTTGGGGACTGTTTGTCAAAGTGACCACAGGTCTTTTGAGTAAGATCTCTTAGTTTCTGATTGTGATCTGGGTGGATAGGCTACTCCAGTATAAAGAAATAAAGAACAGAGCAGTAAAATCCAATACACTTCAGGAAAGAAAAGGACAGATAGTTTTGAACCAAATAAAAATTGTAAGATATTTTAATTTGGGACTCTTTGTGATGCAAGAAGAACAATATGAAGATTTTTCTGGGAAAATATACCATCAGTAATAGAATTCTTGTGTTCAAATAATGTAATGGTGAGCCAGAATGAACAGAATAATCTCACTGAGGTAAATATACTATTACCCTAACTCTGAGGATGACTTATTCGCCTCATAGGGTAAAGGAATTCGCAAATCCTGACACATACAATACTTATGTTTTATATGAAAAGAAGACTGTAACAAAAAAAAATAGAACCTTCTAAATCTCCTCCTTTTTTCTTCCTTCCTTCTTTCCTTCCTTTCCTTCTTCCCTCAACCTTAAAAAAAATATTTAAGGTTGAGCATTTGAGGAGAACACACTATTTCCTCCATGCATTCTCTTTACATTTGAGGTTCTACATAGTAAACGTGGTTAAATGTAAAATCTGAATTCCTTATTTTCCCCCCAGGTGCCTGAGATCATTAGCTCCATTAGACAAGCTGGGAAGATTGCTCGCCAGGAAGAATTTCACTCTCAATCCGAATTCGATGACACTTTCGCCAAAAAGTTTGAAGTGCTGTTCTGTGGACGAGTGACGGTGGCCCACAAAAAGGCCCCTCCGGCGCTCATCGATGAATGTATCGAGAAATTTAACCATGTCAGCTGCAGCAGAAAGGCAGAGCTGGACCTGCCATCCCAGAACTCTGCAGCTCCAAATACTCCCGGAGGGTTTTCCCTCACCGATAAGTTCCGCTCTGTCTTCCAACCAGGGGGCAATGTGGAACAGGAGCGAAAACCCATGAGGAAATCTTTGTCTCAACCCGGACTGCGTTCTTTGGCTTTCAGGAAGGAGTTTCAGGATGCGGGCCACAGAAGCAGTAGCTTTTTTGGTGGCTCTTTTGAGGAAAATGACATTCAGAGCCATCTCATAAGTGGGCACAATATCGTGCAGCCGACAGACATCGAAGAGAATCGGACTATGTTATTCACGGTAAAGCTATGTGGCGAATTCTACTCCTTTTATTACGAGAGTCAAAGTCAGTGGTCCAAAATGAAGGAAGTTTCTTAGTGAATTACTTCAGCAGTTATTGGATGTAAACATAGATGTTTTAGCCTAATCCCTTTCATTCTCAAGATAAAATATCCCTCTTTTATAAACCTTTAAAAACTTCCAGGTGAGAAATTTGAGACTAGTATTTCCCAAGGTTATGTATAATTTTTGTCTGGTATTCAAGGGAATATAAAATAACTCTCCTCTGCTCCTCTCCCTCTGCTCCTGTGGTTACAAAGACAACTTTATAAAGAGTCAAGAAAGAGACCAATCTCTTATTTTATATTTTATTCTCAAGAGATAAAATATCCCTCTTTTATAAACCTTTAAAAACTTCCAGGTAAGACATCTGAATCTATTTCCCAACGTTACGTATAATTTTTGTCTCATATTCATGGAATTATAAAATAACTCCCCCTCACCTTGTAGTTACAAAGACAACTTTACAAAAAGTCATGAGACCTCTTTATTTTAAAATAATGTAAAACATTTAATATCAAATGAAAAAAGTAACAAATTTTTATTCATATGCATTTTAGCAATCTTAGTAAATTACAGAAAACAGTATTCTCGGTTGGGAAATGTTAAATATAGGTCATTTTAGTTTTCCAGATGTGGCCAACCCTTGATGATGTGGAGTAACATTAGTCTAGGGATAATGTGAATAATTTAAATATTCCTCTAATTTCAAAAAACCTATTTTTGCATTAGATCTGTTTTATCCCTTTAACAATATTAGGGAATGATATTGAAAGAAATAAATAGAGAAAATGGCTGTTGGGACACGTTAGTGCTCGGATAGGCCCCAAAGTATTGGTTTTAAATGGAGTAAAAATGGTCTCTTAGTTTGAAACTACTGGGATTTGATAGCATAGTGAAAAATGACCTGATTTTGGAGTGACCTACCTTGAAACTCTACCTTTGACATTTGCTTTGTTCAAACTTTTGCTTAGTTCCTGCATCTGGGCATAAGAATTAGACCCAAGTTCGAATACGGCCTCCAATACTAACAGGACAAGTCACTTAATTTGTTTGCCTCAGTGCCTCAAATGTTAAATGGGGACATTAAAAGCACCTTGAAGGGTTGTGGGAGGATACAATGAGATGGTATTTGTAAAAAGAAAAAAAAGCAGCAGAATTCCTGGTACATACTTGTCAATAAATAAATAAGTGCTTATTCACTTCCCCATCTGTTCTCCCTGTAAAATGTTGATTAAATAACTTCTGAGTTCCCTTTTAAGTATAGAGATGTGCTCCTTGAAGTTGAAGCTTCTCGTGAATCTTGCAAAGCAAAAATAACTTGACTTTGAGTGGTTTTAGAACCTTTCCTTACTGAACCTGCACGCTGTGCTGTTGGGGTGTCCCCTAAGGAAGATGCTCTCTGAGGGGACAGCAAGCTGTGCAGCATTGTTTGGTGTCCTTATCTCATTGCTGATGGAATATCTTTCTCTGGAGCTGCCAAAAAAAGCAAAATTACTTGTAGATTTTACTAAAAAAAAAAAGTTAAAACATTCTGTGAACTAAAGGGGTAAGCTTAAATCATTTGGAAAGTCTGCTTGTACTGAACACCTTTGTGTTCACTCAAGAAACATTCATTGAGCACTTATTTGCTAGTAGAGAGGCAAAAATGAAACATTTTCTGACCTCAAGGTGCTTCTATTTTGGGGGAAGAAAGTGTGTATGCTTGTAAATACACAAAAAATATAATACTTGGTGGGGTGTGTATGTGTGTGTGTGTAAAATGTGATTTATGACATATATCACAAATGTAATGTCAATATAAAGGAATTTCAGGGTTAGTAGGAGAGAAGATCAGTAACTAAGAATCAGGAGATGCCTTCTTTACAAGGTAGACCTCTATGCAAGTGCACAGTTCTAACAGATGGAATCGACTTGAAACCTGGGCAGAGGAGTGGACATAGGAAAGGGAGTGGAGCAATTGGTTACTGTTCAGAGGGTATGGTGGATCCTTGATGCAGCCTGGAAAGGTGGGCTGGAGCCAGATGTGAGGGGCTTTAAATGCCAGAGAGAATAAGGAGTGTTGTGTAGAGAGACCCCTGCTGTCGAGCGCCTCTTCTCAGCAGAGAGGGCCTTAAAGCGTGTGCCAGCGTGGCTGAGTGAGGGCATTGGAAGGAGTTCAGGACTTAGTGATAACTGGGGGTGGCTCGGGGGCTGCAGACTCAGACACCATCTGACCCTGGGCCAGGAAGCGGCGAACCCGTGCACAGTAATGGGGGGCTGCGTTCCATGAGCTCACCAAGAGTCAGACGTACTGAGGGACTGAACAACATGGCAGCTGACAGTTATTAGGGGAGGAAATAGTGACAGTTTGAAATATTTAGAAATTTAAAAAACAGCTTCTCTCTCGTTTCTTTTCTTCCTTCTATCCTTCTCTCCCTTTTTTTCCTTTTTCTTTTTCTCTCTCCCTCCCCTTCTCTCTCCCTCTCTCTTTTTCCCCCCTTCCCTTCCCTTCCCTCCTCCCTCCCTCCCTCCCTCCCTCCCTTCCCTCCCTTCCTTCCTTCCTTCCTTCTCCTTCCTTCTCTTCCTTCCTCCTTCCCTTCCTTCCCTCCTTCCCTCCTTCCTTCTCCTTCCCTCCTTCCTTCCCTCTCCTCCCTCCCTCTCCTCCCTCCCTCTCCTCTCTCTCTTTTCCTCCCTCTCTCCTTCTCTCTTTCTTTTTCTCTGCCTCTCTTTTTATCTCTAGATTGGCCAGTCAGAAGTTTACCTCATCAGTCCTGACACCAAAAAAATTGCATTGGAGAAAAACTTTAAGGAGATATCCTTTTGCTCTCAGGTAAGTAGAAACCACTTTTATTTTTCTCTTCTCAGTGTTTCATATTGAAATTGTTTTTAATGTGATTCATACACAATTCTGAAAAAGGCTACTTCTGTGCCTATGAAATCTGTGGTCTACTACTTAATTTATGGTGGGAAATTGCCTGGTTGTCCTGACATTTATCAGGAGAGGTTAAAAGGATGGAGTTATTCATTTCTTGTTTTTTTTCCTCCCTCTTGGCTTCTTTGAAAAGGAATGTTCACTTGTAATTCTAAGTAATAATAGTATGCCTTAATTGCTGTTAATGAAGACAAAAACATTAAAGAAAATGAATTTCTTTGGGGAGGGGGAGTACTTTTAGGTTTTTTTTTTTTCATAATAACTTTTCCAGGATTGATCAGATCACATTTTGTGAACCTTCCTTTTTATTCATATTCCCCCATTATTGATTTTTTTTATACGTTTAATGTCTTTCTTATTTTCAATCTGCTCCTAATTGATAATTCACTTCCATGCTCATGATTACATAATTTCCTAGTTATGGGGGGTAGAAGAGGATGACAACCAAGTCCTGATAGTATTACTTATTTTTATCTCACTAATTCCCTTATAATTGTGTTTATGAGTGTGATTCTTTGTCTCCTTTTTTAACGACCTATACACCTAGCTCAAACAGATCTCACAGGTGAGAAACACTGAGAAATGTTTTGTCCTCTTTCATACATTGGGTTGGCTTCGGTGAGTCCCAGAGGTCCTAAGCTAGGAAATAAGATCATGGAATTTCAGAGCAGGAAGTAAATTTAGAGATCATGTCCAGAAGCTTCATTATACAAATGGAAGTTAAAAAGATTGTTCACTTACTTAGATTGGATGAAAAGGGTCAGGAATCTTGGGTGACTCCCAGGTTATGAATCCTGGTCTCTAGAAGGTTGGTGTTTTCCCTGAATAGAGACAGGGCAATCAGGAGACACTGACACATTGGGAAATCAACTGTTGTTCTTTTAAATAGCATATCCTTACCAAAAAAATATAGATCCCTTAAATGCAACAGTATTCTTTGAATTGACTAAAAATGGCATCTTTAGGACATGATATCATAAATAGGTGTCATTTTTATCAATAAATGAATTGTGATATATCATTCCCTCCCACCCCATGATCTCTATAATTTTTTCCTTCTCCTTTTACTGGACAGGTTAGGGGTGTGAAATTACCATTGTTAATTTTTAAGAGGGAATGGAAGAAAAAAAGAGACAGTTACATGATAACTATTTAATATTTAAAAGAAATAGCAAGTTGTGTGCAATAGATTTACAGTTTCACGTACAATCGTTTTTCTGTTCTGCTTTGTAATGGAAATGTTTATCTTTTATGTACAAGATGAAATAAATTTTAAAAAAGGGTGATGGAGGGCATGCCATTGAGGGCTTGAGGAACTGCTGTGGCTGGAGAAGCGTAATTTTGAATTAGGGAGGAGGAGCTTCAGGAGGGTCTTGCTAAATGTTTCACAATCAGTTCTCAGGCGGGGAGGGAGAAAGGAGGGAAATCTAACACATTAAATGACACACATTAAAATCCTCCATTATTGACAATTCCTTTCACGCTCTTATTAAATTTACACATAATAACAAAGCAAGCTCTGATTTGTGACATTTGCGGATTTCTTGGATATCAGTGTCTAATTATTGAACATTGAACCAAACCTCCCCAACTGCTTCAAGTTACACTGTACGGTCCATCCTGAGTTTCTGCCCTCCCTAAGACTGCTGCAGATTCTCGGCTACCCTTGGCTTCCCCCCATTCTCGCTCTGGGTCTCCTTGGGTCCATCTGAGTGCTCCCTCTGGCCCTTCCTCTCTGAGGCTGTCCCACAGAATGCTCCTCTGCGCCAAGTCGGCGCCCGTGAGATCAGCCAGCGAGGCCGGCTGCAGGCCTCCCCAAGGCCGGCCCCTCACCGAAGCTTCATTCATGCACAGAGATGCCGCGTGCATAAGGAGGGCTGGCCGGGGCTTTCCCACGAGACACTGCAGCCGGGGCCTTGGGCAGCCGGGGCCTTGGGCAGCCGGGGCCTTGGGCAGCCGGGGCCTTGGGCAGCCGGGGCCTTGGGCAGCCGGGGCCTTGGGCAGCCGGGCAAGGGGACATGCGGGCAGTTGCAGCCGGGGCCAGGGCCTCGAAGGCTGGCCGGGGCCATTGGCACGGGCAGGGACATCGGGAGTTTTCTCGGGAGGCCTCTGCAGCTGTGTCCTCCATGTGACGCATGTTTTGTCTCAGGCCGAGGTAGATGCTAGTCCTGTGTCCTCTGACAGGAGACCTTCCTGCCTCTGAGTCTTCCTTTGGTCTTGCCCTCCATGCGACTGGCCAGAGAGACCCTACGTTTCAGTTGCTCCCTTTGCCTGGCTCCGAGCCCCCGGGCCTTGGCGGTTGCCAGAGCCCCGTAACGGCGCACCAGAAAGGCGGCATCCACGCTAGTGAATGGTGTCTGTGCAAGGGGGCTCTTTTTGGATGTGATAAAGCGCGATCACTATTCTTTCTCTTTGTCTGAAAGGGAATTCGGCATGTGGATCACTTTGGATTTATCTGCAGAGAGTCTTCCGAAAACGGAGGCTTCCACTTTGTCTGCTACGTTTTCCAGTGTACGAACGAAGCCTTGGTAAGAGACCCCTGGCTCGGAGGCCTCGTCCCCGTTTAAGCGGAGCTCAGATCTGTCTTTGCCTTGGTCGCCGGGAGCGGCCCGTCTGCCTGAAGCTGCTCACGCCCCCTTCCCCGCCAGGGGCCCGTGCTCCGCTTTCTGGCTTCCCAGGCTGCCCCCGGGTGGGGGCTCCCACTAGTTTACTGGCTGACACCCAGACTCCCCGGCCCGACTCCCCTGGCGGAGAAGCGCGGGCTCCTCACAGGCCGCCGTCTCTGTGCTCCCTCAGGTCGATGAGATCATGATGACTCTGAAGCAGGCTTTCACCGTGGCCGCGGTGCAGCAGACGTCCCGGACGCCGGCGCAGCAGTGCGAGGGCTGCCCGCTGCAGGGCCTGCACAGGCTCTGTGAGAAGATCGAAGGTCAGCCAGAAGCGCCTCCCCCAAGGCTGGCGCGGGCCCCGGGCGCGGGAGGCGGGCTCGGGGGCTAGTCCTTGGGTTTTCCCTTCCACGGGTCTTGCTTTGTTTGTGGGCTCAGAGAAGCTTGGCTTGGAGCTGGGCTTGGAGAAGCAGGAAGAGCTGAGTTCACATCTTACCCCTGCTGCTTATTGGCTTGTGCCCCGGGCACATCCCTTAAACCTCTGTGAGGGACATGGCGAAGCCCACCAGTGTCCTTGCCAAGGAAGCTCGGCGGGACACCCAGACACAGCCCCGTGACAGCAGTGCCGCCCCCCAGCCCAGCCCAGGCACTTCTGGCTGAGATCAAGGGAGTGGGAAGAGGGCTTGGGTCAGGAGGTCGTTGGGCCTGCCCCGAGACTGCTCCCCATCCCCAGAGAGTCCCGGAGGGCCGCGTCTGTGCCGGGACCGTGGCAGTGACAGAATCACACGGCGTCCGCTCTGTTTGTGGCTGCTTCTAGAGCGGCCCCCTCCCCCCGAGCTCTAGGGAATGCTTGGACAGACACACACACAGACCCCCCCCACTGTGCCCGTTCTGTTTATCAGGGTTGTCTCTGGCGGTGGGCAGCATCTCCCGTCCTCATTCCTCTATATCCGGTTATTTGTCGTGCCCAGAAGTGTGCCCCCTTTCCTCGCTGACCGTCATGGAACGTTTTACGTCATCCCAGTCGACCCTTGCCCAGCTCCGGGAGGAAGGCACTAGGATTACTCAGATTCTAAAAGTGGGGAAACCGAGGCCGAGAGCTCCACGTGGCGCCTCTGGTGTCTCCGTTCACCCCGAGACTCTCCTGCAGGACCTTCCCTTGGGCCTTGGTGCTGCCTCTGGAGAGGAAGAACGGGGGAGAGTCCATGGCATAGATGCCGTAGCCCCCAACTCGGAGGCGTTGATCGCTTGGGGAGCCCCACTTTTCTCGTTAGGGACAGGTGGAGATTTAGGAGCTTGAAGCTTCCCTGAGACTTTGGGGACCTGCTTGTCCTGGGCCTGCAGCCCACAGAGTCCGTGCTGTCCCTCTCAGGGTCGAAGGAGCCTCTTTATCCCTTCTTCCTCCTCCCCCAATTCCCTCCCTCTGTGCCGTGCGTTCTATGTGCCTTCTTAGGCTCTACCTGTGACAAGATGCCTCGTCAGGGTTCCCATCCCTTTGGAGACTGGAAACATTGGTTTGCATTTGTGCCTGCTGGGAGCTCAATCGCCCCGGTTTTAGCCCTTCCCGAGAGTTAATCATTTTCAGGTTCTCGCCGAGCTTTCTCCTTTAGGTCGGTGCCCCCTTTCTCTTAAGAGCACTCTCTGATCCTTTTCTGCTTAAGTTGATTTAAAATGTC
Source organism: Sarcophilus harrisii (assembly GCF_902635505.1). Taxonomy (NCBI): domain Eukaryota; kingdom Metazoa; phylum Chordata; class Mammalia; order Dasyuromorphia; family Dasyuridae; genus Sarcophilus; species Sarcophilus harrisii. The sequence goes on from NC_045431.1 coordinate 26,697,110, forward strand.
TTTTTCCCCTTTATTTTTGTTTCTCTTGGGACAGGTCTCTTTGGTAAATTCATTGTTTTATTAAGCTTCTCTGTCAATCCAGTGAGTCCTGAATCTCAGGCATTTTAAAAATGTCTTTGGGGTTTACTATTCCATCTTTCGGAGATTTCTTTGCTCTCTTAGTGAACAGACTGTTCTCAGCAAAGTGTCTTGAAATAGCTCCAGTTTTAGTTTTTACTGATGGGCCTGCAGAGGCCTTTTTTGAAGGCTTCTTTCTCTTCCTTGTATTGGAGCTTTTCTCCCTCACCTTTTTTGTTTTCTGTTTTTTGTTTTGCTTTTTTTTTTGGGGGGGGGGCACCTTTGCAGTTTCATTTGGTTCACTTAAAACCACTCACTCTGCCATCTTGCCAGCGCCTCCATTTAATTTACTTTAATTAAGTAAATCTTAATTAAAAGATTTATATTTATATATTTATTATATATTGTATATATTTATATGTTAAATATATATAAATATAAATCTTATACTTATATAAAATACTTTATATAAATCTTAGCCACCATTTAAAAACTGAATCTTAGGCAAGATTCAGGATGATCTCTTACAATCCCCACCTCTTCATCCCATTAGTTTTCATGCACATCCTTCCATAAATTCTGTGGATGGTCAGTCCTCTCACCACGATCTTGTTCTGTGAACTTTTCGTGTGTACCAGCAGCCCCCTGAGGGAGTCTGTTTGAGAAGTGACCCTCTCTGGACATGACTGGAAAGTGTTTTTTAAAATGCACGTTTTGTGGTGCAAGCAGACAGACCACAAAGAATCCTGTCTTCATTCTTGGAGGCCCTCTTAATAAAGTGGGTACCGATTGCTTTAGGAGACTGCTTCGTCAGCAGCCTTCTCTTGCAGAGTGTTCCAAGAAATTGTTCGGTAAAGCAGCTTATCATAAAGAGGACTGTTTTCTTCCCCATAGAAATAACTATAATTGCTCAGAGTTACAAAGTGTTTAAAGTTATAATTGATGGTTATATTCTCACCCAAGGACCGGTCACCAGCTAAACTATTGAGATGACCAGTCATGGGTCACCCATTTTACTCACTTAAATTACACTGAGTCCTGTGAAATTAGCCTGAGTGTCCTGTTCAGTCTCTCTGTGCTGTGGGCCTCCATCCTAGCAAGTGAATATATGTGCTGGCCATTAATTAACAACATTTGTGCCCGCTGTGGAATTTAAAAGAGCCAGATGATTGGGATGATTTTGTCTCTTAAAAAAAAAAATGTGGCTCAGGAAGCATTTCCAAGGTCAGATTCCCCTCTGTGAAGGAGACATTTGGAGACTTTCCATTGACCTTACAGCTGCGTTCCTAGCCGAGAGGATTACTATAAGAGACAGCTGCTGCAGCCCCAGAATATCTGAAGGGCCCACGCCGGCCTAGAGCGGCCGGGCATCCTCGGCATTCTGCTGGGCCCACCTCGCTCACCCCGTGGCAGTCTGCTGTCTTAGCTATGGCAGGGGGATGGAGCCGAAAGGCTGCTCCATCTTCTCTTAGTACCCTCAGCATTTGGCACAGTGCCCAGGACGTAGTGGGCACTTCAGTCTTTACTGACTGACTGTGTGGTCTAGGGCAAGACACCTAACATCTCTAGGGAATGGAGGGACTAGGCTGAGAGGCCCAAGGCCCTTCTAGCTTCAAATCTATAATTCTGTAATTTATTTTTTTTTCAATTTCATGTGAAAACAGTTCTTCACGTCTTTATATTTAAAAGATTTTAAGTTCCAAATTCTCTCCTTCCTTCCCCTGATCCCACTCGGTCCCACTATGGTAAGCAACATGATGTACGTTATAAATGTGTAATCACACCAAACAAATTTCCATATTCATTTTGAATGAAGATAAAATCTGCCCCCCCAAAAAAACCAAAACCATGGAAAAAATATCTCTCTGGATGGCACTTACCATGCTGAGTCCTTTGGAGTTACTTCGGATCATTGTGTTGCAGAGAATAGCCAAGTCGTTCACAGGTGGTCATCGCACAAAGCTGCTGTTCCTGTGTAGAGCGACCTCCTGGATCTGCTCACTTCACTTTGCATCTGTTCAGCTAAATCTTTCCAGACCTTTGTGGAGTCCTCCTGTGGTTATTTATAGAACAAAAATATTGCACAACAGTTGTACACCATAACTTGTTGAGCCATTCTCTGACTGATGGGCATCTGCTCAGTTTCCAGTTTCTTGCCCCTACACAAAGGGCCGCCACAAGCATTTTGGCCTATGTGGGGTCCCATTCCCTCCTTTGTGATCTCTCTAAGATACAGGCCCAGTAGAGACACTGCTGGGCCAAAGGTTATACACAGAATGGATGGATCAGTTCCTAATTCCTCCAACAATCCATTAGTAGCCCAGTTTTTCCACATCCCCTCCAGTGTTTTCCTTTTCCTTGTCATCTTAATCTGAGAAGAGTGAGACCGCAGTTCAGAGTCATGGAAGTGGGAAAATAGTGATTTTTGAAAAATTTACTAAAGCAGAATAGTCTGCCTTTCGACTGGGGCTGTTAGCTTTAAGCACTAATTCAGGGCCACGGGAAATTTTGTATCTCTTCCACCTTGCACTCTCAGAATCCGGCCACGCCAACCTCCACGTCATGGAGCGAGCGCCCTCGCCTTAGGGAAGCTCCCTCCCTTGTCTCCCTGGCTCCTTCTGCAGTCGCTGGTGCCCTCTTGTGCCAAATCTCCCCCTGGCGTTTCATAGTTTGTGTTTGGTCTGCACACAAACACCCCATGCACGGCCCCTGGCAGGGCGGCGCTCCTGTCCCTCGCCCGGGCCCTTCAGGCACACCCTTCTCCTCCGGGCTGCATGGGGGGTTCTCTCTGCTGAGATCCTGGAGCCTATTACCTTCCCTCCTGCAGGCCATGTTTGTGGAAGGGAGGACTAAGGCTGAGCTGAATGAGTTACTTGGAGTCCACATGTCTGTATGTATATGTGTGTGTGTTGTAGAGATAGCTACATACAAAGCCGATTGATTGTTTCCTAGTTCTGGCTCCTCCCTGGAGTTCACCTCTGCTTTTTTTCCTCCTTCCCAGGAATGTCTTCTTCCAAAACGAAGCTGGAGCTCCAGAAGCACCTCACAACACTAAGTAATCAAGAACAAGCAGCCATTTTTGAGGAGGTTCAGGTACTGTTGGGCTTTTCAAGTTTCTTTTCCCATCTCCATGCCCGCCTTGACCACAGAGGCAGAGGCCACCGATCCTCTCGGCCAGACCCATGGGACCTGGTGCATACCCGAGGGCCGGGTTGCCCGAGTGAGTGGCTTCCCTCTGGCCACTTCTTTGAAGAGCGCGCGCGCCCCTTGTAGCTGCGGTCGTGTCTGGCCCATTTTCTTCCAAGAGCTGGCAGCTGGCATGCCCACAGAGATAGACAAGGGGAGAAGGAGGCCCCCTCAGAGATGAGGGAGCTGAGGCTCAGGGGAGTCTGTGGGACTGGGCCTGACCTGCCAGCAGATTTCACACTGAGATTCTTGATGGTCCCTTGACAAATGGTTGGTTTCAGAACTTCCCTGAGCATCTCATCTTAGGGGATCCAGATGGTCCCAGAAAGAGCTTGTAACTGAGATCCAGCCTTTGCATGGCTTTTCCTGCTGCCATGTCAGCTGCTGTCCCCACGTCCCTTCTGAGAGGTAACATGGTGCGTGCAGGGCCCTAGAGGCCTCCCGCTGAGCGCGTGTGCCCTCGGAAGGCCTCCCCGGGACTAGGAGCTGTGGAGAAGGTGCCGGCCTTGAGTGATGGGAGGAGGAAAGCCCACCACTGGGGAGCCCCAACTCCAGTCTCCCTGTCTTGCTTCTGGAGGGCTGGCCCAGGCCAGGCAAGCTCTGTGGCTCTTTGGAGCAGAATTAAGTCTAGAAGGTCAAAATGCTCAGATTTAGCAAAGGAGGAATCATCGGGAAGGGGATCTGTGGTGCGCTGGTACCTGTGGCCTTTGGAATGGCAGAGAGGGTCGTGTGCCCCCTCTGAACAACCCCGGCTCAGTCTCTGACCCAGGCAAAGGCGTTTTAATGAGATGTAGGCTCTCGGGGCAGGCCAAGCTCCCTAAAGGAGTCGGCAGCCCAGCAAAGCAAGATGGGGAAATTCTGAGATTATGGGAGGCGTTGTGGGGGTCCTAGAGCCTCGGTGGGACTGTGCGTGCCGGCACCAGAAGGCCCCTGATTATGGTGATGCTATTGTAGCTAGCATAGGTTCACCTGAGGACGGCAAAGATGGGGAATTGCCCGGACGCCGTGTTGGGAGAAAGAGTTATTAAGGGTTGTGGGCCAGCGTCCTGCCCTGGATCCTACTGGGGCTACTCCTAGTGGCTGACTTCTGTGTGGTGTGTTGTGGTAACCCCCATGTGGTTACAGAATAGGCTGGCCCGCTCACTGTTCTGACGAGACCCGTGATTACTGATTACTGTGGAGCACTGGCCTGGGCTGGCTGAGGACCACAATCAAAATCCTGTCAACGGGAAATGACTATTTTTAAAAAATTAAATTTAAGCAAAATGGGATCGTTTTTCTGCCCCTTTAAAAAAAAAAAAAAAAGGGAAAGATATCAAGCGTTTTTGATCTTTTCCTGTTATGATTCTGGTACATGAGATATAAAATCTTATAAATGGTAGCAGAAAAGGCTATCTACATAGAATGGGTACAAAAAAAGTCAGCATTATCTCAGAATAATCACAAAATGCATATACCTAAATGCATTCTTCATCAAATTATTTATAAAGCAGTCAACTTATTGAGCAGCTTATTATAAAACCTGTTTAATTAGATGTTTTTTTCCTTGGCGCACGACCGTTGGCCTATTAAAAAGAGAATGGACAAGCCAGGAATCAAATCTGCTTTCTCATGCCAGTAGCAGGATGCTTTGCTTTGAATCTGCCCATTTTTACTTCCCAGTAAATGTTGTTCTGTATTCAGTCACCACAAACATCAAAGAGTGATGCTCTTTTCATATTTAGGTGGCTTGATTTTTGTTGTCTTGGTTCTTTTGTCTGTCTCCACCATTAGATTATCATTAGATATGTGTAGAAAAACATGTCCTCTATTGCACGTTTTTTAACCTACATTGGATTGATTGCTGTCTAGGGAGGAGGGAGATGGCAGGGAGGGAGAACAGTTTGGAACACAAGAATTTGCAAGGGTGAATGTATTTTTTGCAAGTATTTTGAAAAATCAAAAGCTATTATTATTATTTTTCAAAAAGACCCTAAAAAAGCCAAATATGTACTTTAACATTCCTGTTCAGGATTGATTCTGGGTAGCTGCAGAGCTTTGATATTTTTCTTATTATTCCTCCCCCAGGACACACACGCTCCCTTAGGGTTCTTGGCTTTCCTGTTTTTCCTCCTAATTCCGTTGGCTCCCTGTCCCCCTCCAGATTCATTATTTTCTACTGTGATGCATCTGTGATGCTTCTGCCACGTGCCTCCCTATCTTTTCCTGTCATTTTTCTTGGGGGTGACCCCCCTGTACCCTCCTCATGTGCAGTCAGTCCTACAGCCGGTGAGCTCTTTCAGCTCACCATATGTATTCTGTGTTGCGCATTGTAGGTGAGGACCCACGCTTGTCTTTGGGACTCAGAGAGCTCAGCCCAACCAGGTTATGCGGGGCTCGGGTTCCCTGCTACTTTTCCTTCCTAACATCTTTGGGGCCGTGTCCAACTTTGACATCAGAGACCAATAGCTGAATCCTAAATACTTCACCCACGTGGTGGACTGGAAAGTCTTCTGACGTCTCCTCACCTGAGTCGGGCTCCTTTCTTTAGGCATTTGAAGTCCTTTCTGCCAGGATGACCAAGGATTAGAGTTAGAACTGGGGAGGGACTTGGGATCGTTTGCAGCTGCGGTCCAAATGAGACGATTCAGTTCCAATGGCCTTGTGATGGAGAGAGCCATCTACGCCCACAGAGAGGACTGTGGGGACTGAGCCTGGATCACAACATTCTCACTCTTTTTGTTGTTCGCTTGCATTTGTTTTCAGGGCAAACAAGCACTTCTGACGCAGGAGTGTTTAGCCTCCTCCCCTAAGTATAGGGAGCCAAAATAAAGATTGACTCTACAAACAACTGGCACATTCAGGAATTGTTTCTGGGTACTCTAAAGCACCTGTCCCCCAAAAGTCTTTAACAGAAGGTGTAATGTTGACCAGCGCTGAAACGTGAGGACTCAGGAAGGGTCCGGACGCCAGGTCTGATCAGTGTGACGAGCCCGGGTTAGTCCTGTGTCCCGTACTTAACGGCCCGTGGGATCTTGGCTCTTAAGTCACCAAAGCTCTGCAGGCCTCTGGCTCAGATGAGGCAGCTAGACTTCATGACTCCTCACAACTCTTCTAGCACTCAGTGGGATCTTCCCACTTTTTGGAGCTTTTTAGAAGAGCATATTATTATGACTTTTTTTTTTTTAAATTGAACTTTAATTTAAACTTGAATTTAAATTTAAATTCAAAATTTAAAAAATTTGAATCCAAAAAATTTGGATTTTTGATTGTGTGGAAACGCTGAACTCTGTTGTTCTTTGTGGTTAGCTTGATAAGAGTCAGCTTTTACTCATTTTTTTTGTAGTTGCGGCATTATCTGATGTGACCTTTCAGAAGGAGCCTGAGAGCCTGCTTTTGATTTTTAGAGAATCTCTTTTTATAGTGTCTTGACTAATTTTTGCTCTCAGATTTTTCTTGCTTTGAAATTTATTTGAAATGACTAGGCATTGAGGAGGGGGGAAAATGTCTTTCACCTGTTGTACTAATTTTTTCCCCTTGTTGAAATAATGGCCAGGAGAGTATTTTTTTCCTCTGAAATGTGATACTGCTTTATAAGCGTAGATCTGCGTTGCAGGGTCGGCAAGAGGTACAATAGTACTTTTGCCCACTTCTAGATGCTTCTCAGTTCCTTTCCCCTTTCCATTTGCTTCTTATTCTTTGGAGAAGCGGGGGGACTAGGACTTTGATTCCTCCAGTTTACTCATCTTGGAAAAGAGACACTCAGAATGAGCTCTGAGCTAACAGCTGCCCAGTCACAGGCTACAAGACAAAGCTGCAAATGTAAAACGTGGAAGGAAATCCTCTCCATTGGGAGTAAGGCTGGGGAGTGTTTGACAATTTTTCCCTTTTAAGCAATAACCATTAATCATAGATCTTAGAGTCAGAAAGGCAGTAGATCATCTTGTCCAGTCTCCTTGGAAGGAAAAATAGCTCAGCCCAGCGACTTATTACAGTAGTAATAAATATGGCCCCTCTGGGACTCCCACGAGGTTCCCCAAACTCTTAACATAAGGGCTCTTTCCATTCCACCATACTGTTACGTTGAAGGAAGAAAACAAATGGGAGATTTAGATTCATATGAATTCTGATTCCTGCATGTAAAATTCTGGGAGTCATTTTTTTTCCCCTAAGGCTAAATGGGACCCAGATATCAAAGATTATTAAAAGTTGCTTGGAGTGTCTGCCAACCATGATCTTTTTCTCTTTCCTTCTGTATCATCTCCTAAGGCTGTGTGTATCACTCCACGATAAAGTCAGAATCACAAGATTTTGGAGCTGAAAAGAAACCTAGGAATGACCCAGACCAGGAGCCTCAGAAAAGGTTGGCTTGGTCAAGGTCACCTAGCAATTGAACAGCAGATCTACAGAATGGGAATACTTTAAGAAGAGATTTAGTCTCTTCAAAAGAGAGTTGGTGTTTTTTAAAGGAAATAGCATATGTTTTAACAGAAAATATTAGTTACATTTATGGTCATTGAACCAGATTTTTAGCTTGTTGGGACAATGATCAAAATCAACATCAAATTAGTTTAGATATGAGAAGACGACTGGGGACAATGGAAAGGTCAGGCAAACTCTTTCTTGTTGCTAAAAATGTCAGAAATTGGTGAAGTGGGGGGGAAAAAAGTATGTTGACCATCACCATTTTCTGTGGAAGTTTAACCAGTGTAATCAGTCAGACAGTTCTATTTATTGGAAGATAACAATTCAGTATGTGTAAAGCAAGCTATATACAGTATATCCAATATACATTGGAGATAATTACGAGGGAAGAAACTGGCTTTAGAAGGATATGGGGAAGGTTTCCTATAGAAGGTGGGATTTTATTTGGAATTGTCAGGAAGCCAGAGAGGTCAGTGGTCTGAGGGGAGGAAGGACAGAGTATTCCAGGAATGGGATATGTCAGAGAGAATGCTTGGAGACAGGAGATGGAGCTCTTGTTCATGGATGGCCAGGAGGCCAGTGCATAAGGCCATCTCCACAGTAGAGTCTGAAACGGTTCAGAAGCCTCTCTCCAAGCCAGCAAATACTCTGCCTCCTTGCCAAATGGAGAGAGATGACCAATAAAAGCAGTGATATTTTAGAACTTAAATTCTGTTGCTAAATATTTAGAAGATGAGAGTGGAAATTTATGATCAGTTTTCTATCACAGAATGTTAAGAACAGGGGAAGGGAGCATTCATAAATACTTAACTAACGGTAATCATTCCAAAAACATTTATTGATAAAGTAGAAAAGGAGTACAACAGACTAAAAATGGAACAGATCTGTCAGTTTTCATTACTGAGAACTCTGTTATTGGACAATAATACTACAAAAGTATTTTTAAGTAAATTTTTATTAATCTCTTTTGTTATTTCATACCACTAGAATTTCTTCCAATATTCCTCCCCTTTCCCTCTCCCAGTCATACGGCTGATGTCTTAATGTGCTAATAGGGGGAAGAAAAGCTTATGCATTCTTTTTTATATTAGTATTCTTCTAGTAATACTATATGGCTGTAAGTATTGGGATACTCTTCTGTCTCAAAGAAATTTATGGTGACTCCCAGAGGGCAATGTGAAAGGATGTGCAGACCTGTAACGTTTTATTGTGTACATGGCCCAAAAGGTATTATCTAGGAAATGTCTGATTGTAAAAAGAGGTTGGATACCCTAAAGACAAAAGCAAGGGATGATGGCAGGTGGGCAGCTCAAATGTTAGAAGGCCTGAAACAGCAGCACTTAACCGGGGCTTGTAAACTTCTCATAAAAATATTTGGATAACTATTTCGGTATAATTGGTTTTCTCCATAATCCTAAGTATTTTCCAAATTTAAAAGCATCGTCTGAAAACGGGGTTCACAAGCTCCCCCACACTCTCAAAGGATTCCTCAATACAAAAAAAGCTTGTGAACCCCTGGCCTAAAGGAAGGTGCCCAGAGTTTTTGAGGAATCCTCCTTGGAGGGCACAGGGAGAATGAGGGGTGTTGTTGTTCTGAATGGCGGAGTTTTGTGCCATGAAATTGCAGAGAATATTTCAAGCCTGCTGGTTGTGACTACCAAATTCCATTTGCTGACTAAATGTCATAGCAATTTTCATGGCAAAAGTTAATTCATAACCTATTTTAAAGTTCATATGATAGTGTAACTGAACACTTTTTAGATTCTTCTTGTATTGAGCTTTTGGAGGAAATTTAAGAATAGATTATTGAGGTACCTCAGAACTGAAATAATGTTTCCTGGCTTTATAGCATCTCTGGAGAATTTGTGCCTATTTCTTGTAGATGTGGGGGTGGGGGATCACTTGGTATTGAGTTTATGATATACTGTGGTTCAAGGCTTCCGGAGTGCTTATACAGCGTTTTTCTTCTATTAAATAAAAATTGTATATGAAATGCTTTGAGATAGTTTTGGACAGTGAAAAAAATTGATCAGCTGGAGTTGGGAGATTTGGGTTTAGAGTTTGCTGTTAGCATTTGGATCTCCGGAGAGGTCACAGAAGCACTCTCGTTCTCAGTTTCCTCATCTATAAAGTGAGGGGCTTGGACTAGCTGGCCCCCGAGGTGCCCTGGGCCTCTTTCAGTCTTTGACCCCGTGGTTCTGGTTGGCGGATTCTGGCAGGAAAGTCTTGGCCCCGGGCGTGAGGAGACCTGAGCTGCTCCCACTGACTGGTTGCTGGGGGACTTTGGAGAAATGGCTCCGTCTCTACAGGTCATTTTCCTCCTCTGGACAAGGGTATTGGACTCTGATTTCTTCTGTTAACTGAATTCCTTGATTCTTTAAGTTAAAGAAAACAGGATTTAAAAGGAAAAAAAATTCAATTTCCCTATGTCATCCTTGGGCCATTGAACTCTGCCTGTAACTACAGAGTAGAACGCTGTCATGATGATGATGATGATGATAATAGTTACTAGTCTACACATTTAGAATCATTAGTGCCACCTAGTGATGTGATCGGGGAAAATCACCTCAGTTCCATGAGGGTTGTTGGATGTTTAGTTAAAAATAAAACAGAGTTCTTATCAATTTCTTTTTCGTTTGTTTGTTTGTTATTTCTTGAAGAAAATAAGACCAAGAAATGAGCAAAAGGAGAATGAACTGGTTATTTCTTTCCTGAGGTGCTTATATGAAGAAAAGCAAAAAGACCACGTTCATATTGGGGAAGGAAAACAGGTATGAATCTTTGCTTTTCTGTTAAACTTCACGAGGACAACGGACGAATGGAATGAAATTCCTTTTCATATATCATACATTTTGATGTTTCAAAATAGCATTTATTAGTACAAATAGTATGGAGGTAACGATCAGAAAAGGAAATTGTTGCCAGCTCAGTCGTAAGAGTCAGTTGACTATCATTTATTAAGTGCCTGATATTTTTCTCAGGGATGGGTCCATAAAGACAAAAACGATCAGTCTCTGACGTTAAGAAACTTATATTCTATCACAAAAGACCATATGCACACTTAAAAGGCAAACACAGAATGTGGGGGAAATTCAAGGAAGGTCTCAAGTAACGGGGAGTGTTCCGATTGAACTTTGAAAGAAATGGGGAATTTTAAGAAGTGGAACTGAAGAGAGAAGTACATTTCTAATAGCACGAATGGGGAAGTGGCTTGGGTTGTAGCGTGTTGGGCTAGAAGTAATAAGATTGGCATCAGTTTATGCTGTCTGCCACAATCCTTTTCCTGTTTTGTGCATTAATTTTCATGAATTCAAGAAGGGATTTGCCGTTGCATGGGTATAGTCTGGAGAACTGGAATGGATGTAGAGACATCTTTTAAGTCCAGTCCCCTATTTTTTTTATTCCGTTTTTAAAGGTTTTTTTGATTTCTTTCTTTTTTAATACTATAGTCATTCTCATCTGGTATGACACCCCAGGCTGGTTGCAAAGGAAAAAAGTCATAGAGTCCAGGAGGTTGTAGGGTTTCTAGCGAGGGATGGAAGTGTACTATGTCCTCTCTCAGTTGGGTCTGAGAGTGGTCCTTGTAATTACTTTGGAATTCAACTGCCTTTTGATGTCTCATTTACATTATTATAGTCAGGGGCAGGTCTAGAGCACCAGAAAGATTCATCTTCAGGAGTTCCCATCCAGCCTCAGACATTTACTGGCTGAGAAGGCAATAGCAAATGACTCTAATATTTTTGCCAAGAAAACCCCAAAGTGGTTCACTAAGAATCAATCATGAGTGAAACAATCGAACAAGTCATTGTTCCCAATGCACAGTTAGCACCAGACAGTCTGGATCCGCTTTAAAGATCTTCCTACGTGTCTCTGAAATCCTCATATTTGCTTTTTTTTTTTTTTTTTTTTTTTTTTTGTGGCAGTGAAATAAATCTTCAGTCACGCATGTATCTTATGGTGTGTCCAGTCATTCCCCAGTGAACGTGCATCCACAATATTCCTAGTTTTTGCTCCAACAAAAGGGCTGTTTTTAATGTTTTGGCACATTTTTGTCTTGGACCCCATGATATTGATGCACGGTAGTAGGTTCACTGAGTCAAAGGGTATAAATAATTTAGTGACTTTTCTCAAATAATTAGAAATTATTTTCCTGAACAATTGAACCAGTAATTTATAGAATCACCAAGCGTCTCAAGAGTCCCTAATCTTGTTGCATCTTCTCCAATATTGTCTTTTCCCATCTTTATTATCTTTATTTTGGGAACATCACTTTTATTTAGAAATGAATGCATAGGGAGGTGACTATAGGTGACAAATCCAGAAATAAAGAGTTGAACCCAATTCATCTACAAGGAAAAATGGGAAACATTCTGGATTTGGGGACATGAGACTTGTATTTAAAAACCTCCCTTTGTTATTTACTACCAATATGAAAAGCACCGCTTCTAGAAACAGAGGATCTAAATTCAAATTCTGCCCCTTATGCAGAGCCCTGGGCACCACGTGACCCTGGGCAGGCCAATCTATTTTTCTTGGTCTCAGTTTCCTCATCTGTAAAATTACGGGATGAGGAATAAATATATCGAGTTCTTCCTTGCTACCACAAAACACATTCATGCCTCCCCATCCTTTTAAAAAGCTTCACTAGAGCAGACCTGGCTCACTAGCTACTGTCTCTTTATCTCTCTTCCCTTTTCCAGTTAAACTCATTGAAAAAACTGTCCACACTTATTGCCTCCACTTCTGCTCCTTTTACTTTTTTTCTACATCCTCTGCAATCTGGCTTTTAACCTCTAACCTTTTAAATGAAATTGCTCTCTCAGGTTGCCAAAACAAACCCAGGAACTTTATGAACAAAGTTCTAAAAACAAAATTAAATTTAAATAATTGGAGAAATGTTAATTGTTCATGGGTAGGCGGAGTCAATATAATAAAAATGACAATTATACCCAACTAATTTATACAATGTCATCTAACTACGTAGAGTGATTGTGGAGCTGTCCAAAATCAAAGTAGCGCCCTGTCGGCGTGATCAAGGGGGGGACCACGCGGGTTCAGTAGTTACTGTAGAGAGAGTAGGGTAGACCCAAGGATTTTAAGGAACGTAGCCCGAAGGGACCCCACCAGCCGACATTGGATTCATGATGTCATTCAGAATGAGTGAGCAGTGTGTGTTGTGGGAGTCTCAAAGGAGAGGTGCTAAAGGGTGAGCTTGGGAGAGTTTGATGGACTCAGTGGGCAGGCAACAAAGATCATTCTGACATTATTTCTGAATTTGCCCTTGCTTTTTCTCCTTTAGAGAGCGTTGGGGTAGTGAGGAGGAAGTGTACAATATAGCAAACACGAGACAGATGATTAATTTCCTAGAAAGAGTACTTTCCTCCCTCAATTCAAAATCTCCTAAGTGGTTTTTGCTGTAGCAATGTAGTTTTTCTTCATATCAAGCTAAATATGGTAAGTGCTTTTTGTTAAAATAAAATTTGTTCTTTTAGTTGGAGCTCAGGATTAGGGCTTAGATTTTTTCTCCTTGAAGCAATTAGATAAATGAATTGCCTTAGGGACCTGAAGACTCTTATTGTCTGACTAAAAAAAAGAAAAGCGTCTAGTTTTTATATCAACTCCTACTTCTTTTTAGATTTTTGTCTTTCAGCCAGTATTTCCCATAAAGAGTAAAAGAATCCATAGAATTTTTTACAGCTATCTTATGAAAACTCTGTGTTTTTGAAGGCAATTAGACTATCTCAACTTAGTGGGTAAAGAAAGTACATAATATGTATACATATATATTGGATCTCACATGTATTTCGACATATTTAACATGTTTTGGAGTACCTGCCAACTAGGGGAGGGAGTGGGGGAAGGAGGGGAAAATGTGCAACAAAAGATTATATAAGGATCAATGTTGGAAAAATTACCCAGGCATATGCTTTGTAAATAAAAAACTTTAATAATAATAATAAAAAAAAGAAAATACATATTAGTATTAGAATCAAATAAAGCCTTGCCCCTGAGGCCTATTTGTAGGGAATTTCTTTCTACTCCCTTCTCTCTCCAGGCCAGACAGGCACTTGTTAAAACTAAATATGCTTGTAAAATAAGAAAAATAAGCAAAAGTGGAGTTTTAAAAAAATATTAAATGTTTTACCAGTTGTATGTTGATAATTTTTAGTATTCATTTTTATGAGATTTTGACTTCCAGATTTTTTTCTTCTCCTCCCACCCCTCTTCCTAAAATGTTCAAGAATTTGATATAGGTCATATATATACAATTATGTAAACCGTGTTTCCATTAGTCACAATTGTAAAAGAGGAAAGGGATCAAAAGAAAAACCCCACAAAGAATTAAAATGAAAAATACATACTTTGATCCGAATTCAGAGTCCATCAGTTCTTTATGTGGGTATGGATAGCATTGTCCTTCCTGAGTCCTTTATACTTGGGGATCATCATATTTCTGAGAACTGCTTCAATCAAAGTGGATCATCACACAATGTTGATGGATGCTGTACAGTCCTGATTCTGCTCATTTCAAAAAAGTGGAAATTTCTTGCACTTTTATTGAGCTTAACTTAATAATGGAGGAAATGGCTTTGAAAGGATATATTCATTCATTAATTCATCAAATATGTACTAGGGATCTGGCATTCTTGAACTTTCTATTTAAAAAAATTAGTTTGCTATTTCAGCATATAATTGGTTTCCTTTTATTACCACATATTTTATTTTACACTTTAAAAAAATTAATTACAGCAGCTAAGTTGTACAATGGGTAGGGCACCAAGCAGACCTGAGGTGAAATTCAGATTTGGATGTGTAACTAAATTTTAAAATTTTGGCTACTGTGTGATACAGGGCAGGTCATTTAACTTGTTTGCTGCAGTGTCCTCATCTGTAAAATGGTGATAAGAATAAACGCATCTGCCTCTCGGGCTTGAAGAGAGATTTATAAAGTTTAGCAGAGTGCCTTTTGCATAATAGATACCTGTGTAAAGGCTGGCTATTGTAGCTGCAGCTGCTGCTCTTTGGAGTACTACTACCGCTGCTCCTCTTGCTGTTCTTACTATTACTGCTGCTGCTCTTCCTACTATCACAACTGCTGCTGCTCCTACTGTTCTACTACTGCTGCTGCTGCTGTTCTTACTATTACAACTGCTGATGTTTACTACTGTCCTACCACTGCTTCTGCTGTTGTTACTACTACTATTGCTGCTGTTGCTGTTTCAGGCTTCTCTACCGCCTCTGCTCCTAAGAAAGATCAGGTTTAGAGGGGGATGTGAGGACAGCTTTCATTGTATGTAGGGAAGGGCCGTAGTGATTTGAGGTGCTCATGTAACTCTGTTCTAGGACATATTGGTTAAACCTGGATGAAGGCCAGGTTTCTAAGTCATCCACAGATGCCATAACTTGCTTGGGAGAGAATGAGATGACCAAAGTAAAGATTGCAGAGAAAGAAGAGGTACAAGAATACGTCATCTTTTTTTGACATGTTTCAAGTTTTTTACATCGCCTTCCTTTCATATATCCCTCTCCTTCCCCCCTACATTGAGGCCATCCCTTAAAGCAGAGATTTTTAATTTCTGTTATGTCATGCACTCCCCTCCAATAGTCCAAGAAAGACTAGGACCCTTTTTAGTGTCATGTTTTTTAATGCATAAAATAAAATACATAGGATTGCTGGGGAAAGAAATTATATTGAAATATACTTGAAAAATATTTATTTATTTATTTTGAAAAAATTGAAATTTGAAAAAAAAATTGTTTTAAATACCAGAGAGCTTAGATTTACAACTTGTGCAACCAAAGAAGAGAAGACAAGAAATCTTTTGTGGATTAGCATTTTTAATTAAATGCTTTTGTATCCATCCAGAAGCATACATTACACATTTACTGGGAGTAGAATCTTAGGTTTAGACTTTGAAAGGATCCGTATGTACTTTAGCTTTCTAAATTTATAGATGACAAAACTGAAGGGACTTGTGTGCAAGATCCAACAGATAGTGAGGAAAGAAGAGAGCTGTGATTCAAAACCAGGACCTCTAGGCCCAAATTCAGTTTTCTTTTCACACCACTGGACGACTACTTATTTTAGAGATCTCAGCCTTTTAAAAGAGTGTGACTAGGGAATGGTCACTTGAGGGTACAAATTTTAAAAAATTCTAAAGTTAAGGGTTTTTTTTTCTCAGAAAAATCTAAAATATTTAACTACTTGGCATTGGCTAATGGCTAAGGAATATCAAATTATGTTCAATGAAAGTAATAAATACTTAAAAAAAAAAAACGAGTAGTGGCAAGAAACTGGAAACTGAGTGGCTACTCATCAGTTGGAGAATGGCTGAATAAGTTATGGTATAGGAATGCTATGGAATATTGATGTTCTGTAAGAAGTGACCAGAGAGATTTCAGAGAGACTTGAAGAGAATTATATGAACTGATGCTAAGTGAAATGAACAGGAAATCATTGTACATGGCAACAATAATTTATACAGTGATCAGTTCTGATGGACGTGGCTCTTTTCAACATTGAGATGATTCAAACCAATTCCAAATGTTCAGTGAAGAGAGCCATCTACACCCAGAGAGAGAACCATGGGAACAGAGTGTGGAACACAACAGAGCATTCTCACTCTCTCTGTTGTGTACTTGCATTTTGCTTTTTTTCCAGTTTTTTTTTTCTTCTTGATTCGAATTTTCTTGTGCAGCAAGATAACTGCATAACTATGTATACATATATTGGATTTAACCCACTTTAACATATTTAACACATACTGAACTATCTGCCATCTGGGTAGGGGGTGGGGGAAGAAGGGGATAATTTGGAACAGAAGTTTTGCAAGGGGTCAATGTTGAAAAATTACCCATGCATATGTTTTGTAAATAAAAAGCTTTAGTAAAAAAAAAAATAAATGAAAAAAAAAAAAGCATTTTGGGAAACAGAACAATTGAGAACGAGGTGTTTTTAGGTGGCCAAATCAGTGTTTCTGATTCTAGTTTCAGAGTAAATTATCACTTCTCTTTAAAAATCTAATTAGCTGAAAGATTCCTGTCCACAGCTTGTCTAGTATTCTTTATCTTAAACTTAATGGAGCATCCATAACAACTTTCAAAGGAGAGATTATTTTCTGAGAAATATATATTAAGCCCAGTGAAGAATGAAGATTCTCCTTCCTTGTTGTAGAGAATTTAATTTGATCGGAGAAGCTCTACCCTGGAGATTTTTTAAATGTGCAGGTGTGCACAGATTAATCTTTAACTCACTTTTCTCTCTCCATTTGTAGGCATCACAGATTGCAGCGGAGACTGTCCGAAATGAATTGCCAAGTAGTGCCGCTCGGTTTAGGCTTGACATGCTGAAAAGTAAAGCAAAGAGGTCGTTGACTGAATCCTTAGAAAGTATATTATCCCGGGTAAGCATATTAGTTTTGACTTGTTTTTTATATCAAAACAGTTTCGAGGGTGAATGAAAAGGATTATTATGTTTTATTTAATCTAAATTCATCATGTGTAGTAGTGACCACTAAAACAATCAGAAGTCTGAAAGAAGGAAAACATTGATTTCTTTTTCATAAGAATAAGTAATAGAACTGAAAATGACTTTGAAAATAAAAAGAATTCCTAATTGATGGGTACCATTATATATTGTAAACCTGTAATAATTGGCTTTTAGCCTTAATTTATGAGAAAATGCATATGATGTTGAGAAGTGGGCTAATTTTAATGAGAAACTGGGAGAATTTGACTGCTCTTGTCTCCTGGGACAAAGAGACTCATTCATCTACACCAGATCATTCTGCCGCCAGCAGTCTATGCAAAAGAATCTCTTCTCCCCCAGCCTGCTTATGTAAGCCACCCAGATAGGAAGGTCTTCATTCTTTAATCAGAATTAAACTTTCCTAATTGGGTGGGGTCCTGCCCAAGACTGAGGATAAAGTTTACACAGTCTCCTCATCAGCCCTTCCGAGGCTGCCCTGGCCCAATCTCCAACTGGGCAAAAATCCCTGGGTCCCTACCCCCTTACACGAGCGGTTGATTATTGATAATCATTTCCCTCACTTTGATGCACAAAGATCTGAGTTTGAATTGTGCCAGTACTTATTAGCTATGTGAAACCCTGGGAAATTGTGACCTCAATTTCTTCATCTGTAAAATGGAGACCATAATAGCGCCTTCCTCACTCAGTTGTTGTGAGGAGCAAAAAAGCTTCTGTTGTTATGACCGCTTGTTGGGTCAGTTGGCTGGCATTGTTCTGGGCATTTTAAATGGCATTAAATGAAGGAGTTTTGAAAGGTTCTTCTTTGAGAAACACGTCGCACATCATCATTCCCCTTGCTTTTCTTCTTGTAGGGCAGTAAAGCTAGAGGGTTGCCGGAGCCTTCTGGGAGTGTGGATCTGGACAGCTCGGGTTCGAGTACATTCAGCAACGCCAGTAAAGTAAGCCCCTTCCCTGTGGCGGGACCTTCACAAGTAATCAGCCCATGTGCACTGGGGCCTGCAGTGTCTGAGCAGCGGGCTGTGGATTTTTACCCCCACACAGAGGTGTGTTTGTGTGTGTGTGTGTGTGTGTGTGTGTGTGTGTGTGTACCTGAAGCTTCTGCACTTTTTGTATTTAACCAAGGAGAATTCTCAAAGGCTTCTGTTACATAAACAAAAACTTGGACATTAAGAACAGATGGCTGTGCCCTCAACAAGCAAACAAATGAGATCACAGTTTAGATAATCCAGATCTAATCTAGCAGATGGTAGCAATGTATTCTTCCCACCAGAGGGATTCTGCCATCTTTGAAATAACTGAAAAACCTCCAGAAATGGGGTGTGGATTCCTATTAATGCCTCACTGCCATTCATACTCTGAATGTTATGATGAACATAATTAACGTTAAATAGCAAATCAAAGCCATAGCTTAGCTCGAGGCATCTGCTGCCAGGAATATTGTGATTGCAAACCAATGATTTCATCCCGTTTAGTTGGTGCTTTCTCTGGTTCCCCGGGTCTGTGGGCGCCTTTGGAGCCTGGCTGTCCCTTGTGGAGCTAAACTGGGAGCTGGTGGCCTCGCCTTGCCCCACCCCTGGGCACAAGCAGTGGATGCCTTGCCCCCCACCCCTGGGCACAAGCAGTGGAAGATTTTTGCCTCTAACACCCTGCAGGGCCAGCAGAATTCTTCGGGGCCCAGAGGGCACCATCCCTGAGAGACTGGTACATCTCCACCCCAGGGTGCCCGTTGGAGCCCTCTGACTGTCGAGATGAGGACAGTTTCCTGGGCAGAAGTCTTTTGAATCTAGATTAACAGTTGAATGCAGGGAACCTTTGAGGAGACCTTGTTCCTTTCTCTTTCCCACTCCAGACTTCGGAGTATGTGCAAAGCTCACACTTTTAGCCCTCCAGCCCTTTTTTGTGTATTTGTCTCTTCCAATTTTCTCTTTCTCTTTTTTGCTTCGCATGCCAGATTTATACATGACCTCAAAGATAGTAAGGACTCTTAAAGGGAGGTCAGCCAGAGGCACTGGCTGAAAAGAACCTGGCCTTCTCAATGGCTTGAGTTGGAAAATGAGGTTTTTATAAGAAGAATCACTTGAATTCTAGTTATTCTGGTTTGATGAATGTATTTTTTCCTTATCATTAAGTCGTAAGTAATTAGCTGAATCTAGTGGATTTTTTTTTTTTTTTTTTTTTTTGTGGTTTGTTTGGACTCTTGTCTCACATTTACTAACTGTGAGACTTTGGAGCTCGATCCCTTGACCTCTCTAACTAAACCTCAGTTTCCTCATTTGTAAAATGGGGAACACTATAAACCCTTAGCTGAAATCAGATCATGTATTTAAGAGTATTTAAGCAAATCTTAAAATGCTGTGTAAGTATTTAAAAACTATGATGCTGATGACATTATTGGTGATAACATTTTAAGATTTATTTTAACTTAAAAGTTTCTCTGAAGCATAGGGTGTTTGGATGGTATTTTCGTATAATGCTTCAAAGAATTAATGATGAAAAGCCTTTCTTGGGTAACAGGTGTGTAGGGTAGTTAATGCAGCATAGGAAAACAAATGAAAGCTGAAAATGTGGAGGATCCTTTTCCTCCTGAGGATGAACCCAGCCTTTTCCAAACAGCACAAAAAGAATTTTCTTACATCTTAAGTAGAACTTGGAACGCTCCAACAGCACAAAGTAATTTTCTTATATATTAAGTGGAACTTGGAACACTCCTTTCTTGGGATGGTACATTGACTGGCTCGTCCTTTGCAGCTGTTCAGGGTTGATTTTCATGTTTTGATTGAGTCTTGGTTGTTTTTAATGCCTTGATTCAGAAAGCATAGATAATACAATATTATTTAGCTCATCATTGGAAAGGAGTGAGTGCCTACTCTACATCCAGCACCATTGGAGGATGTGAGGAATTGGCCCCAGTGTTATATTCTTGAGGGGAAATGTAATAAATGTTGATTAAATTGACTTGAATCTCTAGGCACGGGTTCAACATTACAGTATTTCCCTAAATCATATGTAAAGATCCCGAGGATCTGCTGCATATTGGCCTAGAAAATCACATTGTAACATCTGTTTTATGGTATTTTTCTCTATTTTGTTATTTCTCAGTTAAATTTTAATTTGGATAATTTTGACATTTCTGGTCTAGGAGGTGACATGGGTAGGAGGGACATGGCTTGATAGTTGGTTTAAACAGTGGAATTTCTTCATAGGATAATTTCTTCTATGTCATAAAGGTCCAATTTATTTCCAAAGACCGGTGCCTGCAGTTTTATGTAATACAGTTGTATAGCACACTCTTCCTTCTTCAAGATAGTGGTATAGAACATTTCCCCCAGGGCTTTGGTTCATATACAGTAAAACTTAGGATACTGCTATAGATTCCCTTATTTTGGGGGAGGGAGGAGGTTCATTCAGTGTCATTGAGGGTTTTCATTTCATTCAGACCTCTGATTTCATCAGCTCGAGAAGTTCCCAAGTGAAAAAACTTCCTCCTGCACTCCAAGAAGCAGCAGTTCTTCCATTTAAAAGTGCATGAGGAGTTTGCACCGGCCCAGGGACTAGTCTCCAGCCTGGTCTCGGCCTCTATAATTAGAGAGGCATTCATGGTGTGGTTCGAACCAGCCCAGGACTGGCTTTCAGCCTGGCCTCGGCCTCTGTAAATATAGAGAGAGGTGTTGATGGCGTGGCTTGTGCCAGCCCAGGACCGACCTCCGGCCTAGTCTCGGCCTCTCTAGTTAGAAAGGCACTTGTGGCGTGGGTGGGCTGATAGGGTCCTTTCTCACAGGGCATTCTCTTGCTGCTGCTTCCCTGCCAGGAGCTGTCTGTGGGTGAAAAAGAGACTCTTCCGCTCCCAGAAGGTTCCTTCCAGCACCTGGAATCCTCGGTCGATCTCTCCAGCGACTCTGAGAGCCCCTTGACCGAAGAGGCAGCCGAGCCGTCCCCCCGGCAGGACTTTCGCAGGCGGGCCAACACTCTGAGTCACTACCCTCTGGAGGCCCAGGTGTCCCCGGAGCCCCCCGAGGCATCCCCGGGGACTGCCCAGAGGAGACTTATGAGGTACCACTCAGTGGGCACAGAGACTCCTCATGAACCAAAGTAAGATTTATTTAAAAGCCTCCGGTTATTGTGTGTCTGTGGACTGCAGGTATGTTCAAGGCAGGCGGGAAGCCAGGGGGAAGGGGCTCTGTGCGGCCTAGACCCCCCTCCTGACCTTTAGGCCCCAAGGCCCCTGCAGCTCTTCATGGAGGAGCTTGTGGAGCAAGGGCTGCCTTCTCTGCCCCATTCTCCTGGGTAAAAGGACACAGAGCCATGCTTGGCAAACGCTACTCACTTCCCATTGTCCATGCTGGAAGTGCCCGAGAACCTTGAGAGACAGGCCCCCTCAGGTAATGCTGTATGCTTTTGTGTCTGAGGAAAAGTGAACAGAGTAGAATGGAAATGTTTATTTCCAAGTAAAATTATGATGCTTTTTTATATCAGTCGATGCATTTCAGTGTTTTACTGTTAAAAAAAAATTGTGAGGAGGCAGTTAGAGAAGAAAAAAGGACAAAAGTTAGAAAATACCCTTTCGTTGTATGATTTGATACTTGTTCCCCCGAGAGACTAAAAGACTTAGCACATTTTGGTACATACCTGTTGGCCCCACAGAATAAATTTGTCTCATTGGACAAGGCGGTGACCTCGATGCAGCGCCCCCACAACAGTGGCGAGGCGGGCATCGCAAGGTCACAGGCTGTCTGACAGGGTGGAGAGGGCCCTCGCCCTGGATCTGGGCAGGTGTGGCCTTCCCTTCGGCCTCCTTGCCATCTTTACACCGAGAGAATTCAGCTCCAGGAAAGGGGCGAAGACTCAGAGTTTTAGGGAAACCCTCAGGCATCTCATCCAAGCCCCTCGTTTTGCATTGAACCTGAAGTCACCGTACAAATAGTCACTTGCAGATTTCAGATTTGAACCCGGGTCCTTTTGGTTCCAAATCCTGTCCTATTTCTCTTTTCTGTGTTCATTGTTTGGGGGAAAAGGTGGTCTGCGCCACAGCTGGGTAATCTCTTCAAGGCTCCTCCTATGTCTAAAGCTGCATTATTCTCTCAGGCTAGCTTTATTTTTTTCACTTCTAAGTTCCTAGGGAGAGAAAAGTGAGGAAGGAAAGGAAATGTGCTCGTTCTCCTCATCCTTCTGGGCTCCTTATCTGATACTCTGACTCTAGTCAAAGTATCAGGACCAGGTCACTGGTCCTGCCAGCGACCCCGGGAGAGAAGTATCCTGAAAGTCCAGTTTAAAAATAAACCCAAAGGGCAACTAGGGGGCACAGTGGATCGAGCACCAGCCGTGAAGTCAGGAGGACCTGAGTCAAATCTGGTCTCAGACACTTAACACTTCCTGGCTGTGTGACCCTGGGCAAGTCACTTAACCCCAACTGCCTTAGTAAAAACAAACAAAACCCCCAAATATTCCTTACCTTCTAAAATGGTGTGAATCAGTCACTGATGACTGTAGGCGTCCCCATTACTTACCTGATGGGAGCAGGGCCACAGCTACTGCACTGGGATAGACCAGCATGCCGGTAGAGGGATGTTGTCACCCTAGGGATCCCCACAAGCACTTTGGGGAGAAAGTCTCACCTTCCCAGCGTCGTCTCCCCTGCTTCCAAAGACTTCACCATGTAACTGTAACCATAGAAGCGAAGCAGGTCCTAATGCAGCCTTTGTCTCCAAAACTTGCCCATAAGCAGCCTCTCCTCCCTCGCTGCCCCACCCTGTTTCCCCCTGAAACGTTCTTGTGGGCGGATTTCCGGCTCTTCCTCCAGAGCCGCTGTCAACATGCCGGCCTGAGGTGGCAGGAGCCTTGCCCCTTCGCCAGCACAGTGTCCCCTGGCAGAGGGCCCTCGGTGACCAGGAGTCGGCTGCGTGGCTCTCGTCAGTTTATCTCCTCCCTCTGACAAGGCTCCTTATTTACAGCAGGCCGAGCCAAAAGCGCTGCTCTTAGTTCTTTCATGTTCTGCAAATGAGAATTCGGTGTTTGTTGCCTGGAGCCTTGAGCCAGAAACCTGTATTTGAGCACAACTTGGGGGGAGGAGGAGGTGTCACCTCCAGCCGGTGTAGAAAACTATCATAAAGCTGGAAGACTGCTTCCCCCACTTAGTTAACAGACTTTTTCTGTACCTCTTTCTCATTAAAAACTGCTTTGAAAATCCCAGCTATGAAGGGTGGGTGACGGGCAGTGAGAAACATTCAGATACTGGCGCTGGATGGGAACGAGAGAGAAGAAAGCTCACCCGTGTTCTTCCTTTTGTCTGTTTTGTCCTTCCATCGTCCTCTCTTCTTTTTCTCTCCCTTCCTCCCATCCTTTCTCTCTGTTGACTGCTGTCTAGCTTGAACCCACCTGTTGATGAATCTAAAAGCTGTTCAGGTCAGTCTTCGGCTCCTGCTCTCCCACCTCCTCGTCTTAATCCCTCAGCCTCCTCACCCAATTTTTTAAAATGCCTAAAACATAATTCAAGTGGAGAACAGAGTGGGAATGCTGTGCCAAAGAGGTGAGAGCACAAAAATGGAGACGTTTGTTGCCTTTGTTTGAATTAAGCCTAAAGAGAGCTGATGAGTTGCAAAGTGGAGGAATTGTCCATCTCAGAATGACCGGGAACCATGTTTCTTACTGCATTTCAGCCTGTTTATGTTGAGTAATTTGTTTTTAATTAAACAGTAGGAAATGAAGGAAAACGCTTTTTAAAAACAGTTTGTCACCATTTTCCACTGTCATAATGATAACTTGGTGACCTGTCAGACATAGTGTTTATAGTTTCTGAGAAAATTCCTGGTCTGAAGATGACTTTAATACTTTTTCAGCTAAAAGGACAAAGAAATGGGAGATGGGCTATGGCATGTATGTTATTGTTCCACAAATCCCACTTAATCACAGTTGAATTTTTTTTAACTGAAACGTGAAAAAGCAAACGAGATGGGTAAAGTTCTCATTTTCTTGCTTGTTTTATTTATCCTTGCTGGAACTGAAGCTCAGATGCTTTCTCTTAGTTTGAAGCTTTGTATTTTGTGCTTTGTATTTTTACATTTCTTTATCCTAAACTCTACTTTTTCAACTGAACTCTTAGCATCTCCTATCGCAATGCCCTGCGGAAAAAACTTCATTCTTCTTCCTCTGTGCCAAATTTTCTCAAATTTTTGGCTCCTGTAGATGAAAATAACACATCTGACTTTAGGAACACAAAAAGGTAGGGTTCTCTCTGGAGCTATCAAGGCTGGATGTTTTAAAATTTAATGACTGTGTTTGAATGAATTCTGAAAGCTGTCATGGGGGTAGTTACTGGTTTAATATTCTAGTGCAGCTAAATCACTGATAGAAACTATTCTGTATTTCTCTTTTCAGGGTTGATTTTTCCAAATACATTTTACATGCATCTGGGCTCTTCTGCCACCTTAACATCACCAAAGCCAGAGTTTATTCTCACATTATTGTTATAAAATAGCCCCCAACGCTGGCAAAACAAGTTCTTTGGCCCCTTGATATCATTCTTGGATGATGAATTCTGGGTTATCTTTTTAAATTACTGAACCACTGCTTTTTTATTATTTTGTATCCAAAAATTACATGGAACTGCTTACTCTTTGTTGGATGACAAATATCGTAAGGCTGATTCAGGGACGGTTCATCACGTAGCTAAGCTAGATTTGGGAAAGCAAAGACCAAAGAAACAAAACAAAGTCGTCCCCACGCTTGATGAACTTGAGAGAAAGTGGCAGGTGTCTGTGGGGATCCAAAGCAATAGGAGACCAGGTTGAGGACAAGGAGATCCAATGTAAACTAGGGACAGCAAGGACAACTTTGTGGAGGAGATGGCAGCGAGCTGATCTCTGTGCAAGCTTGGGTGGAGGCTTGTGGGTGAGCCCATGAGAATCAACAAGGAAAAAGCAGAGTTTGGGGTGAACGTGGATGATGGTTCGTAGGAATCCATTTTGATGGGAGGTAGAGCTAAGTATGGAAAGGCAGCATCTAGCACGGTGGCTCGTGTATACAGTTAGTGCTTAATATTTGTTGAATTGAATAATGTGAAATAAATTCAAACAAGCCGATTGGAGCTAGATTGTGGTAGAGCTTGGATGCCAAATTAAGAAATAGGTTTTTCACTTACACAGTAGGGAGCTACCAAAAAATTTTGAGCAAAAGGACGCCACGTTCCTATAACTTAGATCTGGCCATTTTTTCTGTTCCAGTTCAAGCGTGCCCTCCTCAGCTCTGTGGGAGAATTACGGGAACGACTTAATTAGTGCCTCTGCTTCGGACCTCTTCCCTCTACAATTCATCCTTCTCTCAGCTGCCCAAAATAAATTCCCCAGGGCTAACAGTTATTGTGGGGAGAGAAAGGATGGAGATTGTTAGCCATTGGGTTGAGGAAGAGCAGGAGAAGGAAGCAGTGAAGTTTTAAGCAGACTTACTGGGATGATGGGGACAGCAGCCATAGGGATGCTGGAAGGATTGGGTTTGGGGGGAAAAGGTGAGTTAAGTTCTGGTCTTCTTAAAGTTAAGATGCTGATAGATTGTCCAGGTAGAACTATCTCGTAGATAGGTCGAAATACTGGATTAGAGCTAAGGGGATAGGTATGGGTAAGATATAGACAAATTTGGGATTCACTTGGGATACTCTTGTACACAAGAGTAATTGAGGCAGTTGGTAGGTGTACTTGAGGTAGTTGAGGGAGAGACTAACAGTTATCTGCATAGGAAGAAAACATTTAAAACACAATTTCTGGGGCAGATGGGTGGCTCAGTGGATAGAGCACCAGGCCTGAAGTCAGGAGGATCCGAGTTCAAATCTGGTCTCAGACACTTAATACTTCCTAGCTGTGTGACCCTGTGCAAGTCACTTAACCCCATTTGCCTCAGCAAATAATAATAAAACACAATTCCTTCATTTAAAAGTGGCCTGTGTAGCCAGTGTTAATTCACCTGTTATTAAAATACTCCTTCAGGCATCATATATTTATTTATAAGTGCTTCCTTCCCTGACTTTTTTTCTAGGTGATTTTTTTTTACAAATAATCAGTTATTTCACAAGTGCAGAGTTTAGATTTTCTACAAGTAACCAGTTGCTTCATAAGTGCTCAGTTCAGAACAAAGCACATTGATGAGTAGATAACATCACAAGCAGAAGTTTTCGTAATTGTCTCTGGTGAGCTTTCATCTTTCCAAAATTGAGCACAGCCCGGCTCAACCAGATTTAGGAGCTCTTTGTAATCACAGGAATTTGGATAGAGGTGGAGCCCAAAGCGTATTAAACTGGGGGTCACGACCCTATGTGGGGGTCACAAAATCATGATTTATTATCAATAAATGTTTGACTTGTATGCCTATGTTATAAACGCGGGGCCATATAAACATTTCTCAGGCAAAGGGGGGTCGCAAATGGAGAAAGTTTAAGAAGCCCCAACCCTTAACCTGAGAAAGAACCCCTGGGAAGGTCCCCCTTCCTTGTGTGGCCCCGGCCATGGTAGCCGTGCCTCACCCTCAGTGAATGGGGATCAGCTTGAATGTTTGCTTCCAGGGGGAATTTCTAACCCTGAGCCTTCCAAAGCTCCGCAGCCTTACTGTAGAGGAGCTCTGCTCAGTCACCAACCGGTCACCCTGTCCTTAACCGCAGGGACTACGAGTCCAAGACACAGCACCATGACGGTAGCAGTGAGAGTCCCCTGAAGACCCGGCGGCACTCGTGGAGGCAGCAGATCTTCCTCCGAGTGGCGACGCCGCAGAAAGGCTGCGATTCTCCCAGCAGATATGAAGGTAAGACCCCCGTGGTGGGGAGAGCTGATCTCGAACTCGGAGTTTTGGGCCTCGGGCACGGCGTGGAAGCCGGGAGGCCTTTTATTGAAACCGTCCCCACGGATCACGGTCCTGGGTTCTGAGCACACATTGAATGTCTTGATCGTCTGAAGGTAACAGAGAAGAGAGGAGCTCTCGGCGTTGGCCGAGGGCGAGAGCTAACCAGCCTTAGGACGTATGGGGCTGTCCCCTTGGCCCTAGCAACCTGGGACAGGCGTCCTTCCCGTAAAGGGAGGGCGAGTCCAGAGGGCAGCCAATGGTCCGGCTCCTCTAGAACCGGTGGTCAGCACAGCCTAGCCTCCCTCTGGGCTCGGCTGGTTCTCAGCCTTGTGGCGGGCAGAGGGGAGAACCTGAGCACTCACCCAACCCACCGCCTGGGTTGGAGCAGGCCTGGGCCAGTGAAATGGCTGCTTGGTGAAGGTCCCCCCAGCCACGCAGGCCTCGGTTCTAGCCTCTTCCCCGGACACCTCCTCTCCCTACTCTGCGCCCGAGGTAACTGCTGCGAGGGGCTCCTCAGCTCCTGGGATTCACAGACGAAGGCCATAGCCCGCTTTTGTTGGGTGGCTTTTTCTGGGCTTAATCATTAATGTGAAAACAGAGTGGTAAAGCTCTCGTGATGGAGAACATAAACTTTAGCAATGAGTTACACCCATCGTGGTGGGAAAACTTTGTAAGGATTCCTTTTGAATCTTTTTTTTTTAATTATTAGAGTAGCACCTGTTATGACAAATTCAGTAACTGGAGACAGTCTGGTACGGGGGAAACAAACTTTTGTTAGTTGAATCTGCCTCTCCGGGTCTCAGATCCTCATCTGCAGAAAGATTTTGAAATAGTTGGTCTGTAAGGTCTCTTCCACCTCCGAGGCCCCGATTCTGTGGTTGTGCAGCCTCTGGGCCAGATCCCAGCGCCCCAAACGCCTCAGATGCGCATTCTTGGGAGACGGCAAGGAGCAGGGGAGCGCTCACAGCATCTGTGCGATGGCGACAGGCTGCCCCTTGCAAGGATGATGAAGGGAGCAGATGGAGAAGGGGCAGCGTCCTTGTGAGCACTGCAGGACTATGAATGACATAGGTGTTTGGTTATCTCCCTTAGCCGTACCTTGCATCGACTGCCCCGATCTCATTTTTGTAGTTGGATTTTAGGATAACTTAAAAAAGAATCCATGTAATTATTTCCATTTGTATTAGTATAGGAAGATGGTTTGTGTCCCACAAACCTATAAACATAACTCTGTTACTATTTCTAATGATCAGGGTGCAGCAGGATGTTTCCTGTCCCATCAGCCTTCCAGACTGGTCTTGGAACTCTCACACACAGGTTCCTAAACCTCACTTGGCTGTCGTTATCAAATATAAATAAGCCGTTTAGCTGCTGCTTTCTTTCTCTTCTCTCCCTCCCTCTCCCCCTTCTGGACCATCTCCCACTCTCCCAGCCTTTGGGAGAAGAGCTGGAAAGAGGGAAGGGAAGGCCTCCAAAAAGACCATTCGTCCGAGTAGCTTAAGCGCCTGGAAAAAGCCCCACGTGTTTCCCCAGCAACCAGGTCCGTTCTCCAGTCCTGGCAAAGTGGTCTTTCTGGCTGCAGAGAAAACGCTGCTGCCTTGGGTCTCTATCCCCCCCTCCATCCCAAGCCCCCTCCAACCTCGCTTATTTTTCTGAGTGGAAGATATATCATTTAGGGACTCTTAGAATTAGGAGAGGGTTCCTCCATAGGCAGGTCACTCTGACAAATGCCAAGGAGAAATGATTTGTTCCTGTTTTCTCTTTTTGCTAGTGAACATTTTAAGTGATCCAGGGAAATGCATTTTCCTGTGTACTTCTCATGATTGCTGTGTTCTGGACCCATGGACTCCTTTGGTAAAATGTCATGCTAAAGGAGTCCAGTAATGGAAATCCCTTTGCCCAGATGGGCCAAGCAGCTGAGATAGAGCATTCTCTTCCTTGGCCCTTCTTTGGTTTATCCATTTTGTAAATGAGAGCTTTATTGCATGGTCATGGATTACACCCTCCTCAGCTCCGACTGTCTCTGGGGGAAGTGGCCAGCAGCACATGCAGCCTCCACCATTGGAAAACCAATGTAGAAATCCCTCTGGGCGCCATCTTTGTATGAGAAGGGGAGCGTCTCAGCATCTCTGACGGGGCTGCTTCCTGCGTTAGAAGCTTGAGCCGGATGGCACTCCCCAGTGGCCGAGCGTCCGAAAGAATGGTTATCTGGTCTCTGTTTGGCCATGACCTTGGCTGAAGGTCTTCTGCTTCAGAGTGTAGACTCTTTCATTTTGGGACGGTTCTAGTTTTATTAGAGAGGAGGGGGTAGAGGAGGGAAAGAAGGGGAGGAGGCTTGGGGAGGCCAGGAGAAAAGAGGGTTCAGCTCCTGCTTTCTACCCAGGATACCCGGGAAAGGGGCTTGAGCCCTCATTGCCCAGTTCCTCTCTTGGAACTCTGCACCCGTGAAATCATGGCGCTTATCTCATACTGAAATCGGCTTTCCCCAGTGCTTTCCGGCTTTTCATTTTTCCCATTTATCCAGTGATCTGATATGGGTTGTACATGTACAATCCTGTGCGAGCCTGGTTCTGCTCACTGAGCTCAGCGTCACTTCTGGGCTCTCTGGAACCCTTCTCTTTTCTTACAGCGCCCTAGTCTTCCATCCCGTTCCCGTCCCACAGGAGCTGTCCGGCCCGTTCCCCTCAATTTCCAATTTGCTGCCAGACTGGGTAATTTTTACCAAAAAATGACTGGAAATGGTAAAAGTGGTCAAGAACCAAACGCTGCCCAGTTGGAAGGAAGAGGCAAATGAAAGAAAAGGGCGGGCTCCCCTTTGCAGCCTTGCTTTAGACAAGTCACTGGCGGGTGCTCTGGGTCCTTGCCCTCCCTGCCCTCCCCACCTGCCCTCCCCACCTTCCCGGGCTGCAGTTCGCCTACAGCATTGTACTGGGAAGGCGACTGCCACAAGGGGGCACTGCTGCCTGCTCTCCCCGGCCCCAGAATCCTGCTTAATTTCTGTTCCTCCAGTTTCACCGGGATCTGACTTCAGCTGGCCCCCGCTCAGAGCCCCCTGCCCAGAGCCCCCTGCCCCAGAGCACGTCTGAGATTGGTTAGGGCTCCACTTTGGGGCGAGGGTGGGCCAGAGAGAGAAGCAGCGATCTCTCCTGAGTGGGGGGAAAGAAAGTTCTCTTGGACATGATTTCTATGGAGAATAAAGAACAGACAGACCCCAGACCAAACCCACAGTGTTTTCCAAAAATTTTAACTTGCCAGAGTTTTAGTTAAGACTTAATCGTTTGTATTTGATTGCCTGAAATGATAGAAAATAAGAAAGCACGGATGGCAGGCAAAGTACCTGCTCCTTGATTATGCTTATGCCACCCCTGACCCTTTCTTTTCTTTTTTTAGGCAATCAGGGTTAAGTGACTTGCCTAGGATCACGTATTTCCACTGAAGTGTCCCCTGGGCTCCAGGGCCAGTGCTCTTTCCCCTGTCCTGCCTACCTACCCTGCCTAAGCTTTTCTTTGAAAACATACATACGTAGACACACAGTTTTTGAGTAAATAACATTTTATTTTTTCCAACTACGTGTAAAGAGAATTTTTGACATTCATTTTTTAATATAAAATTTTAAGTTTCTATTTTTTACCTTCCTTTTCCCTAAGGCAGTGAGCAATTTAATATAGGTTATCCCAGGAGGGAAACAGTCCTTGTCCTCATGGAGCTTATGTTCTGTTGAGAGAGACAGAAGACAGAGAAGTGAATATAAAATATGTGCACAATTATTTCTGAGGGGAGGGCTGGGCGGCGCTAACTGCTTTAAGGGGACTAAGGCTCTGGGTGGTGGAGACTGCTTAGAGGTGCATAGGGGAGGGTTAGTAGGGATTGTTTGTTTCTTTACTTGTATCTCCGGGGGCAAGTAATAGAGAAGAAATAATTGTTGGCTGATTAATTCAAGGAATAAAGAATACTTTGGTTCAAAAGGAAAGTGTATGTTTCAAAATAAAGGAAAAAAGTAAGAAGGCAGGTTAGGAGTTTGGCCTTTATCAAAGTGTAGAGAAGAGAGAATCACTGAAAATGTTTTAGCTGAGGAGTCATGGCTGGAACGTGGTCGGACAAAGAGTTTCAAAGATTTTTCAGCTGAAATTTGTAACGGCCTCCAAAGTTTGCCTGGTTCTCTCCCACATTTGAAATGGGCCGAAACCATGCAGCCGACAGTAATCTCAGAGACTCGGTACAATGAATTCCTTGACAGCAAAAGTTCTTAAATATTGTCATCTGTTACCCCGGGAGAGTTAGAACGGCTTTCTACGTAAAGTTGTGAAAATAACATGTTTTCATAGATCTGGAATTGCTTGAAAGTCCTGGCCAGCCGTCCCACTCGAGAGTCACTTGGCCACCTGCCACCGGCACTTCCTGCCTTTCCCCTGCCCCCCACATTCCTGACTGCCTGCAGGATGGGGCACAGGCCGGGCTGCTCTGGGCTTAGACCGTCTTCCCAGGGCCCGCTCTAAAAGTCAGTGGGAAGGAGGAACGGGCAGAGCAAGAATATGAGGACGGGGAGCTTCAGGGGAAGAAGGATCTCAAGGAGGCAGGGGTGGGGATGGGGAGAAGAGGGGAAGAGAGAGAGAGAGAGAGAAACAGAAAGTGAGGGAGACAAAGAGAGAGAGAAACAGACAGACAAAGAGTGTGTGTGTATAAAACTTGCCCTGGGCCACATTTTTCCCTTCAACTCTTTGCTAGGTTGTTTAATTCAGACTTGTCCAAAATCTGCCCTATTTTCTCCCTTCCTCCTCTCCCCAGTTCTCTTTTTCTTCCTTCCTCCTCTTTCTCCTCTATTCACCTCCCCCAATCTATTGGCAAATCTTGCTGCCTCTTGAACCTTTGCAGATAAAATCTCCAAAAGAAGTTGATATTCAAACAAATCAACAGACTGAAAATCTGAAATTTAGTAGGTTACAGACATTGAAACAGCAAACAAAACTTTTCTTCTTCTTTAGAAGGAAGAGCTTCCAAAAGCTGTTGGCAGTGATTTAGTAATGAGTTTAACAAGATTTCTTTGGCTCATTTGCCCATTGTACAGTGGGCGGTTCTATTGGGATGAGTATCAAGATGGTTATTGTGCGGCAGGTATTCTGGAATTAAACATCAAATTTTATTCCCCGAGCACCACTATTTGACTATGGGAAATCATATAAGCTGTTGTTTTGATTTTTCAAACCGAAAAAAATAATCAAATCTCTAGTGGGGTGGGGTATGCTTTCCTGAGAGTTGCAATTTTACCCAAGAATTTTGAATCACTTAGTTTGTAAATCGTGATTTGAAATTAGTTTGTAAAATGTAAAATATACATTAAGATGAATATTTGGGGTTTGTTTAGTTTTCTAATCAGCCCATGTTGGTGCATAAAGTTGCTGTTGCAACTGTTAGAGCTGTGGGGAAATTTCAACATTTAAAGTATAGTCATGAGATAAATCCAGGGAGTGCGTGTGCTTTTTCTTAAGTGGCTATTTTTTTTCCCCAAATAAGTTTTGTCTTATTCTTATAAATGAAAATATTTGCAGACTAAGTACTAAAAGGTTTTTAAAACAGCATTTATGTAAGTGTAAGTACTATAATTATGGATCTTCTAGCCCTGAAAATTACTTATTTTAAGAGGCCATGAATTTTGTTCTTGAAAGAATAATAGCTTTTCTACCAGAAAATCCAATGTCTGTGGTGTATTTTGAGATGATTTAGTTTGAAAAGTCAAATTAAGCACAATCCTGGGATGGGAGGTTTCATGCTTGTTCAATTCTAAAAATTCGACTTACTGGCTTATCTTTTGAGGCTTTCTTCATTGCCACGATTTTATTCAGGGAAGCGGCAAGTTGGGTGCCAGCCAGTTACTGCCAACTTAACAAATAATATGATTGATCTTGGGACCATAGTCTGCCCTCTCATCCCTCCAAATAATTACAAAAACACAGATTTATAAGTACAAAATAAGAATCTGGAACCAAAAAGAAAAAGCCCAACAGTTGTTGGTCTAGATTGGGACTGAGCTTTTAATGGTAAAACTCAAGAATATTCCTTCTACTTCATTCTGAGATAATAAAAACAGCAAACATTTACTAAACATGGTGGAGCTATATACAGGGTGTCCTAAAAGTCTTGGGGCAAGTCTTAAGCTAAGCCTTTTGGGATACCCTGTGTCTCATAATTTCCAGCTATCATGCCCAATGTTGCATGAGGAATCCATTGAAGAAGGGAAGAGAAAGGGTCGTGCAATGTGTTCCTGGATGGAGGAGCTCGTTGTAGACAGAAGAGCATCCTGGAAAACATTGCAGAGAAGCTGCCCTTTAAAGGAGGAGGAGGAGGGATTTACCAGGGATTGCGTTTTCTCCTGTATTTTCTGGCCACTTCCCCTCTCAGAGAACAAAGACACGAGACGTGCCACCCTCCCAAAGTCCCAGGCTCACTTGGGGGACCAGTGAAGGCAGGCCCTCCAGCCAGGAAGCCAGGGGGAAATGGCACCCCAAATAACCCGCCCACCTGCCTCCGGAGGGGCTGCTCTCCTGCCCAGGGCACCCCAGGCAGGTTCTTGGGCTTCCCCTCAGCTCGAGCTCTGCCACCCGATGGGTCATCAGACCTTGTGGTCACCAAGACCACCTTCTCCGTCACCTAGCGGCTTAGTTCCCGCTCTGTTTGCCGCACATTTCATCCCATCCCCACTAAGGGGCTGACCCCGACCTCAGAGCGCCCGTTGAAAGCCCAGGAGGCGTCCGGCTGGTTTGGGTGGTGGGGGTGATGGGCAGCTCTGGGAACCTCATGGTGACTCTTGTCACTCTGCCTTTCTCACAGCTGGCATTCAGGCTACAGATCTGGAGTTTTAAATTTGGAAGGATTAATAATAGAGGTAAATGGGATGATTTTGTAATCAGGGCTTATTTTGGCAGAGCAGTGTAAGCAATTTATTTTAAAAGCAAAAATAATTCAGTTTTCCACTGACTATTCAGTTTTTTTAAAAAAAGGGAGCCATTTCCTCCAAACACCACAAATGCCTCTCTCTCCCTCCCTCTCTTTTCCTTCCTCCTTCCTCCCTCCTTTCTTTCTTCTTCTTTTTCACTCCTCTTTATTTGCTTTGCTCTGTTCCTTTGGGCAATGCTTGTCATATTGAGTCTCGTTTACTGGAGTTTTGTTTTCCAAGACTGCCCCTCGCAAGCTGAGAATCTCTGGGAAATGATTGTTTTAGAAGTGAGGGCTTGGACTTTTTGTCAACCTCCTCTTAAAAACTCAAGCTATCCTCACTGTGTATGTGTGGGGAGTAGCCATGTCCTGTGTGGATTGTAGATTATCTAAAATTAAATTGTAGGATAAAATACATCTCTGTTTAGCCTCTATTAAATTATTAGACTAGTGGTCTGCATAGGAAGAAAGTTCCAAATTGGTAACCCCTGTGTTCAAACAATAATCAGTGACAAATTCCATTTCCTGCCTCTTCCTTTCCCAAGAATAGAATAGAAATGTCAATTTGTAATGATGTATCTGGAACATTTAGTCTAATCTTTGGAATCATTTTAAAAACCTAGGAACAAAAATTTCACTTTTGAAGTCTTTTTTTCTTTTTCTTTTTTTTTTAAAGGCCAGCTCTACAAACTTGACTTGCTGTTAATTTTTCGGGAGGGATGGGCTCTAGTGCACTAATGGGAAGTGAGAGTGGGTTGGCTTGAAATGAGAATATCTGGAAATCTTATTTTGAGCATATCATGATAACAAAGCAGCTCACTGGGGTGAGTGGATGTACGTTGGTATCCAGCCTCAACGCTTGGGGATAGAAGTTACCGATAGTCACTGGGAAGCAAGGGAAGGGTGGATTTGCTTGTTTTTTCTCATTTTGGGGGATTGTTTTTAATTTGAGCTGACTAGTAACACGACCAGCGCAGTGCTTTAAGGAAGAGCAGTTTGGCAATGGAATGAAGGCCAAATCGGGCCAGGACCTCAGAGGACCAGTGTCAGTTTCTCCTAAGTCACCCACCAGAATCCCTCCGTTTTTGCCAGTTTTCCCAGTGGGCGGCCTCCTGGGCCTGGAACCAGGAAGGCCTGGGTGCACATGCGGCCTCAACCCCTTAACTTGTATGACTTTCCTGCCACAGCAGCTAATGGAGACGGAGTCATTGAGGGATGGGAGGAGCAGACGGCCGCACAGGCAGTTACGTTACGGGGCTGGCAGGTTCTTACGGGTCTTGTCCCTAAAGTCTAGAATGCCATACCCCGTGCTTGTGGTTCTTAGCTGGAGCTCCTTGGATAGAATTTAGGAGGTCTTGGGAGGAGAAAGTGACATCTTTGCTTCCTAACATCCAGTTGAAATTTTAGCCTTTCTTTCAGTTAGGAATCAAATACCAGCACATCACCTTGCCAGAAATTCCCTGACACATAAGTTTAAGAACCCCTTCTCTGGCTTTTGACCTCCTGCTACCCTCTGATTGAATTGGCTCAAATGCCAGCTTCCAGAAAGCCTTCTCTGATGCCCACATTCCCCTCATCTCCCTGTCCAGACTTCACACAACACTTAGTAATGCAGCCCTATCTGATGATATTTTATATTATAGTTACTTGTCTGTGTCCCCATACTCCTTGCTTCATGGGTTTATAGACTGTCTTTTCTAACCTTTATAACTCTCCAAGGGCCTGTCACATTGCAGATGGTGTTTGTTGAACTGATTCGAAATCAGGATGAAATTCTTCCATCCTAAACTTGACTTTCTGGGGAGATTGGGAGGGAGCTTTTTACCCTTGAGATTTCCTCCCTCACCCTGCAGTAAGTACATCTGTATTTAGTTACTTACCCAGGCTGGACTGCATAAACATGGAAAAACCCCATCAAATGAATATTGAAACATTAATCAAGCATGAATATGTTCATTTTTTTAATCACCCTAATTTTTGGTCTTGAAATGGAAACACATCTTTGACATTAAAATATAATAGTGGGGACAGCTAGGTAGTGTAGTGGATAGAGCACCAGCCCTGAAGTCGGGAGGACCCGAGTTCAAATCTGGCCTCAGAACACTTAGCACTTCTTAGCTGTGTGACCCTGGGCAGGTCATTTAACCCTAATTGCCTCAGCCATTTTTTTTTTCACATACATTCTGCAATTATGCATATTTGCAGGTTAAGAAAATTACTTTAAAACTGCCACAATTCAGTTGTACATTGTCATTGTGAGTTTCATTATTGCTGTGAAATTGAAATTTTTATTGGTAATTTGGAGATTTTCCCTTCTCTCCTGAGAATAGTGTATGTATCAACAACTATCATCATCATCGTTATTAAAATTTTTTATTATTCTGTTTTAGGGGGGGATCCAGACCTGTGATTTCAGGTACAACAACTCTGCAACTTTTTTCAGGTTTGGCAGACTTGTCTAGGGTCACATAACTAGTGTGTGTCAAATACAGCACTTGAACCAAGTTCATAGATACCTATGATCTTTATTTCAGTGATTTTATTTTTCTTGGACGGGACCTCCCTCCATCACTGCTGTCTTTCTGTGCTTTGATGTAGCCAGAGAATAAAACCAGAATAATAGCTATTTGGTGTCTTCTGCACCAATGGCTATGTAGATTGCCTTTTGAATGATGGTACATTTACTGTGGCTCTCCACCCTACCCCAAGAGGGGCAAGTACCCTCAATTGTTATTAAGTATTTTGAGACAGTAATTTGTTCCTTATTGCTCCTATGATTCCAAATTTCTCTGCTTACAGAAGAAATCAGTTGGAATATGATACATCAAAGTATTTTC
Source organism: Sarcophilus harrisii (assembly GCF_902635505.1). Lineage (NCBI taxonomy): Eukaryota > Metazoa > Chordata > Mammalia > Dasyuromorphia > Dasyuridae > Sarcophilus > Sarcophilus harrisii. The sequence goes on from NC_045431.1 coordinate 26,733,833, forward strand.
AAATTTCCTGCCAACAGCCCTTTGTTCTTTATCTGATGTTTTAAAACCCAACTGTCTTCTGTTTTCTAAAATGACTTCATAAAAATATGATCCCATTGGAGAGTTCTGCTGTTGGAATGGAATAAGGTGTGGATTCAGGTGGAGTGGGTTCTGAGGCCGGCTCAGTTGTATGATCCTTAACTTCCTACAGGCTTTAGTTTCTTCCTCTGTCAAATGGGCTGAAGAGTGTTTATTTATCCACCTCATCAGGATTGCCAGGAAAGCACATGAAAAATTAATAATTTGTAGTTACTGTACTGTTCTTTGCCAATCTAGTCTTGCTTTATTATTTCTGACATTTTATTGTCTGCAATTTAAACTCTTTTTATATCTAAAACATTTTTTAAAAATCTTTTTATATTCCTGTTGAAGACATTTATTATTTTTGAGAGATACTACAGAACATCCAAAGAAGGGACACATCTGTTGAAATGAAGGGTCTAAATAAGGCCAAAGCATAAAGAATGTCATCCATTGAGAGAAAAATTTGTGTGAAAATGGCATGGAATTTGGGAATCGATATAATGACCTTTTTATGTTTTGATAACCTAAGTGTCTTTCACCAACCAATCCTTAAATTAAACCCCAAATAAAATGAGCAATTTCACATATGCTATAGAAATTATGACGCTCTATTATGTGGCTCTTGCTTGTATAGAACCAATTCAACATGTAACTCTCAATCAGTTGATATTTATTAAGCACCTACTGTGTGCAAGGCATCGTGCTAAGGCCACAAAAAGGCAGGTCCCTCAAGAAGTTTGTCATTTGATGGAGGAGACAACATGCAAACAAGTGTCTGTACAAAGCCACCTATCTATAAGATAAATAGGAAGTATTTGATAGAGGAAAGGAAGGCCCTGGAATTGAAAGGGGTTATAAAAGATGTTAGGTGTCCTGTTAGGATCTGTTTATTGCTTTTACTTCATGAATATGAAGTCATGACATCACTCTGAAGGATAAAGGGGTTTACAGAATCTGATTGCTCACTGTTTTGGGGTCCAAGGCTCCATTTTAAATGTTACACCCACTACATTTTGAACAGGAAATGTGAAGTGTAAAACTTGGGCAGGAAAACGAGGCCGGCAGTTCTCTCTTACCTGTTAAGGAGGTGCCCAAGCATTGCCTGTGGTTTTTAAAACTTTGTTTTATGATGCATTCTTATGCCCGTGTGCCAGTTCCGAGTCGTGGTGCCTCTGGACAGACTAAACAGGTGAGCCTGGACTTTCAGTCAGCTGGGGTCTCTTTGGCACCTTGGCGTTGTGCCACATGTCACGAACCTTTTTCTGTCTTCCAGGAATTGACTCTTATGTTTTCCTGTAAAGATAACTTTTTTTTTCATTTTTTTCCTTTTTATTTTCAAAGGAGGAAATTATTTGGCTAAGGAATATGGTACCGTATGAATAATAAGTAAATTATTTTATTTTACTTTTTTTGTATCTGGATTGAATTAGATTTCCTGAACTATTGATCTTTGTGTCAACCTTAGAATGTGAGTGCAGTAACTCAGTCTTTTCTTTCTTTGGTCTCTGGCATCAATTTGCCGAGCCTGATGGTAAGCTTATTGTTGTTGAAGTCACAAGTTGGGTCAGTGGGAGGTTGCTGTTGTTTTTAAAAATGAGTCAGCCTTAATCTTTGAACTTCAGATCTTATAAACATTTCTAAAGATAGTAATACCTTCCCTGAACTCAGAGTTGCTTTTCTATCGATTAACTGCTAGTAAAACAAACAAATCAGGTTTCTGGGTAGAGGTGCTACAATGGTAGTCAAATTAGGAAACTCTGGGTTCTAGAACATTGTATGAGGATATAATTGTAGGATTAGAAAATTGTAGGTAGGGGGCATCCAAGAAGACCAGCCGCCTTACCGAATTAATAATTAAAACCATCTAAAAATGGAATGGGTTGCTTTGTTGGACAGCGAGTTCCCTGTCTTTGTTAATTTACAGTTTGGATGCTCCTTATCCAGGATGTTGTAAAAGGCTGCCAAGTTGGACCAGAGAGCCCCCAATTCTCCTCCATTTCCAGGATCAGGCTTCCCCTTGAAGTTAACAACTGTTTCTGAGAGAAGGCTGATTTTAAAACATTTCTGCATTTGAACTGTGTCCTTCCTCAAACCATTCTATTTATTTAAATTAAAAAAAAAAAAAAAAAACCCAGGTAGAACTAACACGTATCTATGGGACATTAATTCCTATAATGGAGTGCATGTTTTGATGTGCATGTTTTATAAGTTGCTCATAATGGGAGTATTCAAGTATTTTAAAGACTTCTAGACACATTAGAGATCACTGAATCCAATTCCCTTGATTTACAGATGAGGGCACTGAAGCCCTGAGCTGTGAACTGCCTTGCTCAAAATCGCAGTGAATTTATTATGACCAAGTGGGGCCTGGATCTCAGATATCCTCATTTCTGATTCAGTTTTCTTTCCTTCAGTCCCCAAAGCACCTACTTTAGGAAATGCACGTATATTCAAACTTTGGAGATCCATTGCGTATTTTCTATAGTACCAGCATTAGAGTTAAACAGGGTTCAGTTGCCCCCAGAAGAGAATGCTACTTTCCAAACTGAGGATATCAGTCCTTATAAGGAGAGCACCAAGGGCTGGGGTTTTCCATTTGGAAAGGTCACATTTTCACATAGGCATTGTGGGATATACAAAGATATATATAGCTTTCAGTTTGGGGGAAAAGATGTGGTTCAGTGTTCTTTTATAAGATCTTGTTTCATAGTACGGACTTCCCCCTACTGGTATAGGACAAAGGTATTTCCTTAGTTTTAAATCATGGACTTCCTTTCATAGATTTTTCATTCCTACATGATGTTCATTTAAGCATTGTGTAATGGAAAGGGTGTGGTGGGATTTATTAGTTCACAGATGTTTGAAATGTGATATCGAAGGTAGAGAGTAGCACTTTATAATAGTAGAATCAAGCAATTAATTCCATTTCAGTGACTAAGTCATAGATTTCCCAATTTCTTGCCTGTTGGGCAAGCAAAAACTCCTCCAAAAGTTATTCAAGCACTTTAAGGATTAAGCTAATAACTGAATTTGAGGAGCATGTCCCTTTTGTGAGTTTTTTCTTCATGACATCTTTGTTTTATCTTCTTTTTCCCCCTCATGTCACTCTTTGTACTTTAATTGACCTCCCTTTTCTAACTCCCCATGATTTTTGTTCTTTTACTCCCTGACCCTGCCATCTCTCTTGGAATGGTAGGAAAATATAGGAGTGGGCTGTGGTCTGAGTTTTTAGCTAAAGATGTGGGAATGGGTCTTTTTACTCTCATTCATTTAGCCAACATTTTAAGTACCTACTGTGTGCAAGGTACTGTGTGTATGTACCAGGCCAGGTACTGTACTAGATAGAAACACAGATAAGAACGGCATATGCTGCTATAACACTTTTTGTCTTTTATTTGACAGTGATGAGTACTTTCTTTGCTATTGTCCTTTCTGATTTTGGAATTGGGACCATGGTTTCTTTATAGAAAAAGAGTACCTTCATTTTGCAGTTTGAAAAATAGTTTATGTAGCATAGACATTATTTGTTTTTTAAATCTTTAAGAGAATTAACTTGTGAATCCATCTAGATCTAGAATATTCTCATGTGAGAAGATTTGCTTAGTCTTTTCTTTCTGAAATCTGGATATTTAGATTCTTTATTTCCTGTTACATAACTTTGACTATCTTATATTTTCAGTAATCCATTACATTTAGTTTTTCAGTCTTATTACTGACTAGTTCAGCACAGGTGTTTCCAATGGTTTAAATCACATTAAGCGTGAATTACCTCCTTTTGTTTTTGATTTTGTCAGTTCCATTTTTTAAAGTAATGCTTTGTCCATTTGTAGCTGTTTTTTTTTTCCCTAATCATTGCCTTATGTCATTTGTGAGTTTGCTTGTGTTAGTTTCAATTCAACCAACAGTCACATTTTTTAAAGAACCTATTATGTGCCAGCATCATGCTAAATGACAGAGATACTAAAGAAAGGCAAAAAAGCAGTCCTTTTGTCAAGAAACTTAGAGTCTAGTGGAGGAGATAACATACCAAAAAAATTATGTGCAAGTAAGATTTATGCAGGATATATTAAATATTATCAACCAGGAGAAGGAGAAAGGGAATTTGGGAAAGTTTTCTGAAGATGATAGGATTTTAGCTGTAACTTCAAGGAAGGCAAGAAATGTAAATGAAAATGAGGGAGAGTCAAGTAAAAGTCCCAGATCCAGGAGATAGTATCTTGTTCAGAATAGGGAGGCCAGTGCCACTGGATTGCTCGAGGCGGGGGGGGTAGTCTTGCTATTTAAGCCATACTTTTTTGGGTGGGCAGTTAAATCTCCCTTCTCTTAATTAACTACTACATGCGTTGCCTGAGTCAGTTGTCAGGGTAGAAAGGGGGGGCAGGAAGCTGGGAAAGAAAAGAGGGGTGGAAGTAAGTTGTAAGAGGATTTATCTTGACTTAAAATCACAAAATATTTTCATAATTATCAATTAATTGCTTATCTAGTTTAAAAAATATATTCTCATTTTTCTTGTTTAGTAATATGTTATTCAGGGATATAAACTTTAAGAACTTATTTAGGTATTATCATCAATTATACTACGTTGCCTCATTATAACTTTATTATTGGTTTATTTTTTTCTATGATTTTTGCCATTTACTCACCAGTTGTACAAGGTATAATTTTAGTCTTCATTTGAGTCTGTATGTTTTGTCCATATTTTCTTTTTTGATTGTAAGGTTTGTTTGTTTTTTCCATTATGTTCTTTAAAGGCTGTAGTCACATCTGCCTTTCTGAATTTTTAATGTATTCTTTATGCCTAGTTTGGGATCAGTTTGTCCAAGTTCTCATGGGAACCTAAGAATTATGTGTATTTTCTAAGATTCCCTTTCAGAATTCTCCACTGAATTGTCCATTGCCATTTTTCCAACATTTTATCCAAGTGTGTAATTCTTGTTTGTTTACATTTTGGATTTGGCAAGCTCTGACATAGAAATGCTGAGGTCACCTGAGAATTTAGTGCTTTTTTAATTAGGTTGGGTATATGTACATATGTAGATTGCACGCGTGTACACACACACACACATACACATTCATCTTGATTTGATTTGCCTTCCAGAGTCTTAATTGCCATGAACCTGCCTATGCATTAATCATCTGTAACGCCTTTAATCAGAGAACAGTATTCCTTGTTGGTATCGGCTTTTTGTTTTGTTACCTAAAATCACGACTGTAACTTCTGGTTTTTATCTACAGCTGAAACATATTAAGTGTTTATTCTGGCCCTTCCCTTTGCATCTGTAGGAAACCCTTTGCTTTTGATGAGTTTATTGTAAAGAGACATTTATGGAGATTTGTTTTCTAATAGGAGAAGCTCGATGGTGCGGGGTATAGATTAGAGTCGGGAAGCCCGAGTTCAGATGCAGCCTCAGACACTCGCTAGCTGGGGGATGCTGGGCAAGTCACTTCTCCCCGGTGGCCTCGGTTTCTGCATCTGTAAAATGAGCTACAGAAGCAGAGGGCCGACCAGCGTAGCATCTCTGCCAAGAAACCCCCCAGGGTGGTATAGAGTTGGGCATAGCTGAGATAATGGGACCCCAAGAAGCAGGGCAGCCGGACCTATGTCCCTTTGTAGTGTTTGCCTCTCAGCTGTGAATCTGGGCTCCTAACCAGCAGGGCTGACGGCTCCCTTTTGCCTCCAGGCTCAAATAGAAAACCCTCCATTGGGATTTTAAAGCCTTCAGACCCAGGGCCCTTCCTCACTCCCTCCCTGTCTCCTTGCTTCCTCCAGCCCACTTCCTATTCATCTGGACCCCATGGACCATGGAGCCTGACTGGCCTCCTGCTGTGCCTTGCACCTGTTCTCGTGTTGCCTGACGGGGTGTCTCCATGGCTCTCCTCCATACTAGGACTTTCCCTAATTCACCCTTTCCCTCATCTCCCCTCTTAGCCTCTCTGAGCCTCAGGTAAAGTACCCCCCCCAGCTGCAAGAAGTCTCCCATTCCTCCTTAATCTCAGTAACTTCCTCCCAGTTTATTTATTTTTTATTCTGTGTATTTATCTTGTTGGCACACATTGTGCTGTATATTTCTTGAAAGCAGGAAATTTTGGAGGGTGGGAGGTGGGGAAGGCAGGGGAATGGGAGGTCTCTATAGCTCCTGGGCCTAGCACAGTGCCTGCATATATTAGGCTCCTAATACATGTTAATTGACTAATTGATTTGAGAAGAGATTTAAATATTTGTCCTGTGTTGAAGAAAGCAGAGGTCTTTATATTCCCTTTTAGAAAAGGTTCTTTTAAAACAGATAAAATGTTGTCTGCAGTTATTTGAAGGATTTCCTTTTGTTTATTATATTTTACTGTTTTATTATAATCTGTAATTACTGGTATTTCTTTTTTTTTTTTTTTTTTTTTTTTTTAAATTTAATAGCCTTTTATTTACAGGATATATACATGGGTAACTTTACAGCATTAACAATTGCCAAACCTCTTGTTCCAATTTTTCACCTCTTACCCCCCCACCCCCTCCCCTAGATGGCAGGATGACCAGTAGATGTTAAATATATTAAAATATAAATTAGATACACAATAAGTATACATGACCAAAACGTTATTTTGCTGTACAAAAAGAATCAGACTCTGAAATATTGTACAATTAGCTTGTGAAGGAAATCAAAAATGCAGGTGTGCATAAATATAGGGATTGGGAATTCAATGTAATGGTTTTTAGTCATCTCCCAGAGTTCTTTTTCTGGGTATAGCTAGTTCAGTTCATTACTGCTCCATTAGAAATGATTTGGTTGATCTCGTTGCTGAGGATGGCCTGATCCATCAGAACTGGTCATCATCTAGTATTGTTGTAGAAGTATATAATGATCTCCTGGTCCTGCTCATTTCACTCAGCATCAGTTCGTGTAAGTCTCTCCAGGCCTTTCTGAAATCATCCTGTTGGTCATTTCTTACAGAACAGTAATATTCCATAATATTCATATACCACAATTTATTCAGCCATTCTCCAACTGATGGGCATCCATTCAGTTTCCAGTTTCTAGCCACTACAAAAAGGGCTGCCACAAACATTCGTGCACATACAGGTCCCTTTCCCTTCTTTATAATCTCTTTGGGATATAATCCCAGTAATTACTGGTATTTCTAAATTAAGGGAGTCAATAAGTCAAACCTTTCTGATTTCTCCTCTCTGGTTTTCTCTCTTCTTCAGGTGAGATTTCACCTGAAACTTTTGTATCATCATAGTGGGAAGTAACTAGGATGGTGTGAGTGTTATGTAACCATCTTAAATAATGATAATAATAACAACAACAATTTACATTTTAAGAGATTTTACATCTGTTTATTTATTTGTTCCTTACAATAGTCTTGGGGGGTAAATTATATGATTGCCCCCATTTTATGGACGAAAAAACAAGCAGAAAAGGAAAGATGTAGTTTGTTTAGATAAGAGAAGATAAGACTTAATGAGCTCCTGGTAGATGTCCTGTTATTTGTCTCTGGCCAAAGGCAGTGGAGGTAACCTGTTTCTGGGTGACTGTTGAAGGGTAAAAAATAGAACCAAGACGTGAAAAGTAAAAGGCACATTGGACAAGGGGACATCCAGGACCTCTCCAATGCTACCATTTTGTGACTTTTCAGCTGTTTGGTATTTCTTCCCCCCAGATGACAATCATTCAATTTTCTCAGAACAATTCAAGGGAGAGTCAGGAGTCATATGGTAGAAGTTAGAAGCAGTGTAGTAAACAAGTTCTTGTGATTTTTTTCTTGGTGGTGCAGCAGATGTTTAAGTTCAGTGGGATGGGGAAAGCCTGCCTTTCGCTTTCAGTGCTATAACCTCTGTTTGCATTAACGTTCAGCGACTCTTCAGGTTGTCCCCGGATGCTTCTGTGTAGGTCTGGTCACGCTCCGACAGGGCACAGCCGACAGCCGTGAGATGGCCCAGGTTGACTTGGGAGATTGGGGGATCTGGCTATTTTTCATTTCAAATCACTTTTCCATAAAACTTATGACTGTTTTCTTCTTGTATCTAATTCAACCAACTTTTTGGGTAAAAATGAGTTTTTAATTAATATTAAAGAAGAAATTTTTTATGCTGATTATAATTTGATCTTTAACCATTCAAAAGGTATCTTATGATCTTACAGTGGTCATTATCATTGACAGTTAATTTCAAGTTATATCAAGAGGTATAAAAATTTGGGATATTCTGATTTTAACATATCTTGTAAATTATTTCCGAAATAAAGGTTTTGATGTTTAAAAGCCTTATTTTGGGGCAGCTAGATGATACAGTGGAGAAAACGCCGGCCCTGAAGTCTGGAGAACCTGAGTTCAAATCCAGCTGCAGACACTTAAAACTTCTTAGCTGTGCGACCCTAGACAAGTCACTTACCAATTACCCAATTACCTCAGCAAAATAAATAAACATTAAAATTAAAAATAATAAAAGTCTCATTTTGTTTTAGTTATTAGTAATGTAGATTTGTAACTTGTTTAGTTTGAAATTAAGGTTACATCTACAAAATCTAAATTCAGGGATTTAACTAAATATAAGCCAAAGTCAAAATTAAGAAATAAGAGAGTCCAAATTGTGAATTCTATAAAAGCTTTATACTAAGAGATCATGAATGCTGTCATTAAGAAGACATTCAGAAGGTGCTGACTGGACAGTACAGGTACCAAGCATCACAAAAAATTGCATAGTATCAGATAGAAAACAGCTAATTACTGATGTGAAAATCATTTCTGAGTCAGCATTTGTGAAATCAAAACCATGAACTTGTTAGAACAAGATTGGAATCAGTGACCAAATTAGAAGAAACATAAAAATCTTTAAGCAATCTGTGGATGGCAGAGAGAGAGAGAGAGAGAGAGAGAGAGCTAGCAAGCTAGCCCGCACAAATGGATAAAGGAACAGACATTGATTGCAGCAATTGAAAAACAATGGATAGTTGGATTTGGAGTCAAGAAAACTTGAATTTGAATCTGACTTCCAACACCCCACTGTATGTCCCTGGGAAATTTAAGGCATTGGATTCAAGCCTCTTTTAATTCTGAATCTGTCTTTTCCTAAGGCTAATATAGAGCAGTCATAACAAGAAGAGCATAAAAATTCTGCCAATAAGCTTGATCTCATTGTTGAACAGAGAAGTACAATAGCCAAGAGCTTAGAATATGAACAAATTTTAAAAGTCTCACTGAGGAGAAAAAGGGATTGTGATCAATATCACCTCATGAAATAGTGAGACCTAATGGTGGGAAAACAAGTTAATACAAGCTTGACAAGAATCACTTAAGCCAGATTATCCCAAAAGATATTTGAGAGTGGAACTAGAAGTGATTAAAGTTGAACAAAGATTTTGGGTTTTCTATAACTTTTAAAAAATTTAAAATTTTCCCCAGTTATATGTAGAAACTTGTTTGTTGTGCATATGCATTCATTTTTTAAAAAACATTTTCTTATTTAATCATGTTGGGAGAGGAAAAATCAGAATGAAAGGGAAAAACTATGAGAGGGAAAAAAAAGTGAACACACCATGATTTACATTCTCTAGAAACTGTATTTGGATGGTGTTTTCCATCCAAAGTTTGTTGGGATTGCCTTGGATCTAGAACATTTTAGATATTGTAGCATTATAGTAATTTAGCATTTATTAAATACGAGCCTCAGTACCAAGTAGAAAGACAAAAATAATCTTTGCTCTCAAAAAGCATATATTCTATTGGGGGTCAGTACTTGATAAGAAATTCAAAGTGGTGGAATTTAGAAAAATGAAAAAAGCAAATGGGCTAAAATTATTATAATTCAGATAGGAGGTCTGTGCTGGAATCCGCTTAGTTTTAGCTTTAATGAATGATTGCATCTCAAGATGATATGTGAAAGATGAACTTATATCAAATGCTGTTGTGCCAAAGTTATTCTGCCTCAGGTTATAACCTTTCCCTCTTAATGTTTGAGATAAAAGTCTACCTCAGTTGCTCTGCCCCAAAACCCCAGACTATAATCATTCCTTCTTAAATGGTTGATGAAATAAAGGTTTTATATCTTTAGGTTGTAGACATTCCTTCTTAATGTTTGACCAGATAAAGGTTTATCTATTTTAGATGGCATTAGAATATCAATAACCTCTCTTCATTGTGTCATCCTAGGGGCCTCCCCTACATCAGGTTATCCCCACCCAGGTACCTCCCCTATTATGTCATTGTTCTTGTTATCCTATAAAAAGCTTGCCCTCTGATTCTTGTCCAGCCCTGGGACCAACCATGCATCCATTGGTCCCAGTATCTCTCTCCATTTAATAAACTATTGAATTGGTCTCTAATCTCTGTCTTGCTCAGTTTCTCAGGCATTACAATGCTTGGACATAGTCATTATTATTGCTCATAAGAGGATTAAAAAAAAATAACCATCGCCCCATATGTTTAGAGGCAATGCAGTTCAATAGGAGGTGCCCTGATTTTATAATTAGATAATTGGGATCCTGGTCCTGCCCTTCACCAAACCTATGACCTTAAGCAAGTGATTTTACTCTTTCTGGATCTGTTTCTTCATCTACAAAATGGAAGTTGTTGAGCTAGAAAAATCTCCAGGGTCTCTTTGAATTCTAAACCCCATGATCTTATTTTCTTAACTTTTAAGATATTTAGAAGAAAATTCTATATACAGCAAAGAAATTCTCCTGCAAGTGTACAAAGAAGGCAGTCAGATTTTCTCAAACAAAATCTGATAGCAAACCACGTTTTTGTAGTCACACAGTTGACTGAAAGGTGTAGGGATACTACCAAACTACCTTGTATTTAACTCCTTTGCATTTACTCCCTTTATATTTATTCTATATAAACATAAACATGTACTTGTTCCATCATTGAATGTACTTGAGAGCAGAGACTACTTCATTTTTTGTATTTTCCTTAGTATTTGAATAGTTTCTTCTTGGTTTTTTTAAGATTGATTGATATAATGGGCTGAAGCTTGAGTTGATGCACTGAGGTCCCAAGCAAGTGAGGTTAAATAGTAATTGGACCATACTCTGTTAATATATATGCTTGGAAAAAGAATGGCCCCTATCCACTCTTTGTGCAAGTTTTGATGTGTCGTTTAGGAAATGACATAGAGACGATTTTGGTGGGTGGAGAGAGAAAGGCGGAGAGAAAGGCAGAGAGACTGCTGGCTGGATTCCCCCTTCACCTCCACAAAGAATAAAGATCGAGGAGTTTGCCTTAACCTGAATTCCTGATTTTAAAATACGCAGTCATCACAGATTGAATATGAGATGTTACTGCGTTTGTTGTCCCTGCGCTCTGAAAAAGGAAAAATAAGGAAGAAAGAGGGACGCCTTATATTCTCTCTTCCAACTAAGTACTTCCATACATATGTTTGTTTTTTTTCTAAAAATCTAAGCTATACTAGAGTGTTTGAAAGATACAATGGAAACATGTTTGGTTGGGATGTTGAGGGGATTCCCAGTGGGGATTGGGATTGACTGAAGAGCCTGGAGTATTTAGTGTGAAGGAGAGGATTAAGAAGAAAAATGATAGCTATCTCTGAGTATTCGAGGGGTTCTCTGTGGACAAGGGATTAGATTAATTTCAGTCAGCCCCAGAAGAAATGTCAGAGAGATGGATTTAATCTGAATTTGAGGATATTTTTTTCTGATAGAGCTGTGCAAAAGGAGGGTGGGCTACTTTGGAGCTGGTGTATTCTCTGGGGGTCTTTAGCAGATGAAGGGATGGTGCTTGATGATGCAGGAGAATTTCCTCCCTCACTGTTTTCTAGAGCAGCTGAATTGCAGGTTGAACGCAATCCCATCAGTCAACCAGAAACAACCCAAGATGCTGAGGAACTCACAATTTCTGGAAGGTTTTTCCCCTTTTCCTTATTGAACTTTGAATTGAGGGGCCTGTGGGCAGTTTGGCTGGCAGCCGGAGCCTTAATCACACCGTCAAAATGGCCTGCCACGAACTATTTGTTTTAGTATTGTTTTTACCGTTCTGGGAGGCATTTGTTCATCGGTTTGGTATGATAATAGGCAAAATCAAAGCAATCCAATGAAACTTCACCGACAAATTCTGGCTTGGGTTAGACATACCTAGCTTTCTGAAATGTAACTTATCGTTGTGTTGGACGTGGCCCCCTCGTTTCCTTTCCAAAGCCCCGATTCTTGTCCGGCGATGTTCTTTTGGAGGAGTTGCTCAGGTGCCCAGCGGGGGCTGTATTAGCAGCTGTCTCCCAGGGTCACCGTAAGAATCCAATGAAATGACGGATGTAAAATGCTAAATGTTAGCTGTTATTGTTGGATTCTCATTATTATTACTGCTGCTACTCAGTTTCCTTTGGTAATGTACAAAGTTTAATTATTTGAGAACTACTTAAGACTGTGACCCCACACATAATAAAATTGTTGCCCCACTTGCCCCCTAACTTAAAGCGTTTAACTTGCTCGTTTCTGTCTCAGCCGTTGTTAGCCTACCCGTCCTTGCAGAAACAGGGCTGCCTTCTTTCCAGTCTTGCTATTTAAGCCATACTTTTTTGGGTGGGCAGTTAAATCTCCCTTCTCTTAATTAACTACTACATGCGTTGCCTGAGTCAGTTGTCAGGGTAGAAAGCAGCCCGTATACATAGAATATTGTGGAAGCTGCCCGGGACTATCGGGCCCATGGCGCCGGTCTAGCGGACGTCACCCCTTCTGCGTTCTTTGGGACTCTGAGGGCCTCCTACACCCCAGGGCAGAGCTAGGCCGGAAGTCCCCGCCAGCCCCTGTCTTGTCTTAGCTGGAGTGAGGAGGCCCAGAGCCCGTGGGGGAGAAGGGCAGTGCTGGGGGACGGATGGAGCCCTCTCACCAGCAGTTCTGGCGTAATGCGCCCGGCCGTGGCGGCCCTTTATTTCATGTTTGTTGGACTTCTCAGACAGTGAGACCGTATGCCAGGTGCTCTCAGGCACATCCCGATTCTCGGCTGGGACGGCCTCGAAGCCTCAGTCCTTGGGCAGCCTCACGCCCACTGCTCAGAGACAGACCCGGCGAGCCTCCTCCCTTTGGCACCGGTCTAACCTCAGCAAAGCTGAAATTCTCTTTGGGGCCTGTTTCTCAGCTGCACCTCAGCTTAGCCAAGGGAGCGAGGAAGCGAGCGACGTGAGCTCAGCCTGCTCCGGCTCAGGTGCACGGTCCTGGGGTGCGGAGCTCCGGGACCATTTGTCTTGTGGGAGCTCCTGCTCCCCTTGAACCTTGTCCGTGTCTCTCATCTTTGAAAGCATCCCTCCAGACTCGCTTCTTCACAGCCCCAGGGACTTCGGTGGGAACGGCAGCGAGAGACTGGGCAGTAAGTGGACAGGCTTGAAAGATAAAGATTATCTCCCTATCTGTCTGTCCATCCACCTGTCCTCCCCTCTTGGGAAGAAAGGACTGGCAGAGAGGAGACCCAGGTCCTCAGCCCAAGTGGTCTCTGGCGTCTCTCGCAGACTCAGTTTCCTTCTCTGTAAATCTTCGGAGGAGTCGGATCGATTTCCAGGATCCTTCCAAGCTTCAGTGGAGCCTTTGTCATTATCAGGAAGCCGCGCTTGTGCTGCTGGCTGGTCCGTGCCTTCCGGAGGAGGGGCGGGAAGCTGTCTGCAGTGGTGGAGTCTATGGCACCCAAGATGGGTTCTGGAGCCATCCTCTCCCCGCGCCTGCCCCAGACGGACACAACTTCCCGGCCAATACAGGCTGCAGTATTCCTCCTTGCTGGATTTTCCATCCAAGGGTGTCAGCTCCCACAGTCTGAAATACAGTGATATAGGAAGGAAAAAGGAAGGAGGGAAGACCTCTAACACAGATGAGGGGTTCATGTACCAACCCGGGGCTGAGCACCTTTTCTCGTACTCTTATTTCATTCTGGTATTATCTTATATCCAGATATTATAATCTATTTCCTTAGCGCTGTCTCAAAAAACACTCTCCTTCCTCTCTTAATATTTGAATTTTTTTCCTTACAATTTCTCTTTCCCTTGGGGTTTTCAAGAAGTTAAAAAAAAAAATAAAGGCAGTTGGCATTACCATCGGCCTGCTATTCATAGCTGGCAACTCTGATCTCCCCCTGAGGCTGACCTTGAAGACTAGAGAGGCTTGTGGACCCTTTGATGAATTAGCTTCATCTGAAGTTAGTATTTAACTGGATCACCCTCGAAGGAAGTGTTCATAAGCCATTAGCTTCTTTTTATTCTGGTTAACAATCGCTTAACCCTCGCCTCCTTTTCCTTAGCTGTCAAGAGAGCTCAGAACAATCTTGCTGTCTGCCAGACTGACCGTTAGCTTTTCATTTAGAGAAGTCTCACTGGGGCCTGGGCCCTGGAATTCTAGAGGACATGTTGACCCAGGAAGGGATGGAAAAACATAAAGCAAAGAAATAAAGTAAAGACAAAGATTCTTTTTTTTTTAAAAAAAGCTTTTTATTTTCAAAACACATGCACAGATAATTTAAAGATTCTTTTTTAAAATAATTTTTCAGTTATCAGAGGATTTTATTTTTCTCTCTCTTCCACTTCATCCCCCTCTGAAAGAAACGAGAAAAAGAAGCAAAAAAAAAAAAAAAAGTAAATATAGTAGAGCAAAAGGAATTGCCACGTTTTCCACATCCAAAAATGTGTTTCTTATCGTACATATTAGTGGATCATTGCTTGGTTATGAGGTGTAGACAGCATTCATCATCAGTCTCCGGCTGATTAATTAGATGATCAGAAGTCTTCAGTTTGTCAGAACTGTTTGCTTTTACAAACAAGGTATACCTTGTTTTTCTAGTTCTACTCACCTCACTGTACTTCATTTTCATAAATCTTCCCAAGTTTCTCTTTTCTCATCTCTAGTAGCACACTACTATTCACTACAATCATAGACCATAATTTTAATTCATATCATTTAAACCATTTCAATCAAGAGAAATACAGCAGGAATGAGGAGGTCTGATGAGGAGACCTAAGAGAATAATATGAATGGAGTGGGAATTTCAGCTTTTAGAGGACTTATTTTTATTTTTGTACATAGAATATGAATCTGTTGTGTGCAGCTTGTTTTTTTTAAAAAAACAAAATTCAAATTTAACACGTTGGTACTAATATGATTTGGCTTGTCGGTGTTCTTTTCTGAGTGTTCTTCTGCACTCTTGGATGTATTTTTAGAATGTCTCTTTGATGAGCATTTCTTTCTTTTTACATCATAATAGTGATTACACCATACTAAGCTCATTCTTTTGGGGAGAAAATAATTTGACTGGTAGATTGAGGAATGTTCTTGTGTACTTAGATTCTTTTCAACACTTTTGACAAAACCCCATGTGTTTGTTATTCTTGTGGACTAAATGGGAAGGAGAGAGAGATGGTGTAGTTCGCTATGTGAAATGGATGCAGAGAGTAGTTATTAATGAGTTGATGTTGACTTAATGTAGACCCCCCCACCCCCCCAAAATCTCTGCTGTTTAACATTTTTATTAGTTACCAAAATAAAGAAATAGGAAGGAGGGAGGGAGAGAAGAAGGAAGAAAGGAAATAACGAAGGGAGGAAGAAAGGAAGGGGGAGAGGAAGGGAGGAAGGAAACAGTCATTTTTATTAAGTGCCTAACTATGTTTAGCACTTCACAATTATTATCTCATTTGAACCTTTGGAGACAAGGCTATAATTGTCTCCATTTTACAATTGAGGAAACTGAGGCAGATAGCGGGTGACTTGCTGGACCACACAGCTGACAAAAGTATGAGGTTGGGTTTGAACTCAGGTATTCCTGACTACAGATCCAACGCTGTATCCCCATCCAGCTGCATAGTAACCTAAGTAAGGAGCATGCAGACATCAGAGTTTTAACTCACACTGAGTAACTGAGTCAGGACCCTAAATGAGCCTGATGGTCATGATGGGACAGAGCCGATGAAATGAAATTTAGTAGGCAGCAATCTAAAGTTCTCCTCTGTTGTCTCTTTATGTCACACAAGAGCTGCTGGCTTCTTGAAGATTATGCTAATAAAGTCCTACCCGGCCCAGCGATCGATCAACTCATCATTTATTTCTGCCTTAACTCTTTTGAGAGGGGGGCTGTGTAGGAATGATTTTTTCTTTTTTTTGACAGCAGCTGTTCCTAAAGAGTGTCTTCTAAATTGTTAGAGGGGTTGAAATCTATGTCAGAAAAAGAATACCCACTCTGATGAAATGAGGTTTCTTTAAAATGTTAAAGAAGTCTCACATGTACCTGATGTGTGGGGGACACACATGGCCAACCAACAGCTCCTCTGGAAATAAGCCAGAGGTTTTATTGTAGTGTAAGCTCAATAGATATCATCACAGCACTAAAAGAAAAATGTAAATGCAATTTAATCTACATTGAGCAAAGCTTGAATATTGAGAGATAATTTTAGGAGCAGGAGAGGAGGAGGAGGTAGCAGAAGGCATGGTAAGGAGATAACTGAGGAGTCATGTAAATGGACTTTGTGGATCTGTTCTTTGGACTGAAAGCCACTCTGTGGTTCTAGAATTCATTTTCCTTTTTTGATTCTCTCTACCTTTCCTGTTTTTGATTTTTTTTAAGATGATGCATCATTTTGCCTTTTTCTTTTTCCTTTCTGGTAATATTGTAAAGATTAAGGCTTTCATAATAATGATACTTTCTTACTTAGACCAGTGCCCTGTGAATCATCTTTAAAATTTCCCTTCTTCTTGCCTTGACTGTAGCTCTGATCCTAAGTATATCTTGTCCAAGCTAGTGCAATTAGCCTTCTTGCCTCTAGTATGCACTTTTGATTTTATTTTTTAAAGGTATTTGGTTATTAAACTTCTTTTTTTACTACTTTAACAATTTCTTTTTAAAAAAATTTTATTTCAATAGTATATTATTTTTCCAATTAACATATAAAGTTGGTTTTCACCTTTTCATTTTTGTATGATTTTGAATTCCAGATTCTTTTCCTCTCCCTCCCTTACCTTCTTTCTCACGTCAGCAAGCAATCTGATATGGGATATATGTGTACGTTCATTTTTGACATATTTCCATATAAATCATGTTGAGAAAGAAAAATCAGAACAAAAAGGAAAAAAATCACAAGAAAGGAAAAAACAAAAGGAAAAAAACTTGAAAATAATATGCTTTGGTCCATAATCAGTCTCCATAGTTCTCTTTCTAGATGTGGATAGCATTTATAATCTCAAGTTTATTGAAATTACCTTGGATGACTGAATTGCTTAGAAAAGCTAATTCTATTTACAGTTGATCTTGGTTATCAATTATTAATTAATTTGTATAAATTAATTATTAATTGAGGCCATTAATTTTGCATATCAAGCAAACTAAAGAAACTAAATTATATATAACAACCATCCATACTTTAAAAGAATTTAATCATGATTAAATTAAAACACAAGTATTTTGGAGATAAGATGTGCCTCTGCTCATGGAACACACACTGTCCCTCCCTGTAATCTCACACAGCTACTCATCTATTCTTCCCCAAATCCCGCTCTCATTATGTCACTCCCCTGCTCACCACCTTCCAAAGTTTCTCCCATCTCCTTGGCCCACCTTTCAAGGTTTTCCCAATCTAGACTCAGCATAGGTTTCCATTTTTAATCTCTGCTGCTCCTCGAGGCTCCCTCCAAGTGCAGGACAAATTAGAAGACTCTTTTCCTTATACTTCTGTGTCTTCATAACTATCTTTGTTCCCTTGATTTTGAATGTCCTGTCCTTGTGTGTCTTTTGAGGCTCATTTCCTATTGTCTCTGTGAAGATTTGTGACACTGAAGCAAAGGCCTTCTCTGAACTTTTCTAGCCCTTAATCGATACCTTTTTCAGGTTGCCTTTTTATTATTATTATATGTGTGCATGTGTGTGTAATATTTAGGTGGGTGCGTGTGATATGTAGATACATATGTGTGTATAATATATAAGTATGTGTGTGTGATATATAGATTATACGAGTATATAATAAAGAGGTATAAATGTGAGTATAATATGTATATGTATGTATAATACATAGGTATATATGTGTGTATATGTGTGCAGTGAGGAGCTCTCTGTCATTGAGGTTTGGCAAGAGATTTTGCAGCTTATGATCTCCGAGAGCTGGGCATAGGAGTGCTTACATATTTACTCTTGCACACATCTTCTACCACATTTAGAGTAAGTACTCAATAAATATTTATTGGGAGAAGGCATGTTGTTGCTCCCGAGGCTGCACCACTGAGCAGTCCAGGACAAGACACGAGCCAGTTTGTCTCGGAGGATTTCCTCTCGGGGGATGGTCAAGTTCCCGGAGCTGGGTTTGTTTGCTAGGATCTGATGGATGGATGAGAGATGATTGTTCATGGCGCTCGTGGAAGTAGGACGCTTTGTCCGGCAGCTGGCCGGGGTTAATGGAGGATTTTCCCCCCTTTTCTCCTAAAGTACACAGGGCTTCTTCATGTATCACTTTAAAAGTTTCTCCAGCAGCTGGTGACAAAGATGCCACGGTTGCTAATCCTATAGTTAGCTTTTCTTCAGGTCTAGTATCCAGTTTCATTTCCTCTTCCAAAATACACTTGTGTTATGTAAACACAGAAGTTTTAGAATGACTGGCATTTTTTGTTGACATGAGAGGGAGCCCAGGAGGTGGTGGGCCGTGGAATGTTTTTTCATGGAATGCAGAGAAACGTTGCATTTTGGGGGATGGATGGCCTAGATTAGTTCTGCCTTTCCTTCCTCTTTTCACAATTGGCTTTCTTGATGACTCTTAAGCAATCACTTAATCACCGGACTCTTAATTATCGGGACTATAAAATGAAAGCAGCCTATGCATATTGAAGGGTCACAGATTTATAGCCAGAAAAGTCCTTGGAAATCATCTTCTTAGAGATGAGGAAACGGAGTCCCTGAGATTCATTGTGAGACTCAAAAGTAGCGTGCCCCGAACTTTGTGGAGCTGAGAGCATCGTGAATAATTCCTGGTTGTCACCGTTTGGTAGGCAGAGATCAAGATTCTGTTCGTATCCTGTGTTCAGTAATAACCTTCCTGGGAGCAGACATGTTTATGTGCCATAAGAAAGAAAAATGCAATAATACGAAGCTGCCAGGAGATCATTTGATGTGTGAAATATTGACACATCTGCCTAAAAACCAGACTTACCGTTCCACTGGGTCCGACTTAAGTGATGGCAATCTAATCTGGTAGCACCTGAATTATTACCGCCTATAACATCCCTGTCATCCCATGGGGCTTGCTTTTGAGAATCTCATTTAAATATTCCATATCTTGTCATTAATTTCATTATTTTGATGTCACCCACAGTATGTTGTGTGTGGTTCAGAAAACTCATCGGCCTTCTGATTAATCGTTTCAGTTTGCACAGTCTGTGCTAAGCCGCTGCGGTTTGTCCTTCCTGCGCGAAGATGGCAACGGATGGATGTGAAGGACTGGGAGAGCGGTCAGGGCAGGGCCTCCGATTTTGCTTACAGTCCCGGAGAGTGCTGGAAACCGGACCAGGGTTCTCTCTCTGATTTCCAGCCCAGTGTTCAGGCTGCTGAATCTTTCTGCATCCACATTGTCCTTTACAGACCTGTTTATCGCAGGGAATATAAATGAGCAAAGTAGCCAGAATGGTTTGGAGTACTTTCTGCTGTTGGTGCTTAAGAAACAAGAAGACCAGACTTAGAGTTGCTTGTACAGTGTTGAACAAATTTCGTTACTTAATAAATACCTGAATTTTGTTGTTTGTTACTTGCTGTCCTGAGAGATAGCCAGTTAATATATACATGAATGATTACTTCTATGATGTTCAAATGTACAAGTGTCATCATGGAGAGAAAATTGGTCTGAAAACCTGGGAGATCTGGATTCAAATCCCACTTCAGACCTATAATGACCATGGGACCCTGGGCACATCACTTAGCTTCTCACTGTTCTAGGCAACTCTGTGATATTTTAGATTTCCAGAAGGTGCCAGTCTGTACTGTTAGATAAAGTTCTTCAGTGCTGACTCTTTATATCATTAAATAGACAGGTCTGGGTAAAAAAGTGAATACCAGATATTAACATATTAACAGACAAACACCAACACAAAATTAGAACTAAGTTTTTAGTCATTCTCCAACATTTTCATCCTATGGACCCTCCACTGGAGTCTGTTGCCTTCTTCTCTGGTACCAGTTGGGGGAAATGACATCGCGAAAAATCTAGAAGGTTAGTAAAATCATAAATATTATGCCAGATTTGTTTCTCCCAATAGGTGGTGAGATATTACAAATAAAGAAGAAACATGACTGGCAAAACTGTTACACAACAGTTGAGTTATTAATGGAATCAATAAAAAATAGAATCAAAAAAATAAACCAGCATCTTTTGGTTAAATTTGACAAAAAAAAACACTGATTATTAAGCTCTGAAAATAGGTCTTGGAGATATAAAGACAGAAAAAAAAGATGGTCTTTGAAGAAAAAATATTAACATTGTACTTGGCAACGTCTCTCCAGTAATGTAAATTCAAATATTCTGATTGAGAGAAACGTACAAACTGGCAAGTCCCCTCGTTTTTAACACGGAATAATTTTGAAGGAACAATGTTCTGGGTTGACATTTTGCTTCATCAAGTAGCACTGAGGTCACTTAATTTTTCAGGCAGCCTTAAGAGAGTTCTCAAAGTACTTAATCTTTCTATGACTTCTCTTTCAAGGATTCTATTTCTACTACCCTGAAGTAATGAAAGAGACTTCCTCCCTCTGATCAAAGCCTTAATCCCTTCAGGTGGATCAATTAAGGGCCCCTTGTCCTTGACCTGGTCAGACCATCACTCTCTTTCAAGGAAAGAATCCTTCCTGAATTCATCAATGAGAGAAGAATAGAGAATCTTGAAAGAATTGATAGTTAAATAGACTCATAAGTATTTCTCTTTCAGGTTTAAAACTGTCAGAGTAGGGTACTTTTAAAATGCTTTCTCTGTATTTCTAAGAGGAGGGAGAGATACTTGATAGCACATCATCAAATTTATATTCTTCTGAAGAGATAACAATTCCTAACACCCAAAGGAGTAAATACAAAGTTATTTCAAGAGAGTATGAGCTACATCGGAAATATCATTACAATCAGTAATTGTCACCCCATAAAATTCCTGATTTTTTTTTTGCATGGGGGGGTGATATAATTTTTTCTTTTATTACCTTTTCATAGAATAAGGGCTTAAATGCTTATTCCTTCTTTTCTTCCCAATTTCTGAGTTTATGATTAGTAATTTACCTGTCACTCTTAACAATGGGTGATACTTTACATAGATGACTCAGAAAAAGTACTGTTAACCATGTTTCTTTAGGGCCCAACCTCAGTTAAGTTTATCAAAAGAAGGCAGTCCTTTTTAGTGGGGGTGAGTGGGGGGACTAAATGCTAAACATAATCAGTAGCATTTTCATTTTGATCTTCTTTGATCCAAGGGAGGACAGATAGTAATAGAAGGAAAAGGCAAAGGACAGCCGTAATTATGTGGATATCAGACACTGCATTTGATCTTCAGAACAACTTTGTTAGTTATTTATTGAGATTTATTTCCATCCACAGGAGCAAGGTTGCAAGACGCCGTACCATTTAAATGACTTTTTTTTGTGAGCGTCCTCTTTACCATAAATTGGAGTTTGTTTTAGCAATCTAGCCTCAGTAGACATGACCAAAAGGTAAATGAATCTAAGAAACCAACTACTTTCACACCTAGAATCACATCTGTCACAGCTGTTTTGTTTATTATTCCCCCAAATCTGAAAGTAACAAAAACCAGACCATGTGAGACTAAGTGGGAGGAATAGTTGTTAAAGCAGAAAGATGAAATAACTCTACATGGAAGAGAGAGTTGAGAAAAGGTGAGGTGAACCCACATTTTACTGGGAGTTGTTGCATGAGGGCTGCTCTTAAAAGTCAGCCTCATCTAAGTGTTGCAAGGCTCAAACTGGGATATCTGTATCGGCTGGATCGATTCCCAAGCTCTTCTTGTACAAACGTGAAAGCATGCTCAAATGTTACCCTGAATAATAAACCAAAAGCCAGTGTTCTGAAACGTCTGCCAAATCTGCCAGGACATCTCACAAAAATTACTTTGTTGAAATTAGAGTCCCTTGCAAATCGATGAGAGCCTAAATACTTCCAGTATGAGATAAAGCAGCAGGTTAGTCAGCTCCGAACTGGGTCCAGCAGAGTTCCCAGTGGCCAAGATGGTGGGGGGAGAAGTGAAATGCTAAGATAACTGTAAGAAAGCTGGAATGTTTCACTCTGAAGGAGAGTGTCAGATGGAGGCTCCTCTCTATTGTTCTGGAACGAGTGAGATTTACTTGACTTAGAGAATTGGTAATGGTTGCCAGTTCCATCCCCTCCCTTTGTGCCCCTTTGTGTCCTCTGTCATCCCTGCTCTTGGGCTTACAGTCTCCAGTCTCCTGGCCGCTTCCTCTACTCTCTCTGAGTCCTCACTCTCTCTCCTTTTTGGGGGGCTAGCCCTGTTGGGGTGGGGGGGCTCTCACTCCCGTCCCTCTTTCTTCTGCATTCTGATTTCTGGGCCCACCATTCCCTCACAGGGGCACTGCACGTTCCCAGGGACTCCTTGGGTGCTGGACCTGCTGGCCTTTTCTCAGTCCCCATTTCCCGTAACCTTGGAGCTCGCCCCTCCTCGATGCCATCAGCCACCTGTCTTGGGGACCTTGTTTCCTAGGTCTCCTCCTGACTAGCTGACCACCCTCCTTATCTTTGGTGGTGAGTCCTGGACCCTCTCCACCAGGTAAATAGCCAGAAACCCTGAGAGTCTTTCCCTCCCAGATTGGATTTTTTGGTTTTTTGTTTTTTTGATTAGATAAAAGAAGCCATTCTTTGTCCCGATTCTTCCCCAGCCTTAATCACTATTAGATGTAGTCTGGCCTGGTGGATAGAATTCTTGCTGGCCTAGCTCCTTTGCCCTTAGGAATGTACTGTCGAAGCTGCAAAATCTAACGTTACCCTGACTGTGGCTCCCTGATACTTGAATGGTTTCTCTCCGGCTGTTTCCAATATTTTTTCCTTGACCTGAGAGCTTTGGAATTTGGCTATGAAATAATTGAAGTTTGTGTGTAGTGATTTCTTCAGGTAGATTCTTTCCATTTCTCCCTCTGGTTCCCAAGTTGTTTAGAGGGGAGTTTGAAAGAGCCCTGCCCTTTCTCTGTGTGAGAGTTGGATGGGCTTTTGTTTGATTCCCCCAGCTGTGAAGGTGGAGTTGGATTGCCTTGAATTGGAGGGTTGGGAGGGGAGGGGAGGGGAGGTTAGCTCCTTCACAGAATGTAAGCTGCTTGGGGCAGGGCCTGGGTTTGGTCTTCAGGGTGGTCTCCTGAGCTCTGAAGAGTCTTTTGTTCTTTGCCCCTAGCTTTTTCCCTTCTAGAGTGGGAGCTTCTTGAGGCCAGGGCCCGGATTGGGTGGGAAACACCCTGCATTTCTTTACCTTTCTTACCTCACATTTTTAGAAACTGCCCTTTAGAAATCCCAGCCAATGGGGAAAGGAGCCGGGGGTGGGGCGGGGAGCTGGGCTGGGGGACAAGAAGGGATTGTCCCCTGGATGTGTCAGAGACCCCTAACTGTGCCAGTGCTCCCATCTCGCCTCCCTCCAGGCCACTCTGAGTGAGCCAGGATTCTCCCTGAAATACAGGAACTCTTCTGGAGTCAGGTATGAGGGCTAGCGAGTCAGGAGAAGTTGAGGAAGGATGTCAGCAGGGGGGTTAGGCCCCTTCGGTGGGGACACAGACCAGGCCGGCATGGAAGCCCACAGACAGGAGTGTGGGGGATGCTGGAGCAGGCGTGCACAGCAGAGTATGCATACATGGAGGAGCACAGATTCATTTGGGGTTCTTCTGGGGATGTTAGAGGGCTGCACAGAACCACATGGCAGTTTCCTGGGTTATTTGCATTTTTATTAGGCTCTAAAAGTCTCCTTGTCTGTCATTTATGTATAAATCACAATTTTAGTAGTGTGACCTTTTAAACGTAATTCATTCCAATATATAGAACCTGCATGACAAGGGAGATTTGAAAAATAGAACATACATATAAATATAAGGCATCAGGAGCTATAGAATACAAATACAAATATAAGGCATCAATATCTAGAATAGAGCCTGTCTTTATGGGTGACAGGATCCCCTTCACTGGAGGCCTTGAGAAGAGGCTGGATGGCCATTGTTGGAGTTGTTGGAGAGGATAGTTTAATCAGGTATAGGTTGAACTAATGGCCTGCCATTCCTTCCATTCTTTCTTGCTCTTAGCTCCTGGATGATCTGACACTATGCTCATCTGTACTCCAGAGGCTATATTTTAAAGAACAGAAGGCCTCATCTTTTTTTTTTCCCCCTCTTCCAGATTATTCAGAACTGGGAGATCTTCCTCCTCGTTCCCCATTGGAGCCAGTTTGTGAAGATGGTCCCTTTGGTCCTGTCATAGAGGAAAAGAAACGAACGTCCCGAGAACTCCGAGAGCTGTGGAAGAAGGCCATTTTACAACAGATTCTGCTGCTCAGGATGGAGAAGGAAAACCAGAAATTGCAAGGTAGGGGCCACTTTTTTCATTCATTCATTTTACTTTCTTCCTTTTGTTTACCAAGTGTTCCCAAGATCATAGAAAACAAGTCTGAAAATTTTGGATTATTGGGCTTAAGTAAATCTGTAAAAAAAATTAAGGTAAGACAATTTAGCAATATTTTCATTTCTTTCAATGCATTTAAATAGGAATTTAATATCAGCATTTATTTCTTGTTAAACCCTGAAAATTTTGATTAGGAAACAGTGAGTACTTAGGACCTAGAAGTCTTTTCAGATTTAGAACGTGCATCTTTTACTACACTACACAGTAATTATTATCCCCTTTCATATAAATAATGCCTTTATTTAGATTTAGTTTCAGATTGAATTTTATTAACTTTATAAAACCTTTTACATTATTCACTTTTCCACATTAAAAAAAAAAATCAAATGGAGAATGAAGGCAAAGAGATCAATCACTATACTTTTGAGTCTGAAAAATATGGGTTCTAATTCTGACTCTTACTAGTTGTGTAACTCTGCACAAGTCATTTTATACTCCCTGAACCTCAATTTCCCCATTTGAAAAAGGGTATGATAATGGCTTCTACTTCATGGAATTGTTGACGCTCAAATGAAATGATATATGTGTGTTAAATGGTTTGCAAACCAAAAAAGTGCTTTATAAATATCAACTTGTTATGTAGGCCTCGTTCCATTTAAAATGCCTCCCTGTTCCATTCCACTAATTTTTTTTTAAAAAATGAATTGGAAATCATGTGGAAATCTCCCAAGGCTTCCAGGAAGAAGGAAGGTCAGAAGGGGAAAAACTAAATGAATACAGTAGTGAGGAAGCTGGAGTGGGCTAAGGAAATGGGGAGAAATTTGTTTCCAATACTATCTGTAATCTTTGCGATTACATCAGGCACTAGTAAGAGTTGGGTGGCATGTCATTGAGCTCCATTGTTCAATGATAACTGTACTGTTTGTATTTCATATAAAGTAAGAACTCCATTAAAATTTGTTTGAACTGTCTTGATTCCTTGATATTGAAAATAGGACTTGGCTAGAATAGCAGTATGGAAATGCTTGTTGAAATTTGGGGTAGAGTGTTTTTACGGTAGTATAATGCCAGTATTAAAAATGAGACATAACTGGTAACATTCCTATTTACATTTTAACAAGACCTATTGTAAATATGCAAGGCTTTTAACTACATAGAAACAGTTTAATTTAAAAAAAATTTTCTGCTTTATCACATAATATCTGCCCTGATATATGTCTTCTGTATCATTACAAGAACACAGAGGGCCATCAGACCAGGAGAAATGGAAGATTTATACATTTGCAGGTTTTTGTCCGCCCATTGCCACTGTCGGTTTCTTTATGGGTCAGTTAACATTGCCCTGTTAAATGGCTATCGGATCTCACCTCCTTATTCCAGACAGTTAATGGATATGTAAGATAAGGATGCTGCTATAAAACAGATATTAACTGGCTTCACAGGAATTTTGGAAGGAATCATAGCCTTAAATGATTGGGTAATAACAATAGACCATAATTAAATTAGAAAGATTTAATGTGAATGCCGAGTAGACTGGAATGAATATTTGAGTGATTCCAAAGTTAAGGAACCCTGCAGAAGAGTTTTTGGTACGATTTCAAGGGTTGTTTTTTGACATGAATTTTTTGTTATCTTTATTGTTGATAAATGTTGATAAATAAATTGATCTTTCTTTTATAAGAATGAGGCTAAAACTTCCAAATAAAAGTTTAATTAGTAGTTCATTATATGTCTGGTTTCACATAAAAAGTTTCTAAAATGTGTTTCCCTGATTTCTAGTCCAGAACCACTTAAAACTTCTGAACGGGTCCATAGGTAGTCTGGAGAAAAGAAACACAACTAGTAGTTCTAACAAGACTCTGTTGGCTCTGCGATTTCATGAGCATAGGGAATTCCCAAATGAGGACAGGGAACTTTGCCTTCAAGTTTTTGCTCCATCACAGCCAGTATGTGTTAAGGTGTAGACTTAAGACTTTTTGGCTCAGAGGGTAGCTAGCTCTGGTCACTCTGCTATCTTGCCTCTCAAAACACAATATTTAGGTTAAAAGACAAATTATCCACAACTCACAAATTGAGGATATCCATTACTATCCAGAAAGACTAAAGTTGTGATCTATGATTGTGATAGAATATAGTACTATAAGAAGAGAGGAGCAGGATGGTTTCAGAAAACTGAGAAATATAAACTGATGCAATGAAGTGAGGTAGAACCAGGATGTGAAAGATAACTGCTCCTCTTAATTACAGTGATCACTTCCAAAGATCCATGAAGAATACTATCTGTCTTTAGAAAAAGAATTGTTTAATAGTACAGATGGAAACATACTGTTCATTTGTGTGTGTGTGTGTGTGTGTGTGTGTGTGTGTGTGTGTGTGTGTGTGTGTGTGACATGACTTATGGAAATGTGTTTTGCATGGGGAAAAAAATCCCAACAAAACTAGATTACAGATTAAAGATTTGGTGAAAGCCAACCCAGAAAGGACCAGATTGGGTGAGAAGTAGACACAGCTGTATCAATTCTGATGCGAGATGCCTGGAAAAAATTTCAGGTTGTTAGAGCTGTTAGAATTTTATCCTGGCCCTCACCTGACATATTCACTGAGAAAGAAATGAAGAAGATGTATTCTGAGCTGTTTTTGCCTTCATATAAGCAGTGCGATATATGAAAAGCTTTATCACTGTTCTGGAAACATTTCATGATCCTTTCAGCAAACTTCAAACTTCATTCGCAGAACCATATAATTTTATAGCTAGAAGGCACCTTAGAGAATAACTAGTCCAGCCTCTTGATTTTACAGATGAGGGAACTATGTCCTTGGAAGGTAAATAATTTGTCCGAGGTTGTGCTTCTATGTAATGGAAGAGGGAACCATTCTCCTTCCCAACACCTACCCCTCTATTTGGGGCCGTAATCCCATTCTCAGATCTCTTGAGCTTCAGTTCATCTTTACTTGCTGGTTCCTTTCTTGCCGTCTTCAAATGTGGAAGGATAGTTAGGGTAAATGGGTTTTTTGAGCACTAGCAAGCCTACAGTCCCTGCCCTGGAAGAGTTTTTGTTCCAATAAGGGAAGAAAACGCAGACCCAAAAAAGAGGTCAGAAAGGATGGGGAGACCAGTGGACATGGAGCGGCTGGGACTGGAGATACTGGTTACGAGTGGTTGGTTACGATTCTGGGTGAGATGAAGTAGTAGCTGACATGGAAGGCCAGGGTTCTAAAGGCAGAGCTCAGGTAGGAGGTGAAAGAGGGTCAGAGTCGTCCATCTCTCACTTGCCCCTGCCCCTCTTGCTCTGTTCCTTTGCATACTCCAGCCCTGTTCTTCACCTGCCATTCCCTTTTCAGTCTCCATTGGTCTCTGCCCCACTCCTTGTCAGAACTTGTTTTCCCAGGGTTACTAGTGTTAATTGGCCCGTGATCTGTGCCGGATCCTCTGCCTCCTTGACTTCTCCATAACTACTGCTAAATGTATGGTCAGAAGTTGCCGGACGTTGGCCGCTTCGTGCATGGCTGGTGAGAAGTGCCGTGGGCTAGGCCCTGCACTTGGGTGGTCTTTGTGACAATGGACAGAGGGGGGCAGCATTGAAACAATGTCGTAGGACTCTCACATCCTACAGAAAAGGTCAAATTCAACTCCATATACCTGTGCCCCTGCTCTAAGAGGGCTCAGTGTTAATGCTATGTAAAGAAAAAGGGGGTCCTGAAGAAAAAGGGGCTCTTCCTTATGACTTCTGTCCTGAGGCGAGAGTTATGGTCACTTAGCTTTATTAAGTGCCTAGTCTGTATCTGACACTGTTCCAAGTTCTGGGGATCCAAAGTTTCTTCCAAAAAAGCCTGCTCTCAGAGCTCAGTTTTGATGGGGGAGACAAGAAATGTACAAACTACAAATGGAGTTACAGGTCAGGTTTGCCTAGTGCTGGTGCATTTCTAAAGGTTACAGCTTTTTATTTTTGCATTTCCATTATTTTAGGGAACTGTATTATCGAGAAGAAAGCATCAGAATGTTATTACGCCAAAAGGAAAAAGATTTTTTTTGGGGGGGCAAAATCAAAATCTTGGCTAGAGGCTCCTGGACATTTCAGGTTATACTGTCTGCCCTTAGACTTCCCATGCCTCCTAGTCCTGGTGTGGGCCAGCTCCACTATCCTGGATCTGACCTGTTACAATAGTTGCATACATCAGTGTTGATATTGATAACTAACATGATACAGCAATTTTAAGGTTTGCAAAGTACTGTACCTATGTTATCTCATTTGCTCTTCCCACTGGCTCTGAAGTAGATGCTGTGATTATCCCCATTTACAGGTGAGGCTGGTTACCTGTACACTGAGAAGTCTAGCATTTCATTCTCTAAAGGAAGTAAATTCCATGGGTGCAGGGAACCATGGAGCAGACATTCAGGAAATGATTCTTTGAAATAGCCTACAGATTATGAAGGGAGCTAGAGTAAATATGATACATGGGAAAACATCCGAGGATGTCACCTCCAGGTCTTGAGGAAGGGATATGAAAGGAAAGGAAAATCAAATGCCCTGTGATTTAAGGAGATGAAAGTACAGTTCATAGATCAGAGATAATAATTCTTCCCATGACCTTATAACAACATTCATTTTAGAATTTCCTGTGTTTCTAAAATGGATGAAGTGTCCATTTCATGCAACTAATGTTCAACAAAGCTTTATATATTCTCTAGAGTTAGCCTCTGCTAATATTTTATTTTAATATTAATTATTAATTATAATATTTTATTTTAATGCTGTGCCCACCTAAATCACTACAACCAAACATGTATAAGTGTAGTTTTTATGCACACACGCACACAGTGTGTGTGTGTGTGTGTGTGTGTGTGTGTGATTCTCCTCTTTGCTCATAGAAAATCGAGAGCATCCAGAGATGTTAGAAAATTGTTTTAATTACAAGCTACCAAGGGGATGGTTTCATATGGAAAAGGAGAGAATAAAAATTGCACTAAGCTACGAGTAAAATACATACAAAAAAATCAAATTTTTCTTCTGAATAAAATGTAGGGCGAGAAATGAACCTCCTATCCTGTTGCTGTTCCTGAGCAACTTTATTGTTCTCTGTAGAGTTTTAGCTATAAGTAGGATTTATATCTCAGATATTTTTGTGCAATGTTTATGGAAAAAGCTGACTTGGAAAACC
Organism: Sarcophilus harrisii; assembly: GCF_902635505.1. Taxonomy (NCBI): domain Eukaryota; kingdom Metazoa; phylum Chordata; class Mammalia; order Dasyuromorphia; family Dasyuridae; genus Sarcophilus; species Sarcophilus harrisii. The sequence goes on from NC_045431.1 coordinate 26,763,600, forward strand.
TGTGGTTTAGCTCCTCCCTCTTAATGCTTGGGGCCAGTCACTTATCTAAAAGGTAATCTACATCACATCTGAGTTCCTTTCAGTTCTGGATGAATGAATGAAAAACCATTGATTTAAGCTCTCCATGCCTTGTTTCTTATGACTAAAACAATCCAAATCCTTACCGAGGGAGTGGGAGGCAGTATTCAGGGTAGCTGTAATTATAAATTGTTTCCAGCAGAAATTCTCTAGTGTTATACTTTTTATTATAGTCGCCTTCATCCCTAAATTGGTTGTCATCTTGCTTTACTGGTACCAGCTGGAGAAAAGAATAACTGTTACTCAGGACCATATTTGTTTTTGTAGGGGCCATCTGTAGTATACATATCTAGGGATGGAAATATGGAACAAGTCATGCTATAGTCATATCTGAAAGTCTAATACCCTGTACATATATGGGATAGAGATTTTCACTAGGAAGTCATGCGACTATTAGGAGTTACAAACCAGTTACCCTTCCCCACTGGTTACTTCCTGCTTTCTTAGGCTAGAAGTGCCCCAGGAGGAAGGGCATCTCTTGGCATGGAGATTAACTACTTTGGGCTGCAAAATGGTTCTTTGTTGGCTTCTGTTACCCTTAGGAACTCCCAGAAACCATTGCTATTTTAGCTGCTGCCTTAATGGGATTCTTTCCGACCCTTTGCTTGTCAGGTTTGACCCCTATATTAGCCAAAACAATAACAGAAGCTGTTGTACCCTCCTCCACCCAAGTTTAAGTGTCTGAAAAATAGTTGATTGAGTTAAGAGATCCTTACCTCATAAAAAAATAGTTCAGTTATTTGGAAAATGGAGGGTCTAGAGGGCCCTCATGAACTAAGACCAATGTATTTATTTTAATTAAGACTGGTAAAACTTAGTACATACTTTTTAAAAAACATGCTCAGGAAGATTTTTTTTTTGGGGGGGGGGAAATGAATGATAATTTTATATATATATAAAACTATATAATAATATAACTACAGGAAGCCTTTCCTGGTGCCTCTTTATTCTATTTGCTTCTCTGTGATTATTTCTAGTTTATCCTGTATAATATGACATAGTTTTAGTGTGTTGTTTTCTGCATTAGATTTTGAAGTCCTTAAGAATTCCCCAGCATTTAGCACAGTTCCTGGCACACATTAGTTGCTTAATACATGTGTGTTGACTAACATGTCTGATAATATAGGAAACACAAGACTTGTGTGGCATTCAGATCAATAGAAACAGCAAAGCGACCAAGAGAGCCTGGAAACCACCTGAGCCAGCAAACATTTAATCTTACCAGAGATCAATTTGTAAGTTCTTTTCTAGGAAGATTATGAGAAATTTTATTAAAATTTTATTAAATTTATTAAATTAAATTTTATTAAAAAATTTCTCTCATAAAATAGAAAAGTGAAGAAGGGGAAAATTTAAAGAAAACTCAGTGAGACGAAACCAATAGTCATCCTGAACATGACAAAAATAGGAAGAGAAGGGATGAAAAATGGAAAAGGAATTCTACAAATTTTTCTAACCAGGAGACTCATAACTGCTTCCTTCCAAAAAGGTGTTTCTAGGATATGTCAAAATTTATAAAAAAAGTCTTTGCAACAACAGGATCTACTTTGTTTGATAGCGCTCAGATTAATATAAAGTGAGCAATAAAACAAGGAAACATGCTTTTTTGAAGCACTTTCCAGTCATAGAAGATCTGATCCAAGGGGAAGAGGAATTCCCTGTACATTGTGAGGAGCTCCAGGTATCCTGAATATTGTAAAAGATCAGTAATCACCTAATTCAGCCTTCCTAGCCATACAAGAAAAACCAGGTGGATGAAGAATACTTCAGACATTTCAATGCCTTTGGCTAGCAGCCAGTAAATTGATTTCATCAGTACATATATACCTTGCACAGACATTCTTGAATATTAATTAATATAATAATGGTTGAAAGTAATTAAATTACAGTAAATAGTTTCTGTAGAACTGTCATACAAAGGGTAATGATGGGGTGCTATGCCTTAGGTATCAGTAGGCTACAATACTTGACCCATGAAAGATGTTATCATAAAGATGTGTTGACTAGAAAAGAATGGCCTGCTTGTGTGTTGAGCAAAGGATAGATCTTGCATGTTTCCATAGTAAGAGAATTCTAAGACTGAATCCTTTTGAAGATTTATGGGATGGGATGAGTCATCTGGGGTAGATTATGATCTATAACATTGGAGGGAGTATCTATATTGATAAGGTAGAAATCTTGCCATAGCAAAGTATGTATAATTATACAGATTAAGCTTCTTAAGCAAGGAAAGAACAGATACTAAATTGAGTCCTGATTTCTGCCATTACATAATTAGCCACAGTACTTCCTCAATAATCTTGTTACAAGGATTTGAAAATAAAATAACTAAAGTTAATACAATGTCCATAAATAATTTTGGTTTTGTTCTGATAATTCTTATGGCGGCGAGCAAGGTTTTTTTAAAATGCTCTTCCCAGAGTTATTAACTTGGGCTATTTATTATGTCTCTGCTCTACAAATACCATGACCTGAAGATACTGTACAGAGACAACCAAAATTTCCTTTCAATAATTTTGTCAAACTCAAAAAATACTTTTTGTTAAAAAGATTTAAGAGAAATCTTGTAGCTAATGCTGGGAATTTAAAAAATTTAAAATTGCCTTAGTGTTTTAACTTCAGGTAGATCCATTAACTTCATACTAATTCAGTGTAACAGTTGTATTTGTTGCATGAGTACATCTTCAGACTGACAGTGTGCTCATAATGTAGTAGACGAATGCATAGAGCAGCAAGTCATTGAGTCTACTTTTCGCCCTAGTTACATGTCGGGAAGATTTTTAGCGTTCATTTTTTTAAAGCTTTTTATTTTCAAAATATGTGCATAGATGTTTTGCAAGGGTGAACATTGAAATGCAGTTCATGTGTATATATATCCATGCTAGCATTCATTTTTACAAGATTATTGATACAAGAGTATCAGATTTTTCTCTATCCTTCCCTCCTGTCCCCTCTTTTGAAGATTGTAGGCAGTTTGATATAGTTTACACATGTCCTATCATATATTACTTTATATTACTTTATTAGTCCCCAAATATTCCCAAAGAGAAGAAAAACCATGAGAAAGAATAAAGAGAAAAATTGGGTTTCCATCTGCAATCCATCAGTTCTTTATATGGATATGGTTGGCATTTTCTTTTCTGAGTCCTTTGTACTTGTCTTGGATCATTGTGTTGCCGAGTTAGTTGTAGTTGATGGATCAGTGTTGCCTGATTGTGTGTAAATTGCTTTTGTGGGTCTGCTTTTTTTACTTTGCACCACTTCATACAAGACTTCCAGGTTTTTCTGAAATCTGCAATCTGCCTGTTCATTGTTTCTTATTCTATTACAAAAAAGCTTTTTAGTTTAATATAATCAAAATTATTTTTCATTTTGTGTTTATCTTGTTTAATTATGATTTTTTTCTTTGTAGATCTGGGATTTTTTTTTAATTAAAGCACTTAATTTTAAGTGCAATTAAGTGCTTTAAATTAAGCAGCTAAATTAATTTAAGGTTAAGTGACTTGCCCAGGGTCACACAGCTAGGGAGTGTGAAGTGTCAGGTCAGATTAGAACTTGGGTCCTCTTGACTTCAAGGCAGGTACTCTAACCACTGAGCCACCCAGCTGCCCTGACAGATTATTTCTTGCTCTTATACTTTGCTTAGGGTGTCACCCTTTATATCCTGATCATGCACCCATTTTACCTTCTTTCACCCGTCTACTTCATGAGTCATGAGTGATAACTATGTTACTTAGCTTCATTTGGGTTCTCACTGCCTTCAGTTAAGGATGAACTGAAATACATATTATAATCTCTGGGGTCCAACTTGCACTGCAGAGCAATGTTAACGGGCTCTCCTGCCCTCCCAGCTCCCTCGAGGTCTTGAATTGTTCTCCCAAGCCCCCATTGCAGTGTACTTTCCCTAATGTTAATCAGTGATCGTGTCTCCTCCATATCAGTGAATGAGTGATCAATCTTAATTAAATTGATTAAACCCTTCCCCCCCCCCCAAACCAGAGGCACTAGGCAAGTGCTCCTCAAGGCAGACTGTTCCCCCACTCCCTTATTACCAGTGATAGAGCAAGGCCATCAAAGAGGAATTTTCCCTGCCCCACTCCTCTAGATCCAGGCTCTGTTTTCTCCTCTTGGGTCTTAAAGGATACTGTAGTATCCCTACTCCTTGCCTTTGAGCACAGAGGATCTGTCTTCTGAACACCCAAACTTGTTTCAGTGGACCCATCCAGTGGATGGATTTTGTAATTTTTTTTTTTTTTCCTAGCACTTAGAAGTGTTGGTTGAATCTTCACAGTTAAAGGTTCTGATAAAGGCCTCATTTCCAAAATAATAGAGAATTGACTCTTAATTTATAAGAAATCAAGCCATTCTCCAATTGATAAATGTTCAAAGGATATGAACAATTTTCAGATGAAGAAACTGAAATTATTTGTAGTCATATGAGAAGGTGTTCCAAATCACTATTGATCAGAGAAATGCAAATTAAGACAACTCTGAGATACCACTACACACGATACTGTATGAGGATGTATTCTGATGGAAGTGGATTTCTTTGACAAAGAGAAGCTCTAACTCATTTTCAACTGATCAATGATGGACAGAAGCAGCTACACCCAAAGAAAGAACACTGATCAATGATGGACAGAAGCAGCTACACCCAAAGAAAGAACACTGGGAAATGAATGTCAACTGTTTGCATTTTTGTTTTTTTCCCTGGTTATTTCTGCCTTCTGAATCCAATTCTCCCTGAGGAACAAGTTCTGCACACATATATTGTATCTAGGATATACTCTGACATATTTAACATGTATAGGACTGCTTGCCATCTGGGGGAGAGGGTGGAGGGAGAGAGGGGAAAAATCAGAACAGAAGTGAGTGCAAAGGATAATGTTGTAAAAAATTACCCTGGCATGGGTTCTGTCAGTAAAAAGTTATAATTTAAAAAAAAAAAGTGTTGGTTGAAATGGACCATACTCTCCATCTCTTTGGGCTTCTTTCTGACTAAATTCTAAGTAAATCAGACTGACACTGCAGAAATGGTAAGAAAGGAAGGAAGGAAAATTTGTCAGACCTGACAGGGAAAGGAAGAGGGAGAAAGGGGAAAGAGGGAGGGAGAAGAAAAATAACCAAAAGTCATCAGGGGTAGCCTTGATGAATTGTGATCTGAATCCTGTGATCTAAAGTGTCAGGTCCTCCTAGAGTGTTGGAAGGAGTGCGCTGATCAGTCATTTTGGAAGTTTCCTAAGACCTTTGAGGAAAGGAGTGTCTGTGTGTGAGGTACATTTTGGGAATGAAGATTTATTTCCCACTGTTTAGATTGAATAGCTCTGTTAATGGGTTCACTTCATTTATGTCCCTTGGCTTTTAATCATAGGTGTATGTGCAGTAGTGGATTTAACTCTGAGTCTACTAAGTAGGATATTTTATATCAGTATTGTTCTCTCTTGTGATCTGTGACCAAAAAACTGTCCTGGTTTCCATATTTCTGAGAATGAAAGATTGATAACAGGGATATAAGTCACTTTTTAAAGGAAGAAATCTTGAAATGCATTTAGTTTCCCAAGGAAAAAACAGTCAGGACAAAAGTGATCATTGCAGGATGAACTGAGAAAGGAAAAGAAACATTTCTCTTCCCATGTAGCTACTTGGGAGTTTTTTTTTTTTTGTTTTTTTGTTTTTTTTGTTTTTTTAATAACACTGGAGGAAAAAACTCGAGTTATGATTTCCACTTAATGGGGAAAAAACCACACAAAATATGGTTCCCCAGAAATTAGGTTATGTCATAATATCAATATATCATCTGCATGAATTGGCATTATCAGCCCTCCCTGAAATCCTTGTTTAGCTAACCACACATTCCTAAATAAATTCCTTATTGTTGCAAACCATCTGGACTATTTTCCATCTGTTCTTCTCCCACTTGACCCTGCCTCTGGTTTGTAGACTTAAAAATGCAAGCAACAATTTTGATTTATATCATGATTTTCATTATGATCCTGGGGTTACTTTTATTTCACACATGTATGTGTACTTATATGTATGGATGCATAATAATATCATTTCTGCTTTACAGATGAGAAAATTAAAACTTGGGGACATTGTGATCAGCTTAGTCACAGAGCTAGTAAAAGTCAGAACTGGAAGTGCCATCCAGGTCCTGTTACAAAACCTTTCCTTGTCCCCCGCCTCCATTTAACTCATTCTACATATGTGCCAGAACAACCATTCTAAGCACATGTGCTACTAGGCCCGCACCCCAAAGAGACCAAAGAAAAAACACATGCACACAGAGTAGGAAATTGAAGAGATGTCCATCAGTTGGGGAATGGCTAAGAAGCCGTGTGTGTGATTGTGATGAAATGTTATTGTGCTTTAAGAAATGATGGCAGGGATGGTTTCAGAAACGGTGAAGTGAGCAGAACCAGGAGGACACGATTATCAACTTAGCTCTTGGGGAAGAGACTCATGATGGAAAAGGCTTTTCATCTCCAAAGAGAACTGATGAATACAAATTTGAATACAAACATAATGTTTAAAAGACTTTCCCTTTTTTTTTGGCTACATAGCTAATATGGAAATTATATTTTACATGATCTCTCTCAATGTGGCTGGAGGGGAGAAGAGATTTTGGAGTTAAAAACTTTATAAAACAGACACACACACAAATAAAAAGCACAAGTCTGAAAATTCTTCCCTGCTCAAGCGTCTTCAGTGGCTTTTTATTGTCTGTAAGATAAAAATCTGCATTTCTTAGCTTGGTATTTAAAGCTTTTCAAAATCTGAACCCAGTCTGCTTTGCCGAGCTTGTTATACTTCCCTTCAAGTGCTGTCCTTTAGCCTTCCCAACCTCTTGGCCCGATCCAGCCTCATTGAACTCCCTCTAGGACATGGTGCAGTCTGGGTTTTCATACCTAGAGTGCACCCCTCCTTCCTTCTGCCTCATCTAGCCCTCGGTAATTCTTGAGATACAGCTTGGGCGCCATATTCTACAGGGAGCTTTTCTTTCCAGTTTAATGCAATAAATTTGTATTTAACTTTACATGTTGGTGTTTTTAAGCACTTATTTATGGGGTGTGTGTTTATATACTTCTCTCTCAGCGGAATGTTAGCCCTTTGAGAAAAAGGGATTGCATTCATTCATTCTTTGTAATTGTATCTTTACTGCCTTACATGGCACATAGTAGGTTCTTTGTTTAAATAAATACTTTATTGATTTGAAGTTCAGGAGAATGAAGAGGGTTTGGGGAACAAACAATAGAGTTGAGTTTTGAGATGCCTCTTAACATTTCAGAATGTTCCAACACTCAGTTGGTGATGTAGAATGGAAACTCAGAGACTTGAGCTGGAAATATTTGGGAGATGTTGGCAAAGAAATAATAAAAACTAAACTCGTGTGTGCTGATGGGATTGCCTCATAAGAGAGTCCAGGAAAAGCCATGGGGATATACCCATTGTATTGCAATAAGATGCTCATCCTTAGTGACATCAAGTAATATAAATAAAAACGGATTCATTCACGTACATTCCAGTGTAGACAGTATGGTGCAGGGGAATAAATGCTCCACTAAGTATTAGGTGTATCCTATTTTAAATGTGGCTTGTTTGTACATGATTGTAGCCTTCTTTAAGGCAAGGATTGTGTTTGTCTTTCTTTGTGTCCCCAGTGCTGAGCACAGAGCCTATAACTAGTAGGTGCTGACTTGGGTTCTCTTTCCTGGCTGAATTGCTCGGAGTGGAGTTGATTCATGTGACATCGCAAAACTGAACTCTCTGCTCTTTTAAGTCCCCCTTCCATTCCCATGATTCTGGGGGTTTCCATGATAACAGACTTGGGCTATTCACTTCAATGATTTAGGAGCAGATTTACTGAGAGGGATTAAATGTTCTGTTCAACCTAATTGAAAAGTTCATATTCTCAAGGGAAAGTGTGTGTGTGTGTGTGTGTGTGTGTGTGTTAGCTTCACTAAATTAGTGCTAAGTGTGACATTTAAAGCATGGCTTAAAGTACAGACTTGGGGAAAATATTTTAACAATATTTGCACATGAATTTAAAGATTAACATCAGTAAAGAATATCGTCTCTGCCATGTACTTATCTTTAGAACCAATATATTTTGATAAGGGTAACTATCTATATTCATGGATAACAATAGAGTGGTACCTAAAAATAATAAAAATTAAAATTTGGGGAGCTTTCTTAGCAAATCATCCTTGAATTGGGATCAGGATAAGGATGAATTTGTTTTGGTGACCTCCTTAATGGTGTCCACTATTTTGTTTGTTTGTTTTTTGGCTGAGGCAATTGGGGTTTAGTGACTTGCCCAGGGTCACACAGTTAGGAAGTGTCTGAGGCCAGATTTGAATTTGGATCCTTCTGACTTCAGGGCTGCTGCGCCACCCAGCTGCCTATGATGTCCACTCTTGTTGAAGACTTGCATCAGCTGAAGCTATCCTTCCCAGTCATTACAACCACCCTAATTCAGACCCATAGCACCATATCACAGTAACTTTGTTTAACCAGTCTCCCTACATCCAGCCCCTCTTAGACATATTCCACATCATTGGGCCAAATTGATACTTCTCAAGGGTTTATTGAATCTTGCCTCATGGCAAATGAAAACACGCTGTTATTTAAAACCCTTCATAACCGGGTTTAGCCATTCCTCCCTGTCATTCTCTTTACCCCAGCCAAGTTGGGGCTGTGGGACGTTCTTCTTCTGGTTTCCTTTTCCTCCACTGACTCCCCATCGTTTCACTGGACTTTCAACTATTATACCAGCAGAGTACCGGCTATGAAAGGTCGTGGCGTGCTTAGAAGGCTTTTCCTATGGGTTTTGCCTGTCCTAGAAAAGGCATTTCACCAAGGTGGCCTTTGGGTGATGGTGTTTGGTCACAGTAACTTTTAGAGGTTATCTGTCTACTAAAATGCAAAGGTTCTACAGTCTCTGCTAGGAAAGAGAATACTCTCAGTGTCATCTTTATTCCTCCTCGATGCACACTTCATTAGATCCTCAATAGGTAGTATTTTGTCCAAATCAAGAGATGATCATTCTTGTTGTATTCTTGTGCTAAGGGAATATGAGGAATTTGGAATTCGAGGTGCCATATTGTAAAAGTTATATGGATAAACTGGGTTGGGGATTCTGAAGATTTTGAAGAACAGTTGCAAAAATTAGAAAATGAGAAGCTCTGACTAGATGACTACATTCATATATTTGAAAAGCTGCCATATGAGATCTTTGACAGACATTCTCTTGTGGAAGAAATGGGATTGGTGAGTTATAGGTACGATTTAAACTTTGATTGGAGACATCAAATGGTGTAATGGGCTTCTTACAAAATAGTTTGATTAAAAGTATTCAAGCAACCATTTAGATTGGAGTCTATAACCTCTAACATCCCTTCCTGTTTCTAAAATGCCAAGTAGAATGTCTTCAGATAGTTTTAAATTAAACAGATTAACTAATTGAAATTCCTTGTGGCTCGTTTAATCCAAAGATACGCTACCTTTTAAGCCAATTTGAACAATTGAGACTGTTTATGTTGATACCTGGGGTTATTTCATAGGTGAATCTGTGGTGATTTCTAAATTGGCTCTGGGATTTTTAAACATACAGTATGTTGTAAATTTTGAATTTTTGATAAGTTTCAGATGCTGTGCTATTACAGATAAAATATAATTTATAAATAAGTTTGTTTTGGACAAATTTTACTTACCCAAAATATATAGTATGGTTTTACTATTTTTGCTTTGACTGCAAAACATACCAAATCTTGAACTCAGAAAGAATTCAAGAAAAACTTCTGCTTTTATTGAAAACAAAACCGTATACATAAATCTGCTGACTCCTCAATAGCATTGCCAACTTAAATGTTCAATATATGGAGATTCTTCTTAGAAGGAATACTGTGCCGGAAGTTTGATAACCACAGAATCAAATCTCAGTCCCAAACTTAGCATTCTTGTGCCACATTGTCTAGTTTATTGTGATTTCTCTTGCCTTAATAGGTTACCATTGTGAATTCTCTTGTAGAATAGATAATTAAAATTAAAATTTTTCCTTTTTTCCTAGCTTCTGAAAATGATTTACAAAATAAACGCTTGAAGCTTGATTACGAGGAAATCACTCCCTGTCTTAAAGATGTAACTTCAGTATGGGAAAAAATGTTAAGTACACCAGGAAGGTCAAAGATTAAATTTGATATGGAAAAAATGCATTCTGCTGTTGGGCAAGGTAAGTTTTATTTCTCTTGGTTATAAGACATAATCTTTGGGGAAAGGATAGTCTTGGATCACACTGTCTGAGAAATTTAAATCCCTGTGACCCCTTCTCCCACCAGAGGAGTTTGCAGTTCCTGGGCATCATCACTTGGGCCCAAATGAACTTGCACATGGTTCATTCTGTCATGGACTTCTGCAAAAAAGTCATGGTGTCCTGAATGTCGTGGGCTGGGTGTCCCAAGGGGGCCACTTCTTGATAGGAGACAGGATAAGGCAGAAAGGAACTCCAGAAGAGGCAAAGCAGGTACGGGAGCTCACTTTTATGGAGAAATTTGATCAACTCTTCTACTTTCCACCTTTGGAAATAGGTTTTTTTGGAAGGTGGATATGAATGTGCGTAGAACTAAAACATACAGATTAGATAGATTTTCTAGAAAATATTCTTTGTTTGAAATCTTGAAACCAAAATTAGTTTTAAATGGGTTTAAAGGACAGTAGAAAGGATGTATCCCCATCCACCATTTGTGAAGTATATAGAAAAGCAGCAGTCAGTCCAGCTCATCATTAGCTCAAAGGAAGTGCCCAATTCAGAGAACCATAATAAGAAAAATATTTTGTGATTGAGAAAATGTGAGTGTTGGAGTGGAGATTGAGCTTGACACAGTGACCAGTAGGAAAGCTCTATTTTATATCAATGTCATCATTAATTTTAAATCTCATTCCATTTTTTGAACCTATAACTGGCAGACCTGTGCTCCATCTTTATGAAGGCAGCTAGAGTGTATCCTCATAGAAAGGCAGGAGGATTATGGGTATTTCCTTTGCATATTAACTCTCCTGTCATAGGACAAACATTTGGAAAATTGGAAGACATGAAAGAATAAATTTGTTATTCCTACCAGAATCTCTTACTACATCCTGAGTGACAACAACTGGCTTTGTTCTGTCTCTGAAACTTTCTCCAAAAAAGAAACCACCTCCCTTTGGCTTCCTTTTTTTCTTTGAAAAAAAAAATAGCCCCATTGTGCTCCCAACACTCGTTTCACTTAGTTGACTGCTTAGCTCATGGACACCTAAATCTGACCTATTAGAGGCCTGGATGGCTGGGATTTTAAGTGACTGCTGACTCCTCCATTACAAAGGCTGGGGATGTGCCTTCAGCTTTCTTTATATAACTCCTTCCTCTCTGAGAATGATCTGGCATTTAGATCACACACTGTACAACTGTTTCACTTGGAATACATTGCTCTAGGAGCTGGGCTGCCTGGGATGGCATGTTCTAGAGCAGCGGGAATAGGCCATGGCTACTTTGTCTCTGAGGATTCCATTTTCCTCTTTACCTAAAGAATTCTTCTTGTCAGTCTGTTTTAACAACAGCTATAACATGTGTCAGATCTTCTGTCATATAAATTGCCTCCTGCTTATGTAAAGTTTTAAATTTTATCTTAAATGAAAGTTTATCTCAGATTATATGTCCCTTCTATCAATGCATGTGACAACACCTAAAAGGAAAAGGAAAAATAGCACTTTCTTTGCATCTGGACATGTTCCAATAGCAGCCCCAAGGATAAGGTACCACTCACATGTAGGACTGGGATGCTCTCCCGATTCCCAGCACAGAGCATGGGGACAGTAAAGAAAGGGAAGGGAAGGAAAGGGAGGGCTTCCCATTTGTGCCCAGTTTGGGAGGTAAATAATTTCAAGAAAGATGTTTTTTTAACAGTTAGAAAATAAAAAAATAAAAACTTATTCATAATCTGTGATCTCCAGACAAAATGATCATATTGCACTCCTAAAAATGGGGAATGAGTTTATCATAAAGGAAAACATGGTGTCTTTTACTTGAACATTTTCCTGTTTTGGCTGCAGCCAGATTCCTCTCTGCACCTGCCTTTACGGTGGCCTTTTCCCTTCCCACACTTCTGCAGTCAGAGTTGGTGCACAGAATAAAGGGACCTATGGGCAACATGTGGAGGCCCACCTTGGACATGCTGGCCGGGCTCCTTCTGGCACCTCCTGGGCAGTTCTTGGATGCAGCCAAGCTGCTGGTGGGCTTTGGGGGGGTGGGGGAGGGAGTCTGCTCCTTGGAGAATTCCCTCTGATGAGAAATCACCTCCCAAGAAAAACTGGGTGCAGAGGGGAGGAGGAGGTTGCTCATTCCCGAGTCCTTTTTTGGTAGCACCTACCTCTCAGGGCCTGGCACATGGTAGGAGCCTAAGAAGAGCTGATTTTCTCCCTTTCTCTCTTCCTTCTTTCTTCCCTCTCTCTCTCAGGGTTAAGTCATTTCAATCATGTCCAATTCTCCATGACCCATTTGGGGTTTTCTTAGCAGAGATACTGGAGGGATTTGTCATTTTTTTTACAGAACTGAGGTAGGCAGGGTGAAGGGTTATACCAGGGTCATGTGCCTCTGAGCCCCACTTTGAACTCAGCTCCCTAATTCCAGCTGAGCATCCTATAGGCTGCCTCATCTAGCTGTCCACATACAAGAGTGTTCTTACAGTGTTATATATGGTAACATCCCTTATCTGCCTGGTTTTTTAAAACAGGAGTGCCTCGCCATCACCGTGGTGAAATATGGAAGTTCTTGGCTGAGCAGTACCACCTGAGACACCAGTATCCCAGCAGTAAACAGCAGCCAAAGGATGTTCCATATAAAGAACTCTTAAAGCAGCTCACTTCCCACCAGCATGCAATTCTCATTGACCTAGGTAAGTCCACAGCATTCATTTGCATGTGTTGTGTATGTGTGACGTGTATACACACACATACACACACACATACACTCTCTCCTCTGTTCTGCTGGTTCCACCCACTTTATTCTTCCAACTAATAAAAGCTTCCCAAATTTCTGTGAAACCTTTACTGTCATGTCTTATTGCACAATGACATTCCATCACACTCATTATATTTTTCTACAGTTAACAGTGAGGGGGGAGAACGGGATCTTGGGCCCCATTTTCTTGCCACCATGAATAATAGTTGGTTTTTTGTACATGTGGATCCTAGCAGTGGTTTTAGTGGATTAGAGAAGATGCGTGGTTCCGTGACTTTGGGCTTTCTTTTTTTGGCTGACTGGTTGGGATGGCCTTCCTTGGTGCACATATAATCACACTTGGGAATTCCTTTACCCCACTGCTTCTTGATGTCCTTCAGATGCCGCTTTCTTGGTTTTGGTTGAAATATGTTGATCTTAAAATAATGAACTAGTTGAGGTGAAATACTTTGAGCAAATAATGTATTCTAGTTCTTTGTGGACATAAATTTTAGATTTATCTTCATCCTTTTTTTTTTTAATATGTCTTTTAAACTGTTTAAAATAAATAGTGTTTCGGTTTAATAAAAGTATATCCCTAGACTAATGAAAGGGAGTTTCATGGATAAGTAGCAGTAGTAAGAAAGGCCAGACAGTTGGAGGAAAATATATGACAGATTATATACTAAATCAGCCTGCTGGCAGACCCTTGTCCACTTGCCAAATGATGTCAAGGGAGTAGAATTCTCATATAGGTCACTACAAGTTTATAGAAGAGCTCATAAAGCTCTGAATTATTCATGCCCTGCTGGAAGCCTATTAAAGCTCTAGATTAAAATGATCACTCTGTCAGTGTTTGATAGCTGGTGGAGGAGAGACCAGAAGTACTCTGCCCTTGTCAGACCCCAAATGGAACACTGGGTGCCCCCTTCCAGGGAAGCCGGAGCATGGTCTCCCGGGAGGACAAGTAGACGGGAGGCTCCGGGGGAGAGAGGGAAGGAGCTGAGCAAACCCCAAAGGGGGAAGACTCGGCAGCAGCTGTCTGGAAGAAGCTCAGATACTCAATTTTTGGACAGAACTGGGAGCCAAGGAAGAGCAGATCTGGAGCTGGGAAATGTGTCCTGGTAGTAACCCCCAAGGGATGAAGTGGGCTGGCCCTCTAGCACCGAGATAAAACAGCCTGGCATAGGGTAGCAGCAGGAGTAGTGGATGGACAGAAGCATGAGTGGGCAGAGGGAGAAAAATAAATGACTCCTATTTGTACAGTGAGTTAACACTAGTGTGCATCTAAAAGTGCCCCCTGGCACCGGCATGGTTGGTGATCAGAAGAAATCCCTACTTCAAGCTACTTCTGGGAAAGACTGTGCACATACAGACTGGAAGATAGAAAATCTTCCCTGGCAATTGGAGCTTTCTGTAGAAGGTGGTCTTGAAGGAAGCAAAGAATTAATAAATGGTTGTTCTAATTAACAAATTAAAAAGACTCCCATATTACGTCACTGCCTTGCCTGTGGGCTGTCCAGTAGTCCCTCCTTCCCGCCCGGTAGTCTTTGAAATCAGTAGCTTTGGGTATTTGGATGAATCCCAGAGATCTGCAGTAGTTGTTGTACCCCTGGATGGTGGGGGGTGATAGGTGGTCTCTGCCTTGGCCAGTGCCAGTCTCCCATAAGCCCTGGCAGCTCCTCCAGAGCGGAAGAACTTGGAATCCAACGCGATTGATGTTTATTTACAAGGCACTGATTTTGTTTCGATCCGAAATTCTTGACATGATTGGAACTCTGCCGCTGAATGATGATTTTGTTTGATGGCAGCCCAAGAGAATTGAGGCAAAGTTTGAGAGCAGTGTGGCCCACTAACCATTAGTAAGTAACCATTAGTAAGATTTCGCGAATTGGCAATAGTCTGTTTATTACAGTGATAAGTAACAGGGCAAATGACATCATGTCCCCTAATGTGAAATGAAGAGGAGGTTGAAAAGGAGTGAGGACCCCCAAGTTTAGCATCCTTTTTTTTCCTTAGGCACTTGGGGTTAAGTGACTTGACCAGGTTCACAGCTAGGAAGTGTTAGTGTCTGAGATCAAATTTGAACTCAGGTCCTCCTGACTTTAGGGCTGGTGCTCTATCATCCACTGAGCCACCTAGCTGCCCCACCTAGTCTGGAGGCAAGTACCTAGCCTCCACCTTGGCTAGGTACCAGCCAGCTGGCTAATGATAGCAATCCTAATCCAAGGACATCTTGGTTCATCTTGGTTGTTAATCTTGGTTGATTTTAAAGAGTAAATTTTTTAAGAATAAATAGGGAAGAGAATTCACATGTTTTTATTTCAGCATTCCTAGTTAGCTCCTTTTTCCCATAAATTGTTCTTGAGTTTTATCCATATTATTTTTCCCTAAAAAGGGAGGACAGCCTGCACGGAGTGCCTGAAGAGTGTGTAGCCCATCTCCGTCTGGGCACTGTTTGCTCTCCAGTTATTAGAAGCCCTGAGAGGCGCAGCTGTGACTGACTCCAGCCTTTCCTCCACTTGGCACGTGGTCTGGGCAGGGCCCTGATCCAGCCTGTTTGTTTCACAACCTCCTTGGCTTTATTGTTTGCCAGGCCCCCTGACCCACTCCCAAAAGCCCCAACTCCAGCTGCCCTCTCTGAGCTTCCTTCCCTGACACCTGGCCTTCCTCCGTACAACCATTTTTAGTCTCCTGGCTTCTGAGCTTCCTAAAGGATTCTTCCTAATCCCTTCTGAGATGGTCTAAAAGCAGCCTTCGTTTTCCATGAATATAAATCCTCCATTTATCTCTGCAGACATCACTCCTGACTCTGCTGGTGGGCACCATCCTTTGCCTTTCCCAGCCAGCTTATATCCCAGAGTCTAGTGTTGTGAAAATGATGTCCTATTTGTTCTTAAACTTGCTCACTCGTTTGGGGCTTCATTTACTAAATCTCCTCTATAGCTAGAGAAAAACCCTCCCATCAGCAGCCTTCCCGAATCAGCGATTACTCTGATTTTCCGAGAGGTCTCCTCCAGGTGTCATTTGGAGAATTTCTTGCCAGAGAAGAGCAAAAGCAGAAAGCAGCATTCCACAAAATACGGTGCCGTATTTCAGAAGATGAGAGCAATTGCTCTGATGTCACCTCCCTGCCCCCAGTGACTCAGAGTCCTGTGAAACCCATTCTTGGCTGGTGAAGTTCTAGTTTGTGCTTGGGCTTTTTATTTCTCCCCTCGGGAAAGCTGGCTTCACTTTCTGAAATTGGCCTTCATGATAAACAGCTTTGTGCAAAAAAAAAAAAAAAAATAGATTGAAGTCTAATACCCCTTGGTATTGGACAACAGCAGGGTTGTGATGGTGTTTTATCCAAGGGGTTGGGAGGGTGGGGTGGGCCTTCCTAGGCCTGCTTGCTTCCCCCCACAGAGGCCTCCAAGTGTGATCAGCTGGAATATTTCTGACCTCCTGGTGCTGACCACGCCTGACTGGCAGGATGCCATCAGGGTCCCCAGATGGCCACCTGGCTGAGCCTCTCTCCTGGCTCCAGTCTCAGGCTGGGGAACACACCTCTGGCTGGATGGGCTCGTTCTGTGCCACGTTCCTCACCTGGCAGCCAACAAGCCCCTTGTACTGCAGGATCTATTCTGCAACTGCAGCCTCCACCTTGGCTAGGTACCAGCCAGCTGGCTGAAGACGACAATCCCAATCCAAGCCGCACAGTGCAGTTTGGATCCACTGAGCCCCCCAGCTTGGCTGGTTTTAAGCTTCTTCCCCTCTTGCACCTCTTGATTTCTCCACTGGCTTCACATTGTGACTTTTTTCCCCCCTACTTCAGACAACCCCTTAGCCCAGCCTCATCAGTCACTGACCGCCTCTTCTCTTTTGCTGGCAGTTCCAGGAGTGAAGGGATGGCCAGTAATCCTACAGCCCCAGCATATATGTCTCCCCAAGTCCAGGAACAGCAAATTGGAGTTTAAGTGGCTCGGGAATATTCAGACCCTCTTCCTTTAATCTCGACCCCCTTTCAGATGCTTAGTTTTGCTTTATGATCTCATTGTTGATGTGTTTTCCATTTGTTTTTTGTACTGAGTTCCAAGCAGGTATTTTCATGTTAGATATTGAAACAATGGAGGCATTGGCTAAATGTGCTACCCAGGATCCTCGAGACAAGCCACTGATTGAGTTGGGAGTGGGACCAAACTATAGAAGCTTCAGCTGCTCATTTGAGCACTTTGTCCATTATGACCCATTCATTTTAATCATAATGGGGAAGTAGTGTTAACACTCTGTAAGCATGGCTGAGAAAATATTCTTGAAAGGAAAGAGTATCTCTTTAGTTTAAAGGCATATTTTGAATGAAGGATTCACTGTGGTGGATGTCAATGGACTATTGATCTGTGCTTCCCACTTGAAACTTAATATATTCTGACCAAGTACATAAAACCTGCCCAGTGTTAGGCAGCGAAAGGATTCCAGTCCAACTTTGAGAGAAAAGAGTTTTCTTATCTCCTCTTGGGTAACGGGCAGAACAAAGGCTCCACCTGGCAATAGAGGGTATTTGAGCTATTCCCCAAATGAAGGAATCTGCTGGGAGTTGTTAAATTGAAATCTAAAAGGGCAGAAAAAGTTTTCTTCACTCCGTTCCTTGTTGGTGGTTTGCCGCATTTGGCCCCAACACAAAGAGCCAAGTGTTGTGAACTTGTAGAAACAGAAGGAGCTATTTTTAATAATCCAAGAAAACAGCTTTGTTTTCTATTTCATCTTGTTGTTGTGAACCTAGGGGTCTGGGCTAGGAGTGACCAGATGAGGGACCAAACTTTTCTGAAAGGCAGAAAGACAGAAAGACATCCATACCCGACCTTCAGCAGCCGTGCCTGCTGCTCACGGATGCTATCCTGTGTGGGGTCGAGTTGAGTGGTCAAGCCCACTCCAAAACAAGTGAGAAAATTAGTCTGTGTGCCATCGTCTCCGTTTTTGAGACCATCATATCACAGTAGTGATCCTTGTAATTGAAGATGCCAAATTTCAGTTTGAGGTTAGTGAAAATAAAAATAAAGCTTGATTCCTCCCTCCCCCTTCCCCCCACTCCCTTTTCTGGGTTCATGGACTCTTTGGGATTTGTGGTCCTCAGCTTATACTTCCTAGACCTTTTTTTCTCTTCCCCTGCCCATGAGGTCAGCCCATCTACATTTTCTTGGTGAGATCTTTTTTGTTGAATGGAAGGTACCCCTGGAAATAGACTGTAGCCTGCTTGTAGCCCCCAGGATAGTGTGGAATGAGGAAGAATCATGGCTGACTCTGAGGTCATGAACTTGTATGACCAGCAAGATGTCCTGGCCAGGAAGGGGGAAGTTGGAAGGGAGGGGCAGGGCTGGGCCGTGCTGGAAAAGGAAGGGGGAAGATGGCTTCAGAATGGGGCCTGTGGGTGTGAGGAGTGTGGGAGGGACCCAGGAAAAGAATGTAGAGTACAAAGGGGTTGGAGAGATCTTTGGGAAGAGAGAGAGAGCTGGTGATTAGGTGAGGAGGGGGCTGTGGGTTAGGGAAGGTGCCCCCTCAGGGGTTGTGAGGATCAATGAGATAATTGTAAAAGCTTACCAAGGGCCTGGCACATGGGAATCGCTATACAGATGTAGATTACTAGTACCATTTTGCTACCAGGAGTATGGTACTAGGAGCAGCAGCACAGTACTAGCAGTATCCTAGGAGTGGTATGATAGGACTATTATAGAATTATAGTAGTGGCATAGTAGGACTACTGTAGTGGAGTTTTAGTACTGGGAGGAGGAAGAGAAGTGTAATAGTAGTAGAAGGCCCCTTTCTAAATCTGACCTTGTGGATATGTTTCTGTCCAAACAGATCACTACTTGCTGTGAACGTAGGATTGTCCCGTCATTCCTGCATCCCAGCTTTAGAGACAGTGCTGTCTGACGTTCATTTACTTCAGGTTCCTCTTCTTGGGAGCCTTTTGAAGGGGTAGGGGTATTTTAAAAGTATTCTGGCTTGTGCCACCTTGTAAATTGTCCACATTTCAAGGGGCAAGATGGTCCTCATTTGAGCAGTAGCAAAAGCAGCCGAAGTTCAGTGAACGAGAAGGGGGGTGGAGTGTGTGTTGGGCCTGTTCCGAGATTGAGATGGAAGCGTGCTATTGATATTTTTTCAAGGATGGAGGCCATGGAGACTCCAGAGCAAGTGCAAGCCTTTACCTCAGAGATAGAAAATGAGCAGGAGCTTCTCTATCCATCTCCCTGTCTGGTGTAACTCGGGGAGGCGGGGTTGGAAGATCCACAGGCTTCTAGCAATAAGTCTTAATAGTCTCCTTGCCTCCCTTTCTGACTGTCCATTCTGACAAGCTCTTAACCTCTATGGGGCAGAACAATTACCTCATGTCTCTTAAAAATAAAATCAAAGCATTGGGGTTTTTGGCGTGTAATAATAATCCTACAAGCTTCATTTCCAGAGTGATTTGCAATCAGTACAAAGTGTAATTTAAGTCGCGTACTTATTTTCTGAGGGCAGAACTTGATGGTGATTGAAAAATTAGATAAAAGACATTTCCGTAATTTATGCTATAGTAAAAGAGATTGCTTAAAGATGCAGGCAAGCCTGCTGAACAGTTAGTGTAAGATGTTTTGCAAGCTTCCTTCTTGGGTGTTGGAAATTCTCCGTTCTCCCACTCCAATCTGGTCTTCAAGAACTCTCAGAGAGCAGGTGTGCCTTGGCTCTAATGTGAGGGCACTTTGAACAGTCTTTCCTATTGAGTTGAAAGCACCAGCAAAAATAGCTGAAGCCAAACTTGGCTGCTCATCCCCTCTACACTGGATTACTGACAAGGTGGAAAAGCTCAGAATTGTGTTTTTATGCTTACATAACACTCCCCCCAAATGCATCAAGAAGTGGTCTTGAAGCCTGGAAGGTTCATGGGCAGCCACATCAGCTCTGAAGGCAGCTTTTCTGTGCCCACCGCCAGCCTCCACCCATGTTGCCAGCATACAATCAGACTCGCTCCCTCTGGGGTGCTCCCTTCCTAGCAGGAAGTGCTCTCTAACTCAGTGGGTCCCTCACAGACTCCGACCTAGCAGCCATTCTAAATTGGCATGACCCGTTAGCTCTTGTGCACGGCTCGTTCCATACTTTGCAAACCGAGGTCATTGCAACACAAAAAATGACGCATCAATCACCAACTCGATGATGGTGATTGCCCAACCAGTCATGGATTACCTTTTATACAATACCTTTTATTTCCATTTAAACTTCATTTAAAGAATTTGTTTTGCATCTTACTTACTAGATCGTGTTGCTAATTGGGCATAATCAGCCCTTCTATTTTCTCAGAGATTAGAAAACATTCTCCAGATCTTCCCTTCTATCCAGCACCCTCCTGTCATTTGTCTGTCCTCAATATAAACAAGAAATATAAACATAATATTTGTTTGAAAAGAACATAATTAGCAACATCATTCTACTTCCAAAATCAGAAAAGCCATTTTGGATCCAATGCAAAAAGGGGCGCTGGGGTCCTTCTTTTATTCACGAGGAATTGCCCAGGAGCTCTTTAAATTCAAACAGAAACAGTTGATCCTGCCTCTTAATGGCTGTTTTGGGAAGTGGACGCTTCTTCTACTGGGAAGCTTTGCCCTTAAGGCACTTCCCATGGAGTATCCATGAAACCAGGAATTTGGTTTGTTGGGTTTATTGTGCAAGAACATTTGGGTGCAGGCTGATTTAAATTTAAATTTAAATTGGCACTAAATAGCTTATGTTATTTAACGTTCCTAACTAGATAAAATTTGGCTAGTTTCAGCAAAAAATTCAAGAAATTCAGAAAATTCATGATACTTTTCAAAGAAACTAGATTAAGAAATTTTTTTTCTTGGTGGAAACCACATAAACCCTCTATTGTTTTACAAGACTGAAAATCCCAAGTCAAGTGTGGGGAATTAAGATTTAAGTTTAAGTTTAAGATTAAGTTTTAAAAGTTCATTTGAAGTCTGATTTTCAGTCTCTACATGGAGTTTGAATACAGAGATACTTGGATTTCCCTTTTTCCCTAAAATAAAATAGAAAAACTATGATGCTCCAAAACTGATTTTTGGTTTTGTGCTATCCAGAAGCTTTTAAAAATAAATATTATCTCAATGTAACAGCTCACATTTTACATCACTTCATGGTCTAGCAAGCCCTTTCTATGCTATGAAATAAATAGAACAATTAGGAAATCCATAATTTTAAGTTGTCAAGACTTGTTGTCTTATACATAAAAGATTTTGTTTTTCAAATATAGTTAAATGAAAATGTTTGGGGTGAATATATGCTAGCCATTTCATATCAAGGACTCCTGGCTCGGGACACATTTTCTCATGTGCTGATAATGAAACGATATAGCTGCTTAAACTATCTTTCGCATTAGAAGTGTTAAGAAAATTCTGACTCAGGAAATGAACTGTCTGTCCTTTCCGGCTTCAGAAAGCCTCCTTTTCTTATCTGCTGACTGATTTAGTATTCACTGTGTCTCAATAGGCAAAGATGAAACTATTCTCAGAAAACTTGGCTCCAAGTAGAAACATAAAATTGCCTGAGGCCCGGTGTTGAGAAGAAAATTTGATATTTTTTAGAAATGGGATTGAAAAGGGGAAGTTTTCATTTTGGTTAAGTAATATAAGCTTAAATATGTTTACTGTTGGATCCATGGTAACATCTGTAAAATATTACAACATTTTCCCCATCTTTGTAGCAATTAAAAAGCTAAATGTAATAGGAAGAAAAAGAATAACAAATTAGGAATGTTTTTAAAATTAATTTCATTACTTTGATTCTATTGATTTGAGATTTGTAATACAATAGATTTTGGGGTAATGTATTTTTTTCTACATTACTTATAATGGAAAGCATTTTAGATTAGGACCCAAATTGAGTTTTGGTACTGTTTTTTATTACTGATTTACTCTGACTTTGGGGAAGTTAACTTCCCCTGGGACATTTTCTCCATCTATAATCTTAATGAGCTAGATGACTTGTGCATCTAAAATTCTATGATTCTGATTAATATGGAAATATATTTAACATGTTTGTATGTGTATAACCTATATTGAATTGCCTGCTGTCTCAGGAAGAAGGGAAAGAAGGGTAAAAAGTTGGAACTCCAAATGAATGTTCAAAAGTGAAAAATTGTCATGTGTAATTGGAAAAAATATACTTTAGACATTCAAATAAATTTCAAATAATTCACTTGCTCCAATATTCACTAAGTCTGCTGAATTCATATTTAGGCTGTAGAAAGTAAATAAGACCTCCTCAAATGGAGCTTATAGTCCTCATAACAACCTGAAGGTTGGTAGGGAGGAGGGCACACACACTCATTTCTCCTTAAAGTGCTGTATAAGTGCTAACTGTAATGGTTAATGTTATGTGCTCCATGTTAGCCATATCTCTCATCTGTCCGTGCTTAGCGGATCCTGCTGATGACACTTGGGTGTGCTCTAGGACAGAGTATGAATGACTGGGGGATCCAGCTGGATGGGCTGCAGAATGATTAGCTCTGAGCCCAAGAACGTAGGGCCCTCTTGGGAATGGGCATCTCTCTGTGCCAGGAGATTCCTACAAGATGTTGTGAACTAGGTGATTCCCATTCTTCAGAGCCTTATCCTTTTCCTGATCATCTGGTTGTCTGGAATGTGCCTTTCTCCCTCTAGGTGTGTCCCTCTGAGGAAGGACACAGTCCAGACTAGATCATTTAATGGTAGGGGGCTAAGTGGATGCTATCGGGGGAATTATACTGATGAGACTTGCCTGATTGGAACAAGTCTGAGAGCAACGTTTATGAAAGGAGAAGATCCGTTGGACCAGAGGCATGGAAACTGGTCAAGAGACAACTGCAATCATGTTAATTCAAATATAAATAAATCTTAAGCCAGTTGTAATTTGCTTTTATCCTGGTAAGTAACAGAAGTAAACTGCTCACGTCAGGCGTCCAGAGATGAAAGTTGGCTTAGAATACACTTGCCCCCAGCCTCTGCCAATCTAGGAAGCAGGAAATCAAATCTCTAATTCAAACTTGTTTCCCTGGGTAAGCCGGCTCCCACCATCTGTTTTGTAGAACCAGCACTCTTAGGGTATCTGGAAACAGATTCTCAGGAGCCTCGGAGTCACATTCCAAGAGGCGAGGGTGGGCTCGCATTTAACCAGCAGGACACTCGAAAGCCTCCTAGACAAAAGAAATCTAATCCTCATCGGGACCCCGGCATTGGCTGAAAATTCTCTGGCCATCAGGACTTTCAAAGAATGTTTTTTTCAAATGCATGCTGCTATTTGAGGCATTTCAGAGCATCTTCACAGGTTTTGGATTGAACGACTCTAGTAAAAAGCTGGTTAGATTTCTGTGGGTCCTATAGGTGAAGCTAATAAAGTTTTAATTTTTTGTTGGGAGTGATTATTATCAAGATTAATGCCTAAAGGAAGAATGGGTTACAGTGCAGGGAAAGAAAAATCTTTGTTTTAGATTTAGGTTGCGATTGTATTAGTATTGTAACTTGGGTAACAACATTTTAAAACAAGCAGTGAAAACATCTGATTTTTTTTTTAATTTGGAAGGGAAGGCACATACCACTCAGTACCAACAAGACACAGATGTTTAGTACAAACGGTGTTAAAAGATGACACAAGTTCCAAAAGTTTCTGTTTATTTAACCTGGTAAGATACATTTCTAGGCTCTGTGAGTTGTGACTGATATAATTTGTTTCCACAGGTCGGACGTTTCCAACACATCCATACTTTTCGGCACAGCTGGGAGCCGGACAGCTGTCGCTCTATAATATTCTGAAGGCCTATTCGCTGCTAGACCAGGAGGTCGGCTATTGCCAGGGTCTGAGCTTTGTAGCAGGTGTTCTGCTCCTTCATATGAGTGAAGAGGATGCATTTAAAATGTTGAAGTTTTTAATGTTTGACATGGGGCTCCGGAAACAGTATCGACCAGACATGATTATTTTACAGGTATCACTCTTTTACATTCTCTTGGATGCATATGTATGCACTATATGTACAGGTAACTCTCTTCCCCTAGACAGGGAAGCTGCTCTAGATGTCTGTTTACTTACCTTCTGCTTCTCGGGCTAGTGCGGTTAGTGTCCTGTAAGCATTAATTAGAAAGGATGAGATTTTGGTAGACATCAGATGATAAAATTGCATTTAGCAGCAAATGATGAAATTTGGTGTGAGCATTTGGTACCCAAGTTGGGGCTCAGCAACAATTTGTTTGAACAACTTGCCGGCCTTTCTCCTTGCCAAAAGGTACGTTTGCAGATTACAGGTTACAGATAAAATGAAGTAAAGTAGACCCCAGTGATAGTAAATATGTAACAGATTTGGGAGAGCATGCAGTTAGCAAGGAAAGGGGTTTAGCAGTTAATGCAAGTGGAACTTACAATTAACCAGGAGAAAGGGAATATGCCATTGACTGGCAGACATATTCACAGAGGAGTTTAGCACCCTAAGAGTTAGCTGTAAGAAGGAGATGGATACCATGAGGCATGGGGGAAGGGAGGAGAAAGACACCATGAGACAGATCACTGGTGGGCTAATCCAAAAGGGATTCCACAAAGATAGCATAGGCCGTGGGCAGATGTATAGAGGAAATATACCCTTGGGGGGCTTGACATCATAAATTGGCTTTCTGTGGGATATAGTTTGGCCTGTAAGGCTGAGCTGTACCTCTTACAGACTTTCTCTGCCAAGCCCCACCTACTGACCCCAGGACCTCATCAGAAACATTTTCATTTATAATATACTTTCATCATAGTCAATAGAGCTTTGTGCTCTAGCCTCCAGCTTTTTACACTGGTTCACATTTACGATCAGTAAATGTTTGATTTGTATACCTATTTCATGTTCCTTTATACCTGGAGTGACGTAGAGATATCTCTGGCAAAGAGGATTTGCCAATGGAAGGAGTTTGAGAAGCCCTGCTCTATAGCCTGAACCTCAGCTTGATGTTACCTGTAAATCTGAATGTGCCCTTGAGGCCTTTATCCAAGTCTCTGGAAAAAATGTTAAGCAGTATAGACTCTGGGTGTGCTCCATCAGGGCCTCCCCCCATTCACTCAATGTGGAATCCATCTGGTTGTATTATGTGATTCACACCTCTTCCCCATCTCTACAAAAATAGCATGAGAAACCTCATTCAAAGCTTTACTAACAGCTGAGTAAACTGCATCTACAACATTCACTTCATCAATTGTTTAATAATCCTGTTTTTAAAAAAAAAAAAAAAAGGAAATGAATCTTTTCTTCCTACTTCCATATAAGGCAAATGAGTTGGAAATATAGGGAAGTTGACATGTACCTAAAATTGTTTGGGAAGATTTGAGGCAACTTTGACTTTTCTGTTGCAGGGAACAAACAAGTTATTAAGTAAGATCTTGGGAAAGATAAGCTCGAGCCAAATATTTTCAGGGCATCAGACTTAAGCCATTAAAAACTCTCCATTTTAGTTCTGAATCCAGAATCTCCTAAAAGGAAATTTTGGCCCAACAGACACTTTCCACAAGTAGTTTCAGATTCTTCTTTTCTTCCCACATTATCATTAATATTACCATTTTAAGACCAGCAATAGGAGCTTTTAGCAGCAGTGAAGCCAATTTTATGACATTCAAGCTCAAGTTTATGAAATTTATGGAGCTTATTTTTTGTTACATTGCCCTTTTAGTGCTGACTTTTCTTGTTCATTTTAGATTCTTATTATATGGAAATGCTAAAGTGAAGTGACCGCCTCAGAAAATAGTATGGGACTTAAAGACCTGTCTGGAGCTTCCTGCTCTACCAGTGGTTCTAGGAGCATTTATTCCAGCACCCAGTGAGAAATAGCCCAGTATGGTCTAGCCCACCTTCCTGGGCCGGGTGCAGGGCCCCCAGGTGTCTGGATTTGGACAGAATCGTGGACCGTCCTGGGTCATGGTTTTCTTGGCTAAAAAAAATTAGCCACAGGGCTTTTGATTCAGACCTAAGAAACTAAAGTAGATTTCCTGAAAGGGGAAATATCACTAATGATTTAATTTTACTGAAAAAGTTCAGTGGGGCTCCTCTGCTACAGTAACAAGAGTGACTTGAGGTTTTGAGATAATGCGAGACCACGTTGTAGAAATGGGCGTTAGGGAGGCGCAGCCCACGGGCCGGCAGGCTGCCGTGTCCCACGTCATCACAAATACACACGAGGTAAAACAGTTGTTGGGTTGGGTCCGGCTCTTGGTGACCCTGTGTGGGATTTTCTTAGCAGAGACTGGGAAGTGCCTTAGGGTCACAGCAGCCAAGAAGTGCCTGAGGCCATGTTTGAACTTGGGCCTTGCTGACTCCAGACCCCACGTTCTTTTCCACGGGCCTCAGACATGAAGAGCTGTGGGACCTCTGTTTGCCTCAGTTTGGTCATGTGTAAAATGGGCGTGTTAATACTCAGACCTACTGCTGAGGTGGTTGTGAATGAGGCTTTCATTATAAAGCCCTTTGCATGGAGCCCCCGCAGAATACAGCCACACGCACATAGATTATCCATCTTATTTGATATGTAGTAAGTGCTGTATACATGCTAAAATGTGTGTGCTCCTGGATTTAGGGAACACCGGTGGCTCTCTGAAGCCAGGGCCCAGAGCTGCTCATGGGGCAGCAGTGGGGCGCTTGGTTGTAACAATAAAGCCAGCGAAGGGCGGTCTTAGATCATACATGCTCACGGTAGTCAGAGGTGGGACGGCATTCATTCACGTGAGCGCGGGATCGGTTTAATGACAAAAAACCGATGGGTGTTCCGATGTCTGCTTCCCTGCAGATCCAGATGTACCAGCTCTCCCGGCTTCTCCATGATTACCACAGAGATCTCTACAATCACCTGGAGGAGCATGAGATCTGCCCCAGCCTCTACGCTGCCCCCTGGTTCCTTACCATGTTTGCGTCCCAGTTCCCGTTGGGATTTGTAGCCAGAGTCTTTGGTGAGTTTTGTAAAGTTCTTTGGGGATTATCTGGATGCCTCATTCCTCATACCCGCTCCTGTGGATATACATCTACTATGCTATATTATACATATATTACACATGTACTATGCTATAGTATACCATATTAAAAGGCAGGCTGTCCTGGGAGTTAGCAATTCTTATATGATCTCGGGTCCCAACATTCGAGTAGGATCGACCACAAAACCTCCTCAGCCTGGCCCCTTTCTGCCCACTTCATCCCTCTCTGTGTACTCCATGATCTGGCTATCTTGCATGAGGCGACTCGATTTCCCCCGGCCATTTCCCAGGCCTGGGACGTGCTCTGCCCTCGCCCCCTGCCCTCTGTGGCCCCCAGCCCCGGTCCCTCCTGCGGGAGGGCCACCCCTCAGCCTGAGGCCAGCCGCCTCTCTCCTTCACGTGGTTGGTCTCCCCTTGCTTTGTCTTGTCGGACTGGCCATTAAGCAGGAGTTTCATGAGGGCCGCTCATTCTGGCCTTTGCTTCCCAGAAGCCCTTTTCTGCCACTCACTTGTCTAAAACTGAAGCGTTTGGTGCCGTCAGCGCCCTGCTTCCTAAACTCCTTTGGAAGCAGCCCGGGCTCTCGGGCATTTTCCTGACCCTCCACCATCTTTGTCATTTCCTGGGATTCTGCGAGGGCCCCACCTCTGCTCTTTGTCCTCGTTCCCTCTGCCTCGGAGAACGTACCCGCCGTCACTAAAGAAAGAAGACCTTGAGATCTGAGTCTCATTGCCTACTTCTAGAAGTCTTCAGGACATTCCCCCGCAGCCTCAGTCTCAGCCTGTTCAAACCAGGCCTATGCCCTCCTCCGGTCTTTGCCAGATGGGTCTCTAGCATCTCATCGTCCAGTTCGTTCTCCTTCATCCTCTTTACCCCATCAGAAATTTTTTTTGATCCTGTAGATCTTATAAAAGCTTCGGGCTTATCACAGGACAGGCTCCTGTTAGCACATTAGCGAGGGCCCATCTCCCATTTTGTGGGCACCTTCAGCATGTACCCAGCTAGAACCAATTTTAGTGGTTCATTATCATTTCATGCTTTAGTTCCACTTAAGCTGATGTCTAATGTCTTCCAGGTTTTTTTTTTTTAAGATTTCAAAAAATAATTATAGGCCTGTATCTAGAGTTGACTCAAAAGACCATTGAACTCCATCCTCCCCTCCTTCCCCCCTTCTGTGTTCCTCTCCACTGCACTGCTTATTCATTTCATAGAACTGTGGTGCAGGGACAGTGAGTTCTACAGGTGAACTCAGGAGCGTGGGAAGTGGGGAGCCCCACTCCCTCCTCCCCACTGCCTCTTTTTGGCCGTACAGCTATCCTGTCTCTTTCCAACACTTTTTACTTTTACTTCAATAAGTCCATTCCCCAGTGATTTCTAAGCATGGATTTAGTAAACACTAACCTGGGATGTACAGCTGGTTCTATTTGTGGGTTCTTTATTTCTTCCCATTGATGTGTTTCTTGTTCCTTTTCCAGCACCAGACAGTTTTTACTTATTGCTTTGTAGGCCATTTTGAAATCTGAGAGTGCTAGTCTTCCTGCCCCATTTTTTTTCTTGGCATTTCTTGATATTCTTGCCAGTTTCTTTTTCCAGATGAATTTCAGATGATTCTATGTGATACAGCCTATTAGCATCGCATTAAATCTGCAAATTAATTTGCAAATATTGATATTTTTACTGTATTTGTTCCACCTAATCATTAGCAGGAAATATACTTCCATTTCTTTCATTCTTTTTTGATGTCTTTCAAAATTACCGTAAAGTCACTTTGATACTGGTCATTGGTCTTCTGTATGTTATGGTAACTTTGTGCCCAGTTATGTTTTATTGCTGCTCTTTTCCTTCTTTTGCCTGTCCTGTGATCTTGGCCCTGAGCAGAGTGCCTGATACATAAGAGGTGCTTGATAAACACATATTGATTGTGATAAATAGAAATGAAGATAATTTGGATAATTTTGTGGTTAGCTTTATGTCCTAGTCCTTCTACATATGTCTCCAAAGACATATTTTAATTTCTCCAGTGTTTCTTTTTTTTTCCATTTGTTGTTATTCTTACTGTTCCTCTTTTTATATCTATTTTAAATTTCTTAAAATACAAATGCTTTTAGTGTTTTCAGTTTATAAATATAAATAATGTGTGCACACACCTGAATGAAGTTTGAAACATACTTTTGATCATAGTTCCTTCTAGTCCTACATATTTTTTTACATTAATTTTATCAAATGCACAGCTAGCCTATAAACTCCCCGAGAGCAGGAACTGTTTCCTGTGCTTTCATATTGGAGTTGATAAAAACATGTTTTTTCATTTCATCTTCACTTTTATAACAAAATTTTAGTTACTAAAATCATTGTATGATGACAGCAGACAAGAGCTTATTGTATGACTTGGAAATCCATTTGCAGTATTAGTGTCATTGCGATGTGGACGTTTTTAGATGCTTTTCACCCCATAAGTGCCTCTTATGTCACTGAGATGTTTGTCTCCCGTATGAATGTCCTTTGTAGTGAGGCGTTCGCTTTGCAGACAAAGGGGTGAGAATCCTCGTTAGCTATGACGGAGGAGGTAGCATCTGGGCTGGCTGGGAGAGTAGCGGTATGTGGGATGGGCACGGCAGCGGTCACCAACCGGTCACCCCTGAGCTCACCCGGGTGGGGGGCAGCCGCCCCTTCACCTGCCTCTGATGGAAAATGGCCCAGGATGTGGCTAGAGAGCTTTGTGGCGGTGAAGCAAAGTGGGGAGCACGGAGGAGACCGACTTCTGCAGGTGGGCCGTGTCCGTTCTGATCAGATCTTCAGTGCTCCCTTTCCCTACAGACCTTTCATGTTCTAAGTTTTCTTGCATTTGACCCTCGTTTTCCTTTGTTGAGAGGCCATGGGATGATGCAGTGGAGAGTGTCCGGTTTGAGCCTGGATTTAAATCCTTGACTCCTTACTGCTTGTGTGCCCTTGGACAGAGTGGTTGGTGCCCTCGGCTCTCACTGGCCTGGGAAATCACGGGTCACAAGTGTTCTCAGCATTCAAATAAAGCAATAGTGCAATGTCCTAGTAAACCATAGGGACTTAAATGTTTAGTGATTATAGGAGGAGAGGAGGACTCGAGGAAGGGAAAGGCGGTCTACCACTAGCTAAGAACCGTGCACGCCACCAATTCCTCTGCGCGGCAGGAAAACCCAATGGGGGTGCGGCGTTGACCCTGGGCGGGCTTTCAGAGGCTTCCAGAGATAGATCTGCCTCTGGGCCCCAGCTACCCTGGGTCCAGACATGAGTGATCGCACGGCCTTGGGCAGGAAGGATTTCGGGAAAGGAACTTGTCCCTTAACCTCCCTACACACACACACACACACACACACACACACCACTTAGGCTTTGGGATTCAGTAAGATTATTCTTGTGTGTGTGTGTGTGTGCGTGTGTGTCTCCACCCTCCCCACCCATGGAATTGACTTCCTGTGTAACCATGTTTTATTTTACACGTTTTGACATTCTGATGAGGAGTCCATGGCTTCACTGGAGTGCCCAAGAGGGGCTGTGAGACCTCTAGAAATGAGGGGGGCTGTTCCTTTTTCTCCCTCTGTGATACAGTCACTGGTGGGCCTTGGGGTTCCCGTGCAGGTTTCTCCTGAGGTACTCTGTCACACTAAAAGCCTGTATCATAGCCAGGTGTGTGAGCCGCGTTGGGTCGCGAGATCCCGTTACAGAAAGCTCCCCTTGGGACTCGTCTCTCCCACCTTTCAGCGCCTCCGAGCAGGCAGCCCTCGGTAGGTCCTGCAGCGAAGGTGGGCTCCCCCAAACCTCTTACTGACTTAGCTTGGGCAGAGGCTCAGGGAACAATGTTCATCCTGTTCCAAGATTGTGCTGGGTTGGATTTTTCTATCCCAGAGCCTGCCATTTATACATTGTATTCCTCTGGCCCGCGGCCCACTTCATTACAAGACTTTAGAGCTGGATACGCTCTTAAAACAAATGGGCCTTTGTTCACAGCTCCCTGTTTTATGTGGAAGTAAAAGGTTTCTAAGGGCTGCACAGATCCCAAACTTGGCTGGCTCGGAGTGGGAGGGGTCACCTTGGATTGGCCTCCTCGGGGGCAGCTGCCCGCCAGCTTGATAGCACTCACCTTACCCGGTTCCTAATTCTCGGCCCCCAGCTCGCTCTGCCCCCCTGCCACTGCTTAGTAGCCTCCTTCCATATTTGGGGGAACAGAACAGATATCGTCTTGCCCAAGCTTTGACAAGCTGACTTGGTCATCGTAGCCCCTCACTGATGAAGAGCTTTGGGGGGTTTGCCAAGAACTATGTCTCACCTGATTCCCCCTAAAGTCTCTGAAAGGTGGGTTGTTTCACAGATGATGAAACTGAGACTCAAGGAGATGACTATTTGCCCAGAGAGACAAATAATGAAAATTGTACCTTGATTGTAGTGAGGCATTTGTAGAGACTGTAGATGTGGAAAATGTTCCTTGCTCACGGGGTGTGTTTGATTTATGGCGCAGGGACCTTCTTCCCAAACTGATTCACCTGATGGTTGCTAATGCTTTCTTTATGCTTCCATTTGTCCCATTTCCCCCATTGCTGAGTGAAATGTGATTGTATCTCAGTTACAGGATCTTAGCTGTTTAAGAGGAACAAAGAGGCAGATTTGAAGTGGTGAGAGAAGTGCAACAGTTCTCTCTTTTTGAGAGAAATCCTCTTTTTGAGCTTTCCCCAGCTGGAAAATCCCACTTTCAAATCAAGCAGAGTTTCCAAGAGTATTGATAGTGATCCCAAAGCAACATCTTCCTGCGAAATAATTTACAAAGTAGTAGCTGGATTCAGGGCCACTGCCTTTATTTCCTGCTTGATAAAAGCCACTCTTGGTCAGCAGATCTTTGGAAAAGAGGCAAAACAAAAAGAGGGAAGGGAAACCTTGTTGAAAGAAGCACCCCTGAGAATTTTGCCAGATAGAATCTTGCCCCATCTGAGTGCTTGGTTTGCCTGGTTAATCTTTATTTTTTATAATTTTATTTTAATTAAGTTTTTTAATGGTGAGGAGCAAAAATATAATTCCTATTCTAAGTAGCAGAATTTTTTATAACAAAAGTCTGCCCTCAGTGGAATAATTAGGATCAGTTTAGGATCCCAAGCAAATTTTTTTTCCCATAAACTTCTAGTCCCATAATGGCTTCCCAAATGTAGATAGATCACAAGATCATAGATTTAGAAATCGTCCAGTACAGATTACAACAGAAGGGGGCCACTGGGACCCAGAACAACTGAGTGACTTACCTAGTGACAAGCTTTGTGAACCCAGCCCCGGCTCCAAATCTGGTCTTTAGTAGTAGACATGCCTGGTCTTCATGGATGAAGAAAATTATGTTGGCTCACTTTGTTTTTAAATTTCTCCTTTTTAGGAGTTAGGATAGTCTGCTGTTGATTTACTCTCATGTCAACTAAGTAGGCCCCAGATGTCTGAAGCACAGAGCTGGCCCAGGGTCACCTCTACCTTAATTCCCTCTTCAGATAGACTGTCGGTGACCATGGTACCCTTGGGGCTTCCACAGTCTGAGAGGGAGGGAGGGAAGGTTGGCTCTTTGGACAAGGACATTGTTCCAGTGCATTATCTATGCATGTATTATATTTGTATATGCAAGGCTGTGTGCTGCCTCAGTTGGAGCTGAAGGCCTCACAGAGATAGCGTGGTCGGTGGTTTGTGACTCAAATTATGTGTTCTTAACATGGTTCTAAGTGTTCATTTAAAATCTTGATCTTTAATGAAAATGAATCCTGACAACACAGTCATATTTTTTAAAAGGACTTAACTGAATTTCTTAGCCCAGTGCTAAATTTTACATAAATCTTGGTCATTCACATCCCCAAAATGATTCCTCCCCTTTTATACCACACAAAATGGGCTGTGCAAATTTTAAATTTTCATTCAAGTAAAATTAAGCTTTTATTACTATTTTTGTATTGCCACATGAATTTAATTATTGAATATTTTTTTAAATTGCGAAGTTTTTTAAGCTCATTCACAAAGTGAATGACATCAAAAAATCTACAATGTTATAATACTTTTACTTCCACACAAGAATTATTTAACTTCAGGATTACATGCTACATTCAGATATAGCAAACAGCATTACACAGCCCAACCGTGTCATCAGCCCACACCAATTGTGAGAATGGCAGATTGTGTACACCTCAGACTCGGCACATACTGACTCAAATCTAATCTTGCATTGAATAAATGCACTGCCTTAACTTTCAGTGCAAATGAATCTACCATGTTAGTATCACTTCACTTAACTTTGATTAACTTTGAGAAAATTTTGTATTAATGGGAACTTTACACTTGAAAATATCCTATAATTTTAGCATTGTTTCATGTTCAGCAAGAGAATCTTCTGCCCCACTGAGGAAGCAGAGCCTACAGTTTGGTAAATTCTAGCCACTGTTTGTTAGTTGGATGGGTTGGTGATAGGGGTCCTTAACCTAGAACAGAGACCTCTTTAGGAAATGGGCTTCAGGGATTCTGTGAAGTTGGATGGAGAAAACATTTATTATTATATTTATTATATTAATCGTATATTTTATTTTGTGGGGTCATAACTGGTGGAAGATCAGGGGGAGGGGGGAGACGAAGAAAATACATGTATTGATAACCATCTGAGGGTGGAGGTTGGGTGGGGGTAAGAATTTGGAACTCAAAAACTTAAAAAATACCCAGTGAATGTTAAAAATTGTTTTTACATGTAATTGGGGGAGAATTAAGTGTTTTGTTTTTTGTTTTTTTTCAAAAAGATTAAGAACCTCTGCACTTGGAAATTGTATATTCTTCTTTTCTCCTTGGATAAAAATCTGTACCACTAGCTTCAAAGGCTTAATGGTGCTTATGATCTCCAGAGAAGCAATTTAAGTCTATAGTCCTTTCCTCTGGTTCAATTCCTTTATATATCTGCTGCCATCTTCGGCCTCTACAACTTGCGTACCAGCTCATTTATATCATTTTAGAAACTATTTTTATGGCAGGAGATGGCCAAGCCTGGCACAGAACCCACTGCTCTCTGAGGCTCACAGGGCAATCACTCATGCCCCTGGTGCAGGGTACAATTGCATTCTCAATAGCAGAATGCTTAATCGGGTTCACTTTGTAGGTCTTCGTTATACATTTGCTCTCATCAGAGGTCAATCCTAAACATACCTGGACAATTGGAGTCGGTAGAAGACTTGGGATGGACATGACAGCTTCTCAGATAAGGAAGGAGCTAGATTTTTTTTTTTTTACTATTTAGTCAAAATGGGTGGAACTAGGACACTTGTAAACAAGCCTATTTAGACCCATGATCAAGAGGAATTTCCTCAATTTAAACTGGCTGAGTGGAAATGAGCTGCTTGGATTTCCCCTCCTTTAGGTCTTCATAAAGAGGATAGATAATCACTTGTCAGGTTGAGGCGAAGGTGCTTTGCACGTATGATCTGAACTCGAGTGCCATTGGGTTCCTTCCAACATTGTACTCTTGAAATTTAATGATTGCACTCTTTCTGGGAAAAATTGGAGCTGCTCTTTGCCAGCTCCTGTCATAGTTGAACTTTGCTTCATCTTGTGCATAATTCTCCAAGGTTTTCAAGGTCCACAGTCTATGGAACAGGCCATCTGGATCCACCTTGGTCTTTCTGGACTTCATAAACTCTGTTGTCCAGTGCTGCTCCCAGGTTGGCTCTGACTTCGCAATAATTAAAGGGCATCTAAATCACTTTTTCCATGAAAACTGATCCATCCCCAGAAATTCCTTGGAAGTATTCCTTTACCTCCTCTCATCTATCTCTTATAATTACAAATATTAAGTCATACTAACCAACATATTGAAAAATTCTGATATACAATGTCCCACTCCTAGAGTCATTTTTCTTTCCTACTCTTCTTCCTCATCCCCTCAGAATCTTGGGAGCCAAGATTGCTCATTATAACTTGGTAGCATTCGGGTTTAATTGTTTTTGTTTAGGTTTCTCCCTCTCTCCCCTCTATATATTGTTATATACCATTTTATATATATTGTTTTCCTGGTTCTAATTACTTCACTTTGAATCAGTTCATGAATCTTACTACTTTTTTTCCCCCATCATTTGTATTCACAGATTTACTCCATTACATTCGTTCACCACAATTTGCTTATCCATTCTCCCGTTAGCAGGCATTACTTGTTTTTAGTTTTTCGTCACTACAAATAGTGGCAATATATACAAATGCATTTAATATAAATATATAGCTATATGGAAGTATCTATGTTGGGAGGAGTGTTGGTGAATATTAGATCTTCATTGATTTCCTCAAGGTGTATGTGGTCTTATAATTATTTTTTCACTATTTTATCTAAAGCATGTTAAAATATAAATATAAAATATGGAAATAAAGTTACAAGTATTTGGGCTTTTCCCAAGCCAGAGCAAATGTATCTTTTTAGCTAAAAAAAAAACTTTGGTGATTCTGTAATGGTTAACTGAATGTCTGCTTTGGCTAAAGAAATGGTATGTTATTTCATCAAAAGCTGTTTTGAGGTATTAACTTTCTTTTCTATGTTTTCCCAGATATGCTCTTCCTTCAGGGATCAGAGGTCATATTTAAAGTGGCTTTAAGTCTTCTAGGAAGCCATAAACCCTTGATTCTGCAACATGAAAACTTAGAAAACATAGTAGAATTTATTAAAAACACACTACCCAACCTGGGCTTGGTGCAAATGGAAAAGACCATAAATCAGGTATGATTGAATATGGGCATTTACAGAATTCAAGTGACACTTAGGTCACTTGAAACAGTGTGATCAGAAGGTGATCCTGGGAAGTGGGGATTATGTCTTGCATAAGAAATTATTTCATACAACACTTTGCACTTGGTAGATGATTAGTTTTTATTTGCCAACCAATAACAGTGAGTTCATTGATGAGAATTGCCAATAGAAAAAATGCCTGTGAGGCTTATATAAAACCTGGTGTGCATTTTGTAGTCTTTAGGACTTAGAATGCCCAGTTTCACATAAATGTTATTCAAGCTTTTTCATGTGGCTTAGGGGTTTGATTGACAAAGGGATATTATTGTGTTTCCATTTTTAACTTTTAATGGTAATACTGTATTGTACTTGGTTGGTAGGGGAAATGTAATGAATGTTACCTAACTGTGGTTGGCAACTAAATATTTTGGTTGACTCAATTTTAAAACTAGGACAAATGAGCAAATTTCAGCGATGTGGATTTTGGGTCAATGGAAAAGATTTCCCCTATGACAAACCATGAGAGTCGTATAGGAACTCAGAGCATTGAGTCCCATTGGTAACTGACCAAGGATCTCCTCGTGCATAAGCACACTGGCTTACTCTCTGAATGTGACTCCATCTATACTTTTGTGCCATTTCCAGAATTATTATCCCAATTACACACTTGTGTGTAATTCTTATATTGGAAGTCTTTTTTTCTTGGTATTTTTACATCATCTAGATTTCTCTTTAAATCTGTCCTCTGCCCCCCACCTTTGTACCCCCCAAAATACTTTGTTTAAAGAAAGAGAGAGGAGTAGGGAAAAAAAAATTCTATGAAACCGATAGACACTATCAGGGAAGAGAGAAATTGTCATAGACCTTGGCCACCTTTAGGGGCAAGTTTATTTTTCATAATTAACACTTGCAATTTTGTGTGTGTTGTTTCTGTTTCTGCCATTTTACTCATCATGCACTTTATTTTTTTTTGGCCCTACTTACATTCCTTTCCATTTGTATTTTCTCTTAAAGTGCTTGTTTTTTCTTCCAACATAGTAATATTCCATTATTTATGTACCACAATTTGTTTAGTCATAGACTCTAGACTGATTGTGGGCTTTTCTAATTGATTAGAATTAATTAGAAATTAATTAGAACTAATTAGAAAAAATTAGAATTTTTTCATTACCTCCCTAACCTACAGTAGGTTTCCAACAATTACTGGTTTACTGTTTTATTATGCCTGTAAATTAAAAATCCCTTCCTGGTAAACTCTCCAAATGTTTAACTTTCATCTTGGGTTTCATAGAAACTCAGTAATTCACCAAGAGCAGCATAAATTAACTTATATAACCATATACATTCCAGTGTCATCAAATTCATTCTCCCATTTTCCCTTGAAAAACATCCCTGGACAGGTGGCAATTTATTATCTGTTTGAATGCTTCCAGTTACAGGAAGCTCATCTTTTGATCTCACCACCCATTTTCCTTGTTGGATGACTTCAGCTATGGTTTGTGTTTCTCCCAGTAACCTTCCTGCAGAGGAACTTGGATCTTCTCCTATAGGTCATAGCAAAGGCACTCGACAATCACTGCTCTCCTATTGGGGAAGATTGGGTTTGACAGAAGGAAAGGGATGTTTTCAATGGAAGGGATGGTGGTCCATGAGCAGCGGGAAGCCAGCAGAATGATAGAGCATGTAGGAAGATGGAGATGGTCAGTCGTGTCAGGAGTTGTAGAATAAAGCCTGAGAAATGACTCCTAGTTAGCAGTGAAATAATGGGTAACTTTGGAGATTCTAGTGGTGGTAATAGACAGTGGGCCAGATTGATTTCCTTCGAGGCAGTATTTCACTTTTGTCTTTGTATCCCAAGCACCTGACAGTTTCTGGCAAATAAAAAGTGCCAACATAATTAATGTTGGTGTTGAATGCACCAAAATCCTTGTGTCTTTCACAGGATTTAGGTCATGTATTTGTGCAGTTGATTTTTTTA
The DNA here is from genome assembly GCF_902635505.1 of Sarcophilus harrisii. Classification (NCBI taxonomy): domain Eukaryota; kingdom Metazoa; phylum Chordata; class Mammalia; order Dasyuromorphia; family Dasyuridae; genus Sarcophilus; species Sarcophilus harrisii. Next base: position 26,801,338 of record NC_045431.1, read on the forward strand.
GTTGAGTTGTAGAATTTAAAATGTATCCTTATTACATCATAATTAGTTTGGACCAACCAACTGGTTTTGAAGAGGGACAGAGATGACCGACATTGAGGTGGAAGTTGCAGAGACCTGAAGTAAGGAAAAGTCTCCTGACTGAGATGCCCTAAAGTTAAATGACTTGTCTTGGGTTGCTCTTGGCCAGGTTTTTAGGCAGAAGCCATGTGGCTACTTTGGGGTGTGGCCTTGAAGAGTGTCATTCTGTGTGTTTGCTGCCCACTCTTTCCATTGCTTTCATGTCACCATTATCCACGCTGTCATCCAAGTCACCATGCCAGATCACTGGGGCACTCCCTCATAGACCTCCTCCAAAGATGGCACTAGCCTGTTCATATTACATTGTTGTAATTTCAGCCAGTTCTGAACCCTCTTAGTCTTAACACAGATCTGTTTTCTCCAGAAGGGTTTTCGTTCTCTCTCCTTATCTACCAGCTCCTTCCTTGCCACCACAAACGTGTCCAGCTCTTCGCCATCCTTAGAAAACCCTCCTGGCTCCTAGAAGCTGTGCTCTAGGACTCAACATGCTCATCCCCACTCATACACTTCATACAACTTTTACGTCTCTGTCTTGGTTTTCTACAGTCATTGTGTACCTGGAAAGTTGTATGGGAATTGATTTTTTTTCTTGCAGCTATAATGCTATTTTATGCAGTTGGGAAGTATATTATTTAAAGCAGCCAACAGAGAATCCTTTTATATTTCCAGACCTCAGTGATCACCTAGGTTTGAGTGATTTATCCACCATTTCACACATAGTGAGTGGCAGTTACAGGCTTTTAACCAAAGCCTTTGACTGCAATAAGTTGCCTAGGGTCACCTGTTTTATATGGTCTGATTCTTGAACATTGGATTTTCTTAAGGGAGGCTTCTTGTGAATGTTTGGAAGCTATTGAAATAATTTTGTTCAGAGCTGGGATCCATTAGTTGTTTTTTGTTATGTTAAAATGGCAAATTAGATTCTCAAACATTTAGGTTCCTTGTCCTTGAGGGTATCCTTGTTGATTTAAATTGAATTACCTATGGAGGCGAAATGTGGTTTCATTGTCACCCACTGTAAAAATGAAAGCCAGCTGTGGAGTGGCGGGAAGATGGGTGAGTCACAGAAGCAGGTATTGTGTTTCAGTTTCCTTTCCTTGCAATGGTGGGCTGAGACTCCGTCTACATCTGTAAGACTAGGAGAGTAACCCCAGTCTATTTTAGAATTATTGCGAGGGCACAATAAATAAGATGATGGACACAAAAGTCTTTGAAAACTAAGATACTTTATAAATATCATGTGCTTCATTTCTTTTCAGTTACATATGTCAGTAAAAATTTATATGCCAAATGTAATTTGCTGTATTTTTGTGATTTTCTTAATTGAAAACTGGGAAAGAGAGGTCATCTCAAGAAGAAAATGTTGAAGGTCGAATTTCAATTTTAAGTGTGGCTTCAAAGGAGATTAAATTCACAGCATTGGTGGATAGATGATAGCCTTGTGGTTGGATATTTAACCTTAATTTCACTCTGTAAATTCATTGTACAAGTGACATATTGGGATCCCTCATTGAAAATCCAGTTTAATTGAAATCCCAAGCTACAGATCCATGTAAGCCAGACTGTGCTAGAAGAGACCACTACATTATTATTTCATGGAAACAATGAGAGGAGAAAAAAATAGCCTCATCAGCTTATAAGCCCAAAATCTCCCGAGTCTCTTCAGTATTCTATCCACCAAGTTGCACTGTCTTCCAAGAGACAGAACAATGAGCAACTGATTCACTTCTGTGCTTTAGGGTTAGTTTTCTAATGTGTGGTTTTTCCGTCACTATTACTATGATGGGAAGGAGGACAACTCAAGCTTTGTTTCTCATTTACTCATCTATGTGGGTGACATTTGGTTTCTGTAGCCATTTCTGCATTTTTTTTTAATCTTCTAAGGAGGGTCTTTCAGTAAATGCTTCTATTACATAGCTATTCTTCTGATGAACTGTAATTAAACTCTGACCCAATAACAGTGTGAATGGGGGTGTGGGTCATTTTAAAAACACCCCTTGTGGTAGCATTTGAGGGTGCAAACTTTGAGAGGAAAGAAATTGGCCTGTCTTTTCAGTCTATAAAAGTATAATTTTACCTTTTATATTTTATTTTATAGTGTAATGCAAATTGGTTTCTTGCTATTTCTTGTTATTTCGTTATTTAATATATTATGTCTTCTCATAGAGCTTGGGTGGTGGTAACTAATCCAAATGGTTTTGTTGTCCAAGATCAGAAAGCATGTCTCTTTAGTATCCCCCCCATAGGGCCCAGCACAAAACCAAGCATTCATTTATTCCACAAATACTTAAACTTCATTATCAAATGTGTTGGGACCAGCCAGGGACAGGGGAAGGGTGAGATAGGAAGATGATGGTGGGAAGGAGAGGTGTGGTAAAGGCATATAGAGAGCTTAAATAAAACATGTATGTTAGTATTTTCTCTTTTGTTATTTGCTTGCATTTTGTTTTTCTTGGTTTTTTTTTTTTCCTTTTTGATTTGTGTGCAACAAACGTTGTGGAAATTACACACTGGATTCTAGGGGAGGAGGTGGGAGAAGGGAGGGAAAGAATATTGGAACACAAGGTTTTTACAAGGATAAGTGCTATGTTTTGAAAATTTTTAAAAATAACCGTCTATCCTTTTGGAATGGGTGCTTAATAAATACTGGTTCAGAGACACCACGTGAATGTTTGTGGTTCCCATGCCTGACTTCACTTCTGTGTGCAACAGGTGTTTGAGATGGACATCTCCAGGCAGTTACAAGCCTATGAAGTGGAATACCATGTGCTTCAGGATGAACTGATCGATTCATCTCCGCTCAGTGACAACCAAAGAATGGACAAATTGGAAAAGACCAACAGCAGCTTGCGAAAACAGAACCTTGACCTTTTGGAAGAATTGCAGGTAAGGGGCCCCGGAGCTTTCTGCGCGTTGAGTCTCATTCCCACACGGCATCCATTGGACATCACCCCCACCCTTTGCTGTGGCCAGAGCATCCCAGAACTTAGGTCCTTCTACAGTTAGCCTTCCCTAGTCACCTCGAAATTAAACTGAGACTCAGAAGGGACATCCTACTAAAGATCTACTTGTTGGCCAAAACCAAGCAAGGTGGAGGGGCGTAAGAGCCGATCAAGGCAGCCAGGCTTTAACGGTCAGGGGCAGCTGAAGAAACAAATTTTTACTAAATACATGTCACTGACCCAGCTGTGACACGTTTATCCTTACACCTAGAAGTTGCTATTTTCACACACCATTGGCCATGACATACAAAGGTAAATACTGAAAATATTTGGGAGTTTTTTAAAATGATATAAGTAGTGGAACTCTTTCATCCAAACCTTTGTACCAGCTCCTTGCAGAGTGCCCTGTGCATAGGAGGTACTTAGTGAGTTTTTAAAATGGAACTGGGCAGATATGTGGTGCAGTGAGTCTGCAAGACCTGAGTACAAATCCAGCCTCAGACATTGGGCAGGTCGGGGTAAAACAATTTTATTTCCAGTGTCACTGCCAATTGCTATAGCAGAAAGGGGCAAGGAGAAGAAGAAACTGATTAAAACTTAGTACAGAATATACAAATAATTTGGGAGTCCACTTACCAGGACCAATGGAATTATTAATACAACTACAAAACCCTACAGAAATCAAGATTTAATGACTGGAGAGGAATTGCTTATGGTTGGAATGTTCTGATATAACTGAAATGACTATTAGTCAACCGATTCAATAACATACCAACCTGCCAAAGCGATACTCTGTATAGAACTAGGTCATGTTTGTTCTGAACAAGATTTCAAGACTCTCAAGGGCCATAAATAGGGATGGGGGAGAAGGGGGAATTGGGAACAAGAGGGACTGGCCACCAAATCTCAAGCATAAATTATCTGGTACTGCTTAAAAAAGAGATAAGTTGATAAGTGGATTAGGTACAGATCCAGAAGCAATTAAACCATAGTGTTCAATAAATTGAAGAACACAAAACTACTGAAGTAAAGTTTGACAAAAATAACTGGAAAATATGACTGTGGTCTGGCAGAAATTAAGCTTAGATCAAAGCTCACATAATGGAACACAATGAATCCCAAATAATTACATGGCCTAGATATAAAAATTCCTAAGGTACACAAGTTTGAGGAGAATAGAAAGGTAACTTTCACAGCATCAAAATGAGAAAAAAAAAAAACCGTTTTGCATAAATAATGTAATTAGACTTTATTCTGAATATTTAAGATATATTGGGAGTTTGTATCAACTCCCCATATATATGGATGGGAGCCATTCCCCAATAATGTGTGGATAAGTAGAAAATAGATGATGAGAGACAGAGTGACCACCCCCAAGCCAGCTTCCTTGTTTGTAGTGGGCGGCTGGTCTCTGGATACAGTAGTGAAGTAGGCAAGACTTGGGGTAGTCGGGGTTCCCATAAAGTTCTTTCTTGACTTTGCAGGTGGCAAACGGGAGGATCCACAGCCTCGAAGCCACAATTGAGATTCTCCTGGCCAGCGAGGACAAACTGAAGCAGACGGCCTTGGCTTTGGAACTAGAAAGGGCGGCCCTTCTGCAGACGGTGGAGAAACTGCAGAAAAAGGCAGCCGAGCTGGGCAATGGCGATCCCGGGCTAGCCGAGCCGGAGCTCCAACGAGACAACTAATGGCCGGCTGCCCTTAGGGACTGGATGAACTCTCCCCACAGGAAGGGACAAGGGAAGGCCACCTGGGCACCGGCCCCGGGAGGACTCGGGCACCGTCTGCACGACTGGCCTGGCCGAAGCTGAGGGAGGCAGACGGAGGAGCGGGATGTGACTAAGGAGAAAGTACTTCTCAGGGAGGAAACTCTTGCTTTTGTTATCATGGGAAGTCTTCTGACCTAAAACAAATGCAATTAAAAAGTTGGGCGGAGGGAGAGATCTTCAATTACTTTTTTTTTCTTCTTAGTCCCTAAATCTATTCCCCTCCGTGCCGGTTACTATACTATATTTAGATAGCCCTTTGATATGAATAAATGCACTTTTATGTTATGCTGTATTCCTGCTTTGTACTTCAGTACCTCATGCAGAAGAAGATGCAAAATACTGACGTTTTTCCAAAGCATGATGGGATGGAGGGGCCTCTTTTGGCAGGGACCGGGTGGGGCAGCTCCAAAGTCTTTTCTCCGGTCATTCTCTTGGCCATTACTCATGGCCTTCTCCTGGTCCTGAGCACAGCTGGGGCACTCTTCTTCCTGTTATAAATGACAGAACCACCGGAGGTGGTGGCTGAGATCATTTGTGAAACTACAGAATCTTAGGCTTAATTGTTAACCTTTTTGTGTTTTTGGGGAGGGGTTGCCCATTTTATTATTTTTTTTTATAAACATATCTTGTTAAAGGGTTTTCATCATTGTTGTTGACTGTTAATCCCCTATCCTTTTAGAACTTCTGACCAAGGTAGATGATGAATGTTTCATGGAAACAACATAATTTTAGACTCTGCCAAATATTTCTGACTTTGCCAAATGTCTGTGACATTTATAGCTTTATAGTGAGTTTATATCCATATAGTAAAGTGTCATTTTTTATTTATGCGTGGCTGCGTCATGTGGTACAGCTTCACGCCTATCTTTTGTCCATCCTATTCCTTGGAAGACGGTATTTTCAGACACAATAAGGAACTTATTGCCTTTCAAATGTGTCACAAATAAAATAATTTAACAGTCCCTTAAGGTTTACAAAGCACTTTCCCATATAATTGTCCCATTAGGTAGATGACATGAATTTGTTCCCATTTTAAAGATTTTCCCATTGTTGGAGAACTAGTGATCTTCAGGATGAGGACTTAAACTGAATACTCCCGACTACAAATTTGGTATAACTTGCCACCATATTTTCTGACTCCACTCCCTGCCCTTCTCCCCCTCCAGCTTCCCTTGTAAAATTAAATTTAAGGAAGGATTGCTTTCCTTAAAATACACCTTTCAACTTTGTCTCTTTGTTTGCAATGGACTCCTTCATGTTGCAAAAGTAATTCTCAGGATAAAAATATACTTTTGTGTAAAAATAATTGCCCATGAAAACATGATTATTTTAATGTCATGTAGGGTCTTCCAAAGACTCTTTAAAAAAAATTGACTATAAGTGTTGAGTTGAGGGAAGGAGAGGAAGTTTAAATCAATTCCCTTTTTTGTTTAAATTTAATCACTTCCGGTCCTTTCATTTTGAAAGCACACCACATCCCTCCTATTCCAGAGACGTCCTCCTGCCTCTCACTGGGTCAGGAACCTGTGGAGAAGAAAACCCTGAGTGCAGACATTGCATCAAGGCCATTCCATCCTCCCAAGAAAACTCCCAGGGGTCTTTCCCATTGAGGGCTTCTTTGCCCTCCATTCATGTTACACTCTGAATGTAAAATCGAGTCATTTTGGTCCCACACTGCTCTACTAGAACGTCGGCTCTGGGTTACAGAAGCAATAAACCAATGACCCGTCCTTACCAGTATTTGTGTGTGTCTTGTCTTGATTTTTCAGCTCCGGATGCCTTGCGTTCCTAAGGAATCACGGGTGTCTTTCAGAATTGTGGAAAAATGTTTCAAATCTGACCCTTCCCTTTCTCTCCTTGGCTTGTCCCTTGTCTCCCCATTTCTGTCTCCGCTTTCTCCACCACCACCAAACTCCCTGGTTCTGCTGGGTTTAGATTGGGATCCCAACAGGTGGAATGGGGAATGTTCAGGCCTCCTTCTCTCCCAAAATAGTTCATTTATTCGATCTTATTCCCCTTTACTCCCCTCAAGAAAAAAATCAAAGAAAAAAGCGTGTTGTGTTCCAGGGGAGAGGATACAAAGGAAAGCTTCCAGTTTCTTGCTTCCCATTTCATGTTGATCTTTGGGAGTAGGGCCAAGTGAGGAGCCATTTCCTGACTTCTAGTACCTTGGGCGAGGAGGCCTTGGGTAAGAGCCATGGGGTTGACCTTGGAGTGAGCACAGAGGTCACCTGTTTTGACAGGATCTGGAATCTTGCTTTCTCACCCATCGCAATAACACTTCAGGGAAATCCACAGTACTCCTAGAGTCTTCCAAGGGACCTGCCTCTGGACTCCACCAGGGAACCAAGTAAAATAACACCTGAAAACTGCAGTGCAATGGGAGGGAGAGTTGGAAAATAAAAACCCTAAAAATAAAGATAAAATTTAGATTTCCTGAAAGCTATGATGTAACAAAACAAAACAAAACAAAAACAACCCAAAACTAAATGTTAAGAAACCATAAATGAATATTTTCTAACTAATCACCAAAATAGAAACTGAAAATCAAAGAACTTAAAAGGTTAGTAGCAGAAAAAAGTTGATAAAATTAACAACTAAAAAAAAAAAACTAAACAAAAAGATGAAATCATTGCCTAATCTAATAAAACAAAGAAGAAAAAAGCCCAAAAGGAATATTAACAAGAAATGAAGAAGTAATGGAAATTTGTTTTAAAAAAATTTTATTGCTGCAAGTTCATTTTTAACACACATTGCTTTATGAATCATGGTGGGAGAGAAAAATCAGTGCAAAAGGGAAAAACCATAGAGATAAAGCACAAGAAAGAAGTGAGCATAGCATGTATTGATTTACATTCAGTCTCCTTGGTTCTTTTTCTGGATGTTGATGGCATTTTCTATTCAGAGTTCATTTGGATTGTTTTAGGTAATTGAACCACTGAAAAGAACCAAGTTTTTCATAGTCACACATTTTTGCTGTTGGTATGAGCAGTGTCTTTCTGGTTCTGCTTGTTTCACAGAGCATCAGTTCATGTAAATCTTTCCAGGCCTTTCTAAAGTCAGATTGTTCATTTTTTATAGAATGATAATGTTCCATTACTTTCATATACCACAACTTGTTCAGCCATTCCCACTCAATGGCCATCCAATCCTTTTCCAATTCTCTGCTACCACAAAAAGAGCCGCTACAAATATTTTTGCACATGAGGGAAATATTTTCCCTCACATGATTTCAATAAGGGAAAATATTAGAAATGATTTTGGCAAATTATGTGGCAACAAAATCGACAAGTGAAACAGATGAGCATTTATAAAAATAAAAATAGTCCAATTACAAGAGTAAATAGAGAATTTAATCCAATTAAAACCAGAAATTAAGCTGTAAATTACTAAAGGAAAAGAAAAATGACCCAGGACCATGACAGATTTATAAGTGAAATTCTATCAAATAGTCAAAAGATAGTTAACCCAATTTAAATTGTTTGTAAAAATATAAAAAGATCCTACAAATGTCTTCTGTAAAATAAAAATTGTGTTAAAATTTAAAAAACATACTGGGTCTTCCCTATCTCAGCCACATAAGAAGTGCAATAGTTACTGTTCCTCTTTTGCCTGAGTAGCAGCGGATGCCCTTGGCATCTTTGATATCTGCTGATATCTGCTCAACCTCAAAGCACTCCATAATTGCCTGCTTCAGTTGCCTTTATGGCCATTGCACCACATTGTTCTCATCCACATCTTCTGCCAGGGAAAGTCTTCAACATGTTTGGGGTAGACATCCCCTAACTCGCTGACATGTTTGAGGCCCCGCAGCCTGGTTTAGGCCCTCTTTTATCAGGGTGTGGGTTACAGTCTCTTGGAGTCATAGGTGAGAATTAAATGCCAGGTGGACACCAGAGGCGGATGACCAGAAATGCTAGTCCTTCCTGAACACCCCATACATCCCAGTACAATGATAATTCACAGACTGATCCTAGTATTGATCAGTATGGAAGCTCTGACTTGCTCTGTTTCTGATGTGGGCTGGTTTCCGCTGAAGCAATCCGGTGGGTCTCTTCTCTGACCCCTTTCTGGGAGCTCACTACACTAATGCTGGACTGAGGATAAACATTTGGCTTAACCCCCTGAAACTCAGAACTTCTGAACTCAGGATCCCCCTGCTTTCTCTAGTAGAAGGGATTCTAGATAAATTCCACTGTGGCTAGCCAGAGTCTTGATACCTAAACCCAGGAAGGACAAATTAGACATAGAAAACTAAAGCCCAATATCCCTGGTGAATTTTGACATAAATATAGAAGCTCTTCTAATAAGATCAAGGGAATACAAGGATGTTGATTATCACTATTATAATTTGACATAGTTCTAGAGATGCTTGTTATACCAATAAGATGAAAAAAATTGAGGGAATAAATCTCGGCTAAGAGGAAACAAAATGATCACTTTGCAAATGAGAGGATAAAATTGTCTGTTTAGAGAAAGAGCTTTAGCAACATATAGCAGGACAGATAATAAACTCTAACAAGGTCTTTGTTTCTCTCTTCTCCCCTTTACCGTCAAGATTTTTCAGTTACCATTCCTAGAAATCAGGTGCAAGTTTAAGGATAGTTTATCTTTTACATATGATTTATCTCTGAGAATTTCCTAATTGATTGCTAAGTCTAAACAGCAGAGGATTCGGGGACCTATTAAAAGAAGAAGCAGTTTCCAGCTGGGGCTTTCTGGGCTTTCTCTCTCCAGAGGACAACATGTGACTCTAGTGAGGGAGGAAGAAGTCTTTCCTGTCCAAAGTGTCATGGCGATCTCACCCATGTGAGCCAGACCTCAGGTGATCTTGTGAATTTTGAAAAGCACAGGGGGCTGCAATAGCAGCGATGAGATCACCGGGAAGACAATGGCTGGCTGCAATGGAAACTTTGGCATCCTGGACCTTGGCCAGAGAGAAGCCAGAGGGGAGAAGATGCAGTTAGCTATTAGGTTGTGTCCAGTGCCAAGGTGAAATGGGAAGTTCCTGATTAGCAGCATGGTACAATGTGCTAATGATGCTTAGAATTATTTATTTTAAACATTCATTTTTTAAACTGAATTCTGAAGACTTCCTTTCTCCAGTCCCTACCCCATCCACTGAGAAGGTAAGCAATATATCAATTATATATGTTAAATCATGCAAAACATATTTCCATGTAGCCATCTTCTAACCTATTTTAACTCTAGCTTTAATTTAGTACTAAATTCTCTTCTAATCATTCTATTAATGTTTGCTGTGGTTCTCACATTTACCATTACTCTTCCTAGGAATAAACTTCTCTCATACCCAATTCATACTGAAACCTCAGTGCTTTTTTTTTCTTAGTCTTTCCTCCTTTGGAGGAGTTCCTTAAACTTTCAAGCTAAAACTATTACTGTAATAACTCTCCCTGCGATGCCAGGTAAACAGCAAATGGTACAGATCACCAGCCCTTTCCCCAACCTCTGTTCCCAGGGAATGTTCAGTCTAAGATCTGAACCTAGGAACTGGTTCTAAAACCACTGCTCTTTCCACCACTCCAGGACAGGTATGACCCATCCCAAGGTCATCACACTTTTTAAAAATCCTGTTCTCCTAACCCTTGAAACTTTTTGGTCTTACCTTCTATCATTTCAATTTAAATTCTTCCTCCTAAATCTATTGCCACCCAGTTGTCTGCTTTAACCCCAGCCCTCAGCTCTGCAGTGACCTGCAATTACCTCTGAAAAGTCAGAGTAATCCTTGGAGAGCATGAGTAGGCAGGTGGTTGACCACAAGAGAGCTCCCCGTGATAGCTAGCAGAGATAGCAGCAGTATACATCTCCTGATGCAGATCTTGGGGGTTGCTTAGATACCAGCCTCCCCACGCCCAAGCCCTTCCGCAGGTGCTGAAGGAGAGAGCCAGCAGCTCCGACACTCATCCTCCTCTCAGCATCAATTGAAAGACTTTTACTGAGTCATTGGTGAGCTCTTTTTTTCCTGCTCCATTCACTTTATCATGTAGGTAAAGTAACCAGCTCCTGCCCTCAAATTAGCAGGGATAGATAGCATTCACATATGTGGTTATTTCTAAAATGAACACAAGGACTTTGGGAGGAAGGGGAAGGTAACACTTGAGTTGAACCTTCAAGGATACTCAGGATTTCAAGCAGAAATTTTGAGAGAGTTCCTCCACAAATGGGAGGCAAACTAGTACGAAGATACAGGAAATAGACTGTTGGATATGAAAGCCAATTTGGTTGGACTATATTTTATTTTTATTGATAATTAGCAAACGAACATTGTTTATTTGGAAAGTGCCACAATATATAACTCTTATCAGTTTGTCAAGATAAATGACTTTCTTTACCAATAAAAGTAATTTTTTGTTTTAAATGTTTGGACTATAGTTTAAGTGACGGGCTGAGCTTAGGTTGTAAAAATACAAAAATACATAAATAACACGATAGCTGAGTAAAAATGTTGCCTTGGTGCAACATAACACCAAGTTTTTTCAGAAATAACTCATCCTGCAAGATCCAGCGTGCGTCTTAAAAGTTAAATGACTATTGAGTGGAATGGCCATTAATGTGGATTTTCTCTAATGTGGGGCTCTCGATTGATTGATTTCACCCCGTTAAACTGAATCCAGCATGTAGAAGACAAGAGAAAAATGTCAAAGTTGGATTTACCTGATGGAGATAAGAAATTTCCGATGCCGCCTTTCACGGGAGCATTTCCTGATAATACTCCTTTAACTTGCGGGTCTAACCCAGGAGTGAAGCAGTCAACTCATCTGATCTCACCCTTGCCAGGAAAATCATTTCTTATATAAATTATCTTAATGGTTTGAATGTGCCTTCTCAGCCTAAACTGATCTAAGAAAATAAACATTTCCTAGCAGCCATACTGGCTGCACATGAAAGCGGATCAGTGTCAGGCAATAAGGTACCACAGAAATAGCTGGGAATGTTTATGGCTTCATGAGAAACTGGGTAAAAATGACAGTGCCATCTTGAAACGTGTCAAGGAATAGTCAAAGCAGGAGTGGTGAGTGGGTGTGAAAGAGAGAGGCAACCAGCCGGGTAAATTGCCATTCATTTCAAGCTTTAATTAAGTAGGGTTTTAAAAATTATTTCTTCAATTTTAAGGAAAAGAGGTAAATTGCCATAATAACAAATCTTTTGTTAGGAATTTTATTTTATTTTTCAAGTTTTAACATAAGAGGCACCTTGACAATGAATAGTGAATTCAAAACCTGCCTCTAATATATAGTCTGACTCCAGGGAAGTCATTTAATTTCTCAGGGACATTGTGGATAGAATGCTGCAGTCAAGAACCTCTGAATTTCAATCCAGACTCAGACACTTAATTGCTGTGTGCCCCTAGATATGTCATTTAACCTCTGTTTGCCTCAGTTTCCTCATCTGTAACATGGGCATAATAATAGCACCTACCTCCCAAGATTGTTGTGAGGATCAAATACAATAATAAATGCACAGCACTTAGTACGGTGCCAGTTTATGCTCTACATAAATATTAGCCATCATCCTCATTATAATAATAATTGTTATTATAGGTTGCAGAGAAGCCTGATCTGCATTGGTAGAGAAAATTTCTCCCTGGGACCTACCTTCAGGAAAATAGGATGCTTAGCAAAAGAATTGTATAAATATGTTTACACATATTGGATTTAATATATATTTTAACATGTTTAACATTTATTGCATTGTTTGCCATCTAGGGGAGGAGGGAGGAGGAGAGGAAAATCTGAAACACAAGGCTATGCAAGGGTCAATATTGTCAAATTATCAGTGCATCTGTTTTAAAAATAAAAACTTTTAAAAATTAAAAAAAAAAAATAGAATGCTTAGAATGAGATCCTTGATCCTCCAATATTGTGATGTTCAAAATCCTTAACTTACCTCAAGCAAGCAAGGGAAAAGCGTGTTTATGCATCACAGACTGCAACAAAAAGAATTTTTTGGTATCCTGGAAGAAATATCATTAACCAGATTAATTTATAACCCGACTGTCCTGGTTCTCAAATTTTTATCATAACAGGAAGAATGGACTGTTCCCCCTGCCCCTTCTCTTTAAAAAATTTTGGCCAGGAGGCAGATTGGGAAGTATCACTCCTTAAACCTTGTTACAAGGTAAGAGCATTGTTGAAGCGTAAAATGGGTAATTCTGATGATTTTAAATTAAAATTTTCTTATATAAAGACTTTTGTAGCCAAGAATAAAAGGAATACAGAAAAAGGGCCGAGGGAATTTTTATAGTTGATCTCTCAGGCAGAATGTGATATTTCTGTGGATTGGGAAATACTGAGATGGTTGGGGAAAGACTTGGACTTATGAAAGAAGATGCTGTCTGCCTCCAGAGAAAGAGACGAAGGTGGAAAAAAATACAGGACAGTGTAAGTGCAGGTTTATAAATATCAATGTACATGTATATATATATATATATGTACTATATATGTGTGTATATGTGTACACATACATATACTTCACACCTAATTGTAGCCTTCTTTTGGGGAGGTGGGTGAAGGAAGGGAAAAAAGAAAAAGTAAAAAGTGCATGGCAGAAAGCAAAAGAAATTTCCAAACTGGACAGTTATAGAAACAATGTGTATTTATTATATAGATTTTCATGAAATGGAAAATTATTGCTTTATATTGAATCTTCTCTGAAGTTCTGCTGTGCACATGACAGTGATTTTTTCTTTTCTTATTTTGTAAATTAAAACACTTTAAAAGAAAAAAAATTCTGGCTTCCTGGAAAGTATATGTGCATTAACAAGAGTAAACCTATAAAATGAGGGCAACCGGACTGGACCTTTGGGCCTTCCTGCATGCCGGGCCCGTTGGTCCAAAACTGGGTCAGTTCCAAGCCAACTGGTCCCACCTGAAGACCTGTCAGATTACTAGTCTTCCATTGGCCCTTAACGTCCAGACTGATCTCAGCAACTTCTTCAAGTGCAAGGCTTGTAATTCCCGCTGAAAACCAGGATCCAGGTTCTTTTCTAATTTGCTGGGTCAACTCAACACTCAAACGAAAGCTTGACACCCCAAAAACTAGAGCAAGGCAAGAAGCAGCTTCATTAGCATGTGCTAAACCACTTATAATTACCAGGTATAAGTTATAAAGACCCATCTTTACCCATTTTAGTATCTCCCAATGAGTCTGGAGAAAGTGGAAACCTTCCAGAAGTACATATTGTCTCTGGGCCTGCCCGGGTGAGCATCCCTCCTCGCCTTGTGTTCCCCAAGAAGCTCCTCGTGGCTCAGGGAGCTCCTTCCTAGTTACTAAAGGGAGCAGGTCTTCCGGGCTCAGGTTCTTGTAGCACTAAAAGAAAGAGTTATTCCATCTGGAAATTCCATCTATCTTTTCCTCTTCTGTTATTTCCCCCTGACCACTTCTTTTTCTCTCGGCTGCCTCTCTCTTATGTTCCCTTCTTTCTTCATGTCAGGTAGCCTATGGCCCAAAATGACAGAGTTAGGAAAAGAGCATGGGGTCAAAAATCTGGATGTGGAAGAGACCATTTTCTAACCCTTATAAGTGATGGAGCAGCTGAGACCCAGAGAGGGAAAAAGACTGGTCCAGCATCCTCTAATTAGTAAGTATCCAAGGTGGGATGCGATTGAGATCTTTCTGCCTGCACAACCATCACTATCCACTGAACCAACACAAAGCATAAAACAGAGGAGATTAAGGCTGGAAGGTTTTCTAAGAAACCATTTAAGTGTTGCTCTGCTTGAAAGCAGTGATGTAGCCTGGACTAGGACTAAGGATCTCCTTTTGGGGGCCAGTCTGGAATTGTGTTCTACTGGGAAATGGCCTCCCTGGAGAAAGAAAACTCTAATCTGAACCAGATATTGCATGAAAAGATTTCCAACCTTTTCTAGGCGTTGCCCTTCTCCCAGTATTCCCCTATCTCCCCAGTGCCAGACAACAACCATCCCTTTTGCCTACATGATTTGGGAGCGCCAACTCTCCCCTAAGTCCTGACAAAGACTCCACGTGATAAACTTCTCCATCCCATGGAATCCCTTGGTCTTCCCTCTAAAGTCATACTCAGGTATAAATCTTTCACTTCATAGAATTTAGGACCTAAAGGGTGCTGCGAGAGGCCATGAAATCCAATACACCCTCATCTCACAAATGAGCCTGAGCACCAGGTACCTTGGGTATCATGAAAGAAATATAAAATTAAAATTTAAAAAAAAAAAAGAAATATATAAAAAAAAAATCTCCTCTGGGTACCTGTGCTGGAGTTGAGAGAGCCAATTCTGTTACTTCCTCTCCAGCTGGGTCCCATCCACTTTAGCCTTGCACAGTACCTTACACATAAGTAGGTTTTTAATAAATTTTATGGAGCTAAATTGGAGAAAAGAAGAAATAGAAAAACAAAGAACCAAGCTCTCCTTTAAGAGGTGCTGCTGAAGGCTGGACCTTGGGGTCATAGAGATTCTGCTTGTCCTCCTGCCTCCCAAGGATGCCCTCAGGCCCGTGGCTAGCTGGGATTTCTTTTTTATTTGGCGAACTCTCGTATCACCATGGCAGTTTGTTCTCTGTATTTCAGAACTGTAAATAGATGGAGCCAGGGTGTGACTTGGATAGAAAAAGACAGTCTGTACTCCACCCTTCAACGTTTTTTCAAAGTTCATTTGATTCATTTTTCCTCTTGGGACAATTTTCTCCTAGCCAGTGAGTAGGCAATGAAGCAATAGCTTGGGGGGGGGGGAGGTTATAATTTTCCCCCCAGTGACCCAGAAAGGCTCCAATTTCCTCAGTTATTTACTTAAACTCTTTCAGCGGGGTGGGGCTGACTCACAAATCCATTTGGGGCCCAGTCTGTGGGAGCCCTGCCGGCATTTTTCTCTTGGCTTCAGGGGGCTTTCAGGAGAGGCCATGAAGGAGGGGCTCCTGGAGAAGCAGGCAGGGAAATGATGTTCTCCTCCAGCAGTTCTCTCTCTGCCCACAACATTTGTTATGCACTTGTTGTATACAAGGCACTGTGACTGTAGCAGGAATCACAAAAATGAGACAGATGTTATTCTCAAAGAACTTGTGATTTAATGGGGTGTGGGGGGGAGGAGATCTGCACAGAAATAGCCAAATTACAAAGGAGATGAGGGGCCTGCAAAGGAGAGACACAACCATGAGATATTTGAGGAAGAAGAAGACCACTTACACCTGGAGATCAGAGAAGGCTTCATGGAGAAGTCGGTACCTGTCTGGGGTCTTGTAGAAAGGGAGAGACTTGAATAGATAGGGATGGAGAATTCGGGGTGGGAGGTCTCTCTGGGTTTAGGGAATAGTATGAACAAGGGCACACAGGAAAAAGAGGAAAAGGGGAAAAAACAAAAACATCCCAGGAACAACAGCAAGGTGAAAAAATGGAGTATGGGATAAAGCTGAGGAGGTGACAACCAGGTTTGGGAGAGCTTAAATAACATGACTTAATACTTTTGGGGGTAGGCAATGGGGAGCCACTGAACCCTGAACAGAGGAGTGATGGTATCCAAAAGTGGAGTGGGAAGAGATGGAGTGGGAAGGATGAATTTAACTGGAGGGAAGGGAGATTAAATGCAGAAAGACCAATTAAAGGGCTTATGTGCTAGGTCTGCACTAGGGTAGTAGCAGTAAGAGGCGAAAGGGGTTATGGATGAGAGAAATATCTCAGGAATAGAATGAATGCACAGGTATCGGCAGCTGACATAATATGAATAATGAGAGTGAGAAAAGAGTTCCTGGGCCTCAGTGATCGGGAACCCAATGGAATGGGGAGATATTTCATTCACTGAGCTCAATCAGCCAAGTGTCCGCATGGTGGGCTCAGAAGTAGCCCTGGAACCAATAATTTTTAAAGTATTAGGGCTCATAAAATGAAAGTGGTTTATAATGCTTTTGACTTCTAGGGAGGGGACAGAAGCCAAGTAGTATACACTGTGGGGAGGCTGACATGTCAGGGGAAGAATCATTCGGCAAATGATGTTACCTTGAATGTTCCTCGACCCAAGGAAGACTGGCCTGAATCAGCAAAAAGTCGCTATCTTCCTTCTTTTTCACAAGAACGTATCCCTTCTAAGGTCTACCCTCTGCTCCTCTTGAAGGCTATTAGTGGGTTGCCTAACACTCTCAGCACCAACCATTTACTTGAGTTGCCTTGCTAGGCGGTGTGTTGAAGACTTTCTCATCAGTAAACCATTCAATACGATTGCATTTCTGTTTTTAACTCTGAAATTGCCTCTCCTGGAGGGCTAACTTTGCAAAAACAGAAATTCACTTCAAATACAATTATTTCCCTTCACACTAACAGAACGATTTATTAGGGCAAAACTACACATTGTCAGGCAGTTCTATATAAACAGTCAGCTTAGGACATGCCTTATTGAGAGAGTTCTTGGTTCTGGATGCTCCCATCCATTGGCCAAGCCCATTCTTGGCTCAAGTCTTTCAGCCTCACTGGAAGGAGCTTCCTATATCATTATATACACAATTCCGGCTTTATTTGGGTTGACCAGTTTGCTAACTCTTTAACATAATCAACTTGTTCTCTATAGGCGTCCAGTTGGCTGAATCCCAAGGTCGACTCCACTCCCTGTAGAGAGCCTACGAAAAAATTCCTGTTGAAGCCATGAGTTTTCATCATGTATGAGGCAACCATGAAAAACTAGCTGCCATTTATTTGGTAACTGGTAATTTGGTAATTGTTTATTTACTTAAAAATTATTATTTTATTATTTTTATTTTTTTAGGTTTTATTATCTCATTAGGAGACTGAAGCATGTAATAGAGTTGGTCAAAATAGATCATTCTATTATATAAGAATTATAAATTATATCAAGCACTGAGCTAAGCATGGAGGCAGGCTACACATGTAAAAGTGAGCCATTTCTTGCACTCAAGAAGTTTCTATTTTAGTAGGGAGTGACCATGCAGAAGGAAGTGAGAGTCCAAAAAAGTGTGTTTTGTTTGGAAAGTCGTAGATATGGTTGGTGAGCAGTCAGAAACAAGGAAACCCAGAAAGTTGGCTAAGATGATGGGTTCTCCAAAGAGGGAGGATGGGGTTTCTGAAGAGGTGGGGCTAGCATTCTAAAGGGATGAAAATATTCATGTATACTAAGCCAGGTACTCTGCTAAGTGTTTGAGAAATATTCCTCACAACCACCTAGTGAGGAATACTCTATTATTATTTTCCTATTAGAATTGAGGGAATTAAGGCACATGGCTTAAATACCTTGCCCGGGTATATGGTGGCTTTTGAACTCAGGGCTTTCTGATTCCAGATTTAGTGCTCTGCCTACCGTGCCATCCAGCTTCTAGATATGAAGGGAGGAAGCAGGAAGACCGAGCTTGTTTGTATCTATGCCGGTGTGTCTATTGATGGAGAATGATGGCGAGTTTTTTTGCTGCTCACTCTCCGCTGACAAAACCTTGGGTTTTCTTTTCGCTCGGGTCATTGAAGCTAGAAGGCTCTCCCTCTTGTCAGCTTATTGATTCCCTCCTCATTCTTCAAAGCCAAATCCAATCTTATCACCTCAAAGACTTTCCTGATCACCTGAGGAAAATGCTCTCTGGACCCCTGCTACCCGGCATTCTCCTGTGTCTGTTTATAACACACATTTGCACCTGTCCCATGTTTCCTTGTGCCGTAGGGTTTTTTCCCTGTACTTGTTCTTGTACAATCCTGAACTCCTCAAGAGCAATGTCTTATCCACGGTGCCTTGCAAATACTAGATGCTCGGTAAATATTTAGTGAAGGAGTGAATGAATGAAAGTGTATGTCTGCTTGATTTTGAACCTTCCCCGGGTTAATGAATACTAAAAGTGAGATAATACCAAGATGAAAGGCTTCCAATAATGGGCTAGTCTAATTTCATAACTGGATTTCAGATTAAACCATTTCACAGAATCTATTCCACCATCTAAAGGAGAGAGGTGAGACCAGGTCGGGCAATCAATCAGCAAATATCCACTGAATAGGATATGGCTCCTCTGGTGGCTCACTGGGATGTGGGGGTGACCCCGGGTTCCAAGAAAGGTTCTACCAGCAGGGTGCAATCTTCATCCACATCTGCCAGGCTGGCAAAGTACCCCAGATTCGTTGGGGAGGAAATTAAGTGCAACTAGAGAGGGCTGGAATTGGAAAGATAGACTGGTAGAGTGGATAATGGGTTTGATTCAGAGTCGGGAAAATGTGGTTTCATATCCTGCCTCTGACACTTATTAATTAAATGGTGACAGGAAGAAGGCAGGGTGGTAGAGTGGACAGAACTGGCTTAGGAATGGGAATTCTCTTTCTAGCACTATTTGGGTGACCTCAAGGGGGTTATTTAAACTCTGTAAGGTTCCAGCTCCTTAAGTGGGTAGGAGAGGTGCCTTTTAGCCCTAGACCTAGTCATTTAAATTCTCCGACACTCAGTTTCCCCATTTATAAAATGGAACCATAAAAAGACAATATTTTAATTATTATTTTTGTATTTCCTGGTTTAGCAGTACCTGTCCCTAGTAGGTACGTAACAAATGCTTATTGAATTGAATTAAGTAGCTGTGAGAGCTGTTAGGAGGCTCAAATGTAGGAGGTAGGTAGCATAAGGGAGAGGGAAGTTGATATAATCACAAAAGCCACAGGATGTAATCATGAGGTGCTAAAGATTTGTTAATCCAACTATAAAGATGAATTTATGTTTTGATCCTTTTAGGAAGAATGAATGCCTCTCTAAGTAAAAAAAAAAACTGAATAAAAGAGATTGGGGGGAGGGGGATTTATGTACCTATGGGGATTTTAAATACCTTGGACCTAAGGAACTTGAAGCGACCAGACCTGGAGCAGGTCTGATATCCTCTGTGCAAGGAGGAAGAACATGAGTAAATTTCCTTAACTTCCTCTACACCAACCCGTATTATTAGTTATGGCATCTAGCAGAGAATTGAGAGATATTCTACCCAGGATTCAAGAATGGGTTCCAGAGATTTCAGTTAGGGGCTTCCTGAGCAGAGCACTGAGTCACCAGAGTGAGAAGGGGAAGAGGGAGGGGGTTTTCTCACTTCTCTCCCCATCAGTTATTGAAGTAGGAAACACTGCATCCATGATGGACAGACCTACAACAATACAGACGGATGTAGGAAAAAATCAACAGTCATCTAAGGAAGAAGCAGATATAAAGAACATGAACCCATGAAATAAGGAAAGAATCCAGTTTGGGGAAGAGAAGAACCTAGGAACCAATTGAGCAACTGAGATGGTACAATCCAGGAGAGTTGTATGAGAATTACACAAGTAGAAAAATGACTTCTAGGTTCTTCAGGCCCAGGGAGTTGCTTTTGCTACATCTGTACCTCATTGCCATTATACTCTAAATTTGCATCTGCCCATCCCATGGATGCTGTGTGTAGGTAGGAGAATGTAGTCCAAGTTTATGAAAGGAACGTTTTGTTGCTACCGTTATTATTTTCCAATTCTAGTAAATGCCTTTGCTAAGAGCCAATTGTACCTACTGACCGATCAATAATGGGAAGCACCCCAGTGTGGGCTTCTGGACTGTTATGTTAGGAGGGCAATAGGATTATTCCTAAAACCTAAGAAAGCAGCTGCTTACTGAGGACCCAGCCCTTGACGAGTGTGAGCTGGGGAGATAATCCAGAAGAGGTACTGCATATGTATAGATCTTTGTAGATTTTAATGCCTCAATAAATGGCAATTCATAATATTACCATTCTAAATTCGGCAGAGTCCAGATCTCCCTCTGTGAAGGCTGTTAGCACCTACATCTATTATCCACATCTCTATGTCTCTACATCTTTATCTATCAGATATTTTCTGAGTCTGACAAAATCCAGAATCTGCCTGGATTCTGATATCCCATAATGGTGGCTGTTTTTATACCCAACAGAGGAGGTGGATCTGACAAAAAGAGCCCCTGCGTTTCCTGTCCATAACACTTGTTCTAAAAATGCTAACAGCTAATTAAAAACATAGCAGCAAACAGTCTGTCACACCTCCCTCATGAGCGAGTTTCCTGTATATCACACCCATCAGTGACAAATGTCATTTGACATGCAGGAGGCAAGCTCCATCCTTGGAACAATGTCTTTCTTTAGACTGATCATGGTTTTTTGTGATGAAAGGACTTCTCTCCCTATGAATGATCTCTTACTATCACATATTTAAAATATAATGATAATAAACAAATTGTCCGATGGGCTTTGGATGGCCATTTCCCTAGAAATCTCTAGATAGGATCAAGAAGAATTTATGGATCAATGCCTGTTTGAGATGACTTTTTATACTTGCCAGTCGTATGCTTTTTTTGGTACCTACTTTTCTTCGGCTTTTTGTCTTAATTCCCAACTATCCAATCAAGAAGCATTTGTTAATTGCCTACTCTGTGCCTGGCACTGTGCTAAGCCCTGGGGATTTAAGGAAATATAAACAGCTTCTACCCTCAAGAAAGTCACAACATGTGTTAAGGACCATTTCTAGGTGAAGGGACAATTCTCCGAGAGTCTCCACAGCTGTGGATCATAGCATCAGAAGGAGTTTTAGGGCAGCCTTTGCTGACACAGGTGTTGCTTGTGGCCTGAGAATGAGATAAATTGGAGGCAGAGGGAAGAGGAGGGAGGTCAGACAACACAACAGCCTCTCAGTCTCTTCGTATCATCATCATCATCATCATCATCATCATCATCATCATCATCATCATCATCATCATCATCATCATCAATCCATCCATCATCCATCCATCATCCATCCATCCATCATCCATCATCCATCATCCATCCATCATCCATCATCCATCATCCATCATCCATCATCCATCATCCATCATCCATCATCCATCATCCATCATCCATCAATCATCCATCATCATCCTCTTACAGGAAGAGATCCAGTCTACAGGTTTGGGTTAGATCTCCAGCAGCCACTGGGAGGTGGCTCCTGTATCACAACAACATGACTAATATGGTAATATATTTTGCATAACTGAACATGTATGACCTGTATCAAATAGCTTATTGTCTCAGGGATGAGGTCAATAAGGAAAAGAAAAAAAATTGGAACTCAAAATTTTCCCCCCACCCTCCTAAAAGAAGATGAATGCTAAAAATTACTAACTGGGGGAAAATAAAATTTAAAAAAATGGTATTTACTCCTCTGATTTATTTATGATGCAACATTTTATATATATGGGTATATATATATATCCATATATCTCCACATATAGATATAATGTATAGATATAGATATCCATTTGCAGGCTATCATGGTATATGGTTTGAGATTTTGGCCAATACCTAATTTCTGCCAGTCTGCTTTCTAGGTGCAAGTTCTTCCTTTGCAAATAATACCAACAATTTTATTTTCTCTTTTAAAAAAATCAGATTACTTATTCTTTTATCTATTTTATTAGTTTTTTTTTTAAATGAAGTTCTTTATTTTATTTATCAACTCTATGGCATTTTTGTTTTCTGTTTTGTTGATTCTTTAATTTTCAAAGTTTCTGCTTTGGGTATTTAGTTGTTTGTTTTGCTACTTTTCTAGTGTTTTTAGTTGCATGTTCTTCTTCTATTCCTTCTTTTGTTGATGAAGGTGTTTAGTAATATGAAATTTGATATCGGAACTGCTTTGACTGCATCCAAAAAGTTTCAGAATATGTCTCACTGTTGTCATTTTCTTTGATGATATCTTTTGTTTCTATGATTTGTTTCTTGACACACCAATTCTTTTGGATTAAATTATTTAGTTTCCAATGAATTCTTTATGCAAAGATTTTTTATCAAATAATTCTATTATACTGTGGTCAGTAAACAATACACTGGATTTTTCTCCATTTATTTGCAAGCTTTTTAATATGCTAATGACGTAATATAGCAATGATTTTGAGGTCTCCTGCTTTGGGGAGGGGAGCTTCTTGTCTAACAATCAATCAGTAATCCTAAATCTTCTGGCTTTGGAGTCTGCCTCAGGCACTTCCCATACTCCCAATCTAAGAACAACTATCTGTGTGATTCTGAATAGACCATTCCATAATTCACTGTGGATTGTCAAATAGCTTCTGGTCTAAATATAGTCCCAAGGACCAAACTCTTGAGACAATAGTGATAATCTGTTGGTCAGTGAGAAGCAAATTTCAGAGACCACTCCTTGGCCCTGGCCCTACCACTAGGCCATAGAATTAGTCTGTTCTACTCCTACCAGAGATATTTCATATTGAAATTTTCCAAAAGTTTCTTTGGATGCTTAATTTCTTCCTTGATTTTAGTTTTATTAGATTTCCCAAAGTCTGAAAAAGGTACATTGGAAATATTAACTATTACAGTTTTATTGTCTATTTCTCTTTACAAATCAATTTCATTTCCCTTAAATATTTAGATAAGTTATTTATAAGTACATATATATTCAGCATTGTTATTAGTATTGTTTTCCTATTTTTCTCTTCTCACTATTTTTATTTTTCCCATCACCTTTTCAGAGAGCTGAAAGCTCTTATTAAAGTTCACTTGAAGTATAATAAATTCTGCTTCTGTTCCATATTTTAATTTGATATGGATTTTACTGTGTCAAGTACATTTCTTGAATAAAGAGGGACTGGCCATTGAGTCCAGCCCTTATTATTGTCTTCAGTGTGCTGCTTATATGTTTTCCCACTTTCAATTGGTTGGGGAGAGTGTTTCTGAGAATCATCATGACATATAATGCAAGTGCCTGAAAGAGACTAGGAGCATCTACGGGCATTCCATAATGGTGCTGTTTGTAAGGTTTGAGAGACATAATTTCTGTGTAATTAGTCATTTTGTTAACAATGCTAGTTTTTAAATTAAAGAGATCAGCGGCACTCTCAAATGCCAAAGATCCTCCTGGTGGTGGGCTCACACCTTATACAACCTTGGAAAAGTGAATATTCCAGAGGGTAGAGATGAACTGTGATTACTAATTAATGAGAAAATGAATACAACAAGTGAGAGGTGGGCTTACTACATTGAGGGGCATAATGTCACTCTTGGCCCAAGAGACTAAATCTATACCCAGACTCCAGATTTGGGCAATCTAATCAAAGAATTTAGCCCCACCCAAACTGTGTAGAACACAAAGGACTCCTCCACTTTAGATTAAATTCTTTGTAAAGTAAGGTGGGGTCTGAACAAGATTAAAAAAAGCTAATTCATTCTCATTATCAGTAATGTCCTTCCAGAGACTCAACTTTGAAATGAGGACTACAGAAAAAAATCCTTCCTGGATTTCCCCAAATCATGGTTATTAATAATCATTTCTCTCAATAACTAGTTCTGGTCTGCCTTGTGGTAAAATAGCAGCTTCTTTAATTGGCTGCCTCTGTTGGGCAGAACTGAGGTTCACTTAAAAGATACTGTTTGATCCAAACACCTCCTTTTAAAAAAAATTAATACTACTTTTTTTTCTAATTATATGTAAAGATAGTTTTCAACATTCATTTTGGTAAGACTTTGAGTTCCAAATTTTTTTTCTCCCTCCCTCCCTTAACTCCCCTCTCCCTGAGGCAAGTAAGAAGTCTGATATAGATTATACATGTACACTCATTTTAAACTTATTTCCATATTAGCCATGCTGTGGGGGAAAAAAAATGGAACAAAAGGGAAAAACCACGAGAAATAAAAAGTAAACAACAACAACAACAAAAGTGAAAGTAGTATGATTTGATCTGTACTCGATTTCCACAATTCTCTCTCTTATGGATGGCGTTTTCCATCCTAAGTCTATTGCAATTGCCAGACACCTTCTTTTTGGCTGACTTCAGGTCTGTGGACAGTCAAAGCTTGAGCCTCCTCTCTCCCCATTCAGGAGCTATTTGGCCCTGTGAATATGATGCGGGAAAGATTCCAATCTTTGATTCCCAATCCCCCCTAGTTAATGTAAATTACCCTTTGACTCACAAATCCTGGTCCCTTTGAATTCCAATAGAAGATCCAGACCTGTCCCAGCCCCACCCGGATCTGAGCCAACTTTGGGGCTACACCCCAAAGCCCCTTGAGCTAAGTCTCCGACTTAAAAGGGCCCACGCTGGGAACCCCTCTTTGCAGAGATTCCAAACAGGGCAGCCATGTGAGGACCTTCTGTCCACTGGACCCTTTGTCCAGTGCCCTCCTTATCTCTACCTTCACCTATCTCCTACTTCTAAACTCAGTAATAAACCTCTTTTATCAATCTAGCTCTCGGGCCAATAAATGCTTTTATTGGGAATTCACGCTGCTACTAGACCTCATATACCGCTGTATCCTTGCGCTGAATCCAAGGGGGTTGCAGGGGAACTCTGTTTGATTCTCTGTACCCCAAACCTGCCACTAGACCTTAACTAAATCCTAATTTCATTTAGGTACCCCAAATCTAGACCTCAACATTCGATCTATACCTCAACAAATAGGCCTTAAGTTCTTACCTTGATGTTTTATTATATTGGGTGACCTGATAGGTGAATGATTAAAAATTCATAAAACATAATTTTGAGAGGTTTGGAGAGTAAAACACACCCACAGGTCTGGGGATCGAGTCTGTGCAGGGTTTTGTAGCCAGCCTGGCACTGATTTTCTAAGCATCAGGACTGACCTTCATAACTCAGCCCTGCACTTGAGATGACTGATCAAGCAGCAATGCCCATTTAGATAGGAACTTGATGGGAAGAACATTATGTACGCTATTGGATCTGAGCCTACTCTCCTTGGAGATGAAGACGGTAGTGGGGAGAATGTGTCCCTGATGTGTTGTGAGGAAATGTGCCTACTTCTGTTCTTGCCATACTTTGAAATAAATATCTATCTGGAAAGGCTAAATAATGTTCATTGATGAAACAGGATGGAGGTGCTAATGATTAGCAAAGTGCTAACAGTAGAAAGGAACAAACCTGAATGATTGCTCGGATTGATTGCATTAGAGAAAGATGTCCTGGCCCTTCAGAGATAGCCCTAGTGGACTGGGCCCTGGTAGGGCCTTAGTTTCCATGAAGGCAGCCCATTGCAGGGGGATGCTGTTGCCCACTTGGCCAGGTGTAGGAAGTTTGGGAAAGTCTGGGCAGGGGGAATGCTGTTGTCTACTCAGCCAGGTGTAGGAAGTTTGGGAAAGTCTGGGCCCCTGCAGGTCCTTTGTTAGTTCCAACCAATGATTAAAGAGTTACTGCCCCTGAGAAGAGACAACTCTTGTCTTATAAATATCAGGCAAGCTCCTCGGACCAGAGGGTTTCCTGATGCTGCTTGGTTGTTTTTCTTTAAAAGAAAGGGGTGGGGTGGGAAAGCCCCTTCTTCATAGAAACAAATCCAGATCTTGATAATTTTTACCTATTGAACCCACTCTCCTACTGTACCTAAGTAGATAATGGAGTTGATCTGTCTTTGATGAGACCAGTTACATTCTAAAGTAGCATATTGTTAGATTCTGCTTTTGACTCCCCTTTTCTATCTCATTCTGTTTTATAGCTGCTTTTATTGCATTGGTGTTCAGGGTAAGGACTGTGATCATCTATTTCCTCCAACCCATCCTCTGATACTTGTCACTCTCCTTCCTCCTTGTCTCCCATCATGTCAAAGAAGGAAGAATGTGTTGAGCAAGTACTGAGAAATCTACTTTCACTCCCCTGCCCTTCTCTTGCCTTTGCCCAGACCCCAATCTCAGATCCTTACATGTTCTTTCCTTTTAATCCCTCTTCACAGACTAGCCTTGAAAACTGAATTTGTTTTACCTGTGACTAATCTTTCTCTAATTCTGCCCTTCCTCTTACATTCTCTCCTTCCTTTTCCTCGTTTACCTATTGAGTTTGATGTTTTCCTAACAAACTCTCTGTATGTGTACCTCTGTTTGTGATGTCTGTTTCTCTTCATCCTTTTCTTCATATTTATATAGTCTTTTTCTTACACCCACCCTCATTATGTAAATTAACACCTCTCTTCTCCCTAGTATATTCCTTTTCTTTCCCTTCCCTTTTTTTTCCTTTAACTCATCAAAATAAAACAAAGCTACCCCCACTTAAGTCCTCAGTTTCTTTGTTTTTTAAATTAATCTATGACCCTTTAAAACAGTAGTTTTGAGCAGACACTTGTTTCCTCTTCCCTGTTATAATATAAACAAGCCCTCACTGAAGAGTCCCTTTTGATTTCTCAGGAAATCCTCAGAGGGTGTCTCCTCATAACTGTGTTTGCATTTCGAAGAATCTATGAGTTCAGGTCTTTTCATTAGAAATGTTTGCACATCCTACATTTCCCCCTTCCTTCCTTTCCTTCCATACAAATGCACTCAGTTTTGCTGGGTAAGTTATTCTAGGTTCTAAGTCTTTTTCTTTTATCTTTTGAAATGTTGCGTTCCAAACCTTTTTGTTCTTCATGGTAGCAGTTGCCAAATTTTGTGTGATATTTACTGTGCTTCCTTGCTTATCAAATTCTTTACTCCTGAAAACTTACAGTAGTTTTTCTATAACCTGGCTTTATTTTGTCTATATTTCTGGGAGTTTTCACTTCAGGATTTTTCAGGAAATGACCAGTAGATTCTTTCCCAATTTATCTTCTAACAGGTCTTGGTCATTTTCATTTATGATTTCTTGAAATATACTGCTTGGGGTGTTTTGGGGTTTGTTTGGGCTTTTTTTTTTTTTTGGTTGTGTATTTTCAGTAAATTAAATGCTCCTTATATCATTTCTTTTATTTTCCAGGTTGGTTGTCTCTTATAAGAGATGTCTTACATTTTCTTCTATTTTTAAAGTTGTTTTTTTTTTATTTTGATTTCATATTTTTCAAGTCATTGATTTCTATTTGGTTTATCCTTTTTAAGGAGCCCATTAGTTGGGTAAAATTTTTATTTTTATTACCAAGTTCTAATTCCTCTAGAAAGCTCATTTCCCATATCTTTTTAATCTCTTCTATCATCTTTTTTAGGAATTATTTTCTCCAGTTTATTTTTAAAACATTTTAACTTAAATTGCATTTATTTTTTTATTTTTTATTTATTTTTCTTTTTTTTTCTTTTATTATAACTTTTTATTGACAGTTAAATTGTATTTATTAACTAGTCTATATTTTTGTCTACTTCATCCCATACCCACTGAGAAGGGGGAAAGGAGGGGATAAAAATGAAGAAAAACAAAGCCTTTGTGACAAGCGAGCATAGTCCAGAAACTCAAAATTCAGTGTTGGTCATTTATTTCATTCTTCATGTTGAATCCATCACCTCCCTATCAGATGGCAAATAAGCGTGTTTCATCTTGGGTTCTCTGGAATTATTAGGTCAGTCAATGAATGATGAAAACTTCCAAGTCTTTCAAAGCTTATCATTTTTACAGTGTTGTTGCTGTACAAATTATTCTGCATTAGTACCTATAAGTATTCCCAGTTTTCTCTGAAGCTATCCATTTCATCATTTCTTATGCTGTAATAATATTCTATAATTTATATAGCATAATTTAATCTTTTATTCCCCAATTGATGGTGAATCCTTTAGTGTCCAATTCCTTGTCACCCCAAAAAGCATTGCTATAAATATTTTTGTTCATGAGTTTTTCCCCTCTGGTCTTTTTGGGTTATATGTCTCTGAGCACAATTTCAGAAAGACTAGATTAATTCACAGATCTCCCAATGATGTGTTAATGTGCCTATTTTCCTGAACCCCCTCCAACATTAGTCATTTTTGGCAAGGTCACCTTTGCTAATCTGATGGGTGTGAGATAGAAACTTCTAGGAATTCAAGACCTAGCTAGAAAATCCAAGTTGAGCAAGAAACTAAAATAGATAAACCCAGCAGTTATGCAACAGCAATAACCAAAAAAAAGGCTCATGGGAGATCCTAAGTAAAGTAAAGGTGTTAAGAAGAATCTGTTAACAGGGAAGGATGTTAAACATCTGACTGAGCAACTTTGGGAGGTTGTGGTTCCTTTGATGATCTTGAGTAGTTGAACAGAGTTGGAACTAAACTACTCAGGATGAGATAGCTTTATTCCTTCCTGAAGGTTGAGATGTGGTCTAAGATCTCTTCCAGGGGGAGTAATACGTGATGTAAACATAATCGAAAGTGTTAGGAGACAGATGAGAAGCACCTTGAGGACCAATTTAGTTTACTTCATATTTTTCATGGGTCAGCCCTGCTTATCAATTTTTTTTTAAATAATAGCTAACATTAACAAAGATTTGCAAGGGTTAATGTTGAAAAATTATCTATGCATATATTTTTTTAAAAAGCAGCTTTAATAAAAATTATTAGCTAACATTTGTTTGCACAGTACTTTGCTAGCTATTATTACTTTTAGTATAGCTACTATTATTTTATATAGCACTTTACGGTTTAGAAAGCATTTTACAAATATTATCTCACTTCATCCTCATATCACCTATTATTCTTATTGTGAAATGAGGAAACTGAGATAGATAGCAGTTAAGCAACTCGTCCAGGTTCAATCTTTTCATCATTATCTGGCTCTGTGACTCTATTGTTTTTTGTTTTGTTTTGTTTTTATAAAGATACTAGGGAGCTTTGCCATTTCCTACTTAAGTTCCTTTACAAATAAGGAAACCGAGGTGAATAGGGTGAAGTGATTTGAAGTTACACAAGTCACTGTCCCTTCCAGGCTGGATTTAAATTCAAGTCGATCAATTCCATGATGATTTGTAATGAGCAATATCATAAAACAATGGTGATTAAAAATCTGTGGCCTTTCTAATGTTCATAGGCCATCGTTGGGCAAACCCAAAGCCGGGAGCAGAGTGAGCGAGGGTATAATGGAACCCATTCAAACTACTCGAATGCTTTTTCTGCATAATTGCCCAATTGGATATGCTCGAGTCTTCCCAACAACAGATGTTCATTTTGCCACAGATCTATCAGCTAGCTCTCTACTCGGCTGAGTTGTCGGAAGAACCTGTAAACCAGTAGGAAGGGGAAGGAAATGAGGACTCTCTGAAAGGAGGAGCAAAGAAGGGACCGGTAAACAAGGAGCCTGAGCAGCAGCTGTGCCTGGTGCCAGCATCAGTTGGCGTTTCCGCTGCTTTTTTCCCTGATTGAGTTTCACGGCTTTTTATTTTTGAGAAGCAGCACAAAATGGTTGATTCTGGTGTTTGAAATATCATGGTAAGCTTCTAGAGCTCTGAATGGAAATGTGATTGACTGAAAATTTCAGGGTCCTCAGTGGTGAGGGGGAAAGACTAGGCTTGGAGGCTTGGGGGTGAGGAGGGGGGCAGAATTTAGAGCTACTGTGGATGAGAGGCAAGGAAGGATAGTAAAAAGAACTCATTTCTCAGACCAGAACCAGAAGTTCAAATTCCAGCACTGCCCCTTTCTGGGTGACCTTGACATTGACTTATTTTGTAGGATAAGCATCTTCAGTTCCATCTTTCATAAACTTGAGAACTTTCACCATCTGGTCAATCAATCATTGGTGGTTTTTAGCTGATTGCTGTCTTTATTACTGTATTAAATATATAATATTCTATATGTATATATGCTTTATATTTACTTATGTGTATATATTATATTTCCTTAATGTAAGAGTTCTTAACTTCTTCTGTGTCCTGGATCACTTGGTAGTCTAGTCAAGCCCGTAGACCCCTTCTTGGAATAATGGTTTTGAAATGCAGCCATCAGTTGCAAAGATCCCCATCTCTCATGAACTTGAGAACTTTCATCATCTGGTCATCCTATCACCAGTGGCTTTTAGCTTCTCAATGAGTAATATATTAAATACATAATAAATACTCTGTGTATATGCTTTATATTATGTATGTGTGTTATATTCCCTTAATATAAGGGCTTGTAACCTCATCTATGTCATGGATCACTTGACAGTCTAGTCAAGCCTATAGACCCTTCTTGAAATAATGGTTTTGAAATGCAGGAAATAATAACTTTTTTTGAAGAGCCAATTTTATTCAAATACTTTTCAAAAAAATTTGGCTAATTACCCTCCCGTGAGCAGGCGGGCACTATCTCCAAAAGCCGCCCATTCTATTTGGGGACAGTTGTCTCTTCTAGGCAACATTAGATTGAATTTTGCTTCTGTAACTTCCACTTCCTTCTCCAATTAAGATTCCTAATTCTTTTTTCTGGAGACAACCAAGATAAGTGCATCCTTTTTTCCAGATGTCAACCCGTAAAGCACTTGAAAATTGCTATTACTCGGCTGGAGTATGTTTTCTCCAGACTAAGGATCCCTACTTCTTTTTTAACTAATAACATGGCCAGGTCCCAAGGGCTTTCTATGGATGTGAGCTAATCGATGTCCTTAACACATGGTCCCCACAACTAAACATGACTGTGTCCTGACCAGGCCAGAATACGAAGGAACTATACTTTAATCCACATTTTATAGGGGGGAAAACAGACTTAGAGGGGAAAAGGAACTTATAGACATGAGGATAAGAATCAGAACCAGAAATTCAACTTGGGTCGTTGAAATATTTCAAATGATGCTAGCTGGAGAAGGAGCCAATTGTTTGCACCTTCTTCCTTCTCTTCTTTCCTGGCTGCTGGTCTAGTCATATCAGCAATTCAGACAGGAAGCTGAGACATTTCTGTCACCTCTACCCAAAGTCCAATCGGTCCATGTCCTATTTGTTTAGATTTGTTGAGAGAAAACACTGAAAGGATTGCCTCCCAGGCAGTATATGGATTTTAATTGTCCTCATTTTCCCTGTCTACTATGGGTAAGGCTAAGTGTGAGCTGACTTCATTCAGTACTGAGTCTTTTGAAAAATATGGAGTGGGCCAGACAGAACATTGAAACGCTTGCAGAGATTTCAATTTCCTTCCAGTAATAAAAACTACAATTCTATCAACCAGGTGAAGAAACTCAAGCAGAAATGACAACACAACTTTCCCAAAGAATATTGCCCCTGTGGGTCAGGTATAAATCGGCATTACTGACTGATCCTGCCAGCAATGGCTTGGGAAATATCTAATCGTTATCGGCTTCCTCACGTCCCTGGGTTTGATGTAAAATACCTAACGGCTAAAAATCTCTGGGACGTGCTGGGTGGCTTTTATTGTAGTCTTCAGATGAACAGACTTCAGAAAGAACTTGCTAGATAATAGACCATTACTTTTAGGTTTTAGGTTAGTTGGATCTACTGGTATTCTTTCAGAAAGAATCTGGACTGACAATTTAATCATTACGGAGAACTCCCAGTAGGGAAAATCCCCCATCACTTCTCACCTGGCCAATTGCAATAGTCTTCTCCACAGTTCCTATGGATCCCTATTATCTTTAGGATCAAATATGAACATTTCTATTTAGTTTTTGAATAAAGATCTTCATAACCTAGTCTATACCTATCTGTTCTAACATGATTATACTTTTCACCCTTTTTTGTTCCATAGTCTGGTCAAACCATCCTTCTAGACTGACATAATAATCCCTATCTTCTTTTTTTAAATTAACACTGTAATATTTTTTATTTTACTAGATCTATGACTTCATTGATATAGGGAATTTCCAATGAGGACATGTTCTTTACCAATGAAAATCAAGAAGACCTGCTCTACAACTTTTAGTCTTAAGGAATTGCTTAGAAGGATCAATGTTGAAAAGTTATTCATACATATGTTTTAAAAATGAAAACCTTTAATTAAAAAAGAGATTTTACTCACATTTATAAGAATTGTAATGACTTTTGCATTATGAAATTACAAATATGAAAATGAAAAATCAACTTACTAGGCTTGTGCACATGAGAGATCCCATCCTTTTCTATGTTTGGAAGAATATTTCCATTGTTGTTTTCCCTGAAATAGAAAGGAAAATGTTTCACTATAAACCCAACTGTTTGTTTTGGATGTACTATAACGTTATCCCTAACCGCATCTTTTCTATCACTTCATGAAGGTTTTTTGCAAAGGAATCCAATTGATTGTGGGAGAGGTGGTCTGTATCATTAAAATAAATATTTTATGGGAAAAAAAAAAAAGAATTGCTTGGGTCCTAAGAATGGCCACATAGACAATCTATACCAGAAGAGAGAGAAGATTTTGGGGAAAAATAATACACTTGATTTTGAATTAAGTATGAATTGGAGTTGTCAAAGGATTATCCAATCAAAGATATCAATTCAAAATGTGGATCTGAAACTTGAGAAAGAGGTATGGACTTGAACTTTGTGAGTTCTCTGTAAAAATTTAAAGTTGTGCCAGTGCATGGGATCACTGAGAAAGAGAAGATAAAGAAAGGATAAAAGGGAAAACCTTGGAAAACCATATTTAAGAGATGGTAGAAGGTGTTGGAATCAATAGAGGAAAAAGGAAAACAGGACATGAAGGAGGAGAAATGAGGTAGGAGTGTTACAGGAACTGAAGGAAAAAAAATATTGAGATTGGAGACACAATTTAGAACTGAAAATTAGGAATTATGAAGGGAGTATTGTGTGATAGGACTGGAACTTGAGACAGTGGAAAATTAAGAGAATCAGATTATTTTAGGATGGTTGCAAGCATCTCCTTGAAGTTGCTGGGTAGATAAGCAAATGAAACCCAAAGTGTGAAGATAGATTGAGAGAGGTCAGGTACATTCGGGAGGACAGAGGGTATGGGAAAG
This sequence comes from Sarcophilus harrisii, assembly GCF_902635505.1. Lineage (NCBI taxonomy): Eukaryota > Metazoa > Chordata > Mammalia > Dasyuromorphia > Dasyuridae > Sarcophilus > Sarcophilus harrisii. Next base: position 26,834,647 of record NC_045431.1, read on the forward strand.
AAGGGTAGAAGAAAGGTTGGTCATGATCAGAGGGGAATATTAGTGTTTTTTCTCTTGGTGTTTATAATCTTCCAGGAGATGGAAAGATCAACGTTAATGGAAAGCTGGGGAAAGGGGGAAAATGGAGATAAATTAACATTTGGTAAATCAACCAAATTTAGGGCTGGGACTTAGAGAGCCTTTTTGAGAATACAAATGTTTAATTACAATGAAAGGAAGATAAACACTTGAAGTGGTGGTTTTCCATTTATTTCTGATTCTCAGAACTGTTAATCAGCCCCATTAAATTGGCAGGATACTCTCAGAAAATATCAGCTTCTTCAGGGCATTCCTTTTGCCTTAAAGCCAGGAACTAGAAGAGTGTCTAGAAGAAGCGTAATAAATAATTGTTGGTGATATCAAACAGAGCCAGGAAAGCAACACAATGAGTCTACTATGTAAATGGTGACAACTGTGCACTCCTCTCCTTCTCTCCTTTCCCCTGTTTCCAAATAAAAACAATGTGGAGAAATGATAAAGATTGGTTGCCAAGAAAATAAATGAGAAGACCTCATTACTCTGCCCTTGTTCCTTGGCAGAGGTTGGGATCCATAATGTAGAACGTTGCATCTCATGACACATTTGTTTGATAAATTGATTGCTTTTCCAGAATTTTTTTTCTCTTTTTTCTATATTTTTCCCTTTAAAAAAAAATCTATTTATAAAGAATAATTCTCTGGTAGGGAATAAGGGGAAGGATATGAGAGAAATCGAGGTGACATAATGATAAAAGTTTTCTGCAAAATCCATAATGAATAAATCAATTCTTGTTGAATCGACGCAAGTACGAAAGAAATGTTGTGGAAGAAGTGATGTTAGGGAATCAATATAATAATGTTTTGGTACAGTGAGAATGCATGTGGAGTCTCAGTCTGTCAATAAGCATTTATTAAGCACTTATTGTGTACTGCTAATCATTGAGAATATAAATAATAATAATAATAATACAAAAGCATTGTCCCTATCACTCAAAGAGATCACATTAAAGTGTAAGAAGAATGGAAAAATAGAAAGGGGCCAGGTTGTAAAGGGCTTTAACAGACGGAGGATTTTGAAGTTAATGCTGGAGGTAGATAGAGAACCTCTGGGATTTATTGAGTAGGGGATGATGGGGTCCAACCTGCCTTTCAGGAAGGTTACTTTGGCAGCTGAGTGGATGAATTGGAGGGAGGAAAGATTGGATTCAGGGAGACAATCAGACAGTGAAGTGCGATAGTCTAAGCGTGAAGAGTACACCAAGATGGCAGCCAAGGAAGTAAAAAGAAATAAATGTATTTAAAGTCATTGTGAAGGTAGAAATAACAAGATTTGGCAACAAGTGAGGGATGTGCGGAGTAAATTCTCCTGAGGAGTTCAGGATGCACTGAAGTTCTGAGCTCACACTTCTGGGAGGGTGATGGAGCGCTCGACTGTATTGTTCAGTTGTATCAGTCGGGTATGGCTTCATGGCACCATTTGGGGTTTTCTTGGCAGAGATGCTAGAGTGTTTGCCCTTTCCTTCTCCAGCTCATTTTACAAATAAGGAAACTGAGGCAAACAGGGTTAAGTGACTTGCCAAGAGTCACACAGTTAAGAAGTGTCTGAAGCTGAATTTGAACTCGGGATGATGAGCTGTTCTGACTCTGGGCATTATGGAGCCCCTCAAAAATGATAGGGAAACTCAAGAAGGGAGGACTTGGGGGGGGGGGAAGAATGAGCAGTTCTAGACATATAAAGTCTGAGGTGTTTCAGAGACATCTAGTCCCAGGCCTCCAAGAGGCACGTTGTGGCAAGAGACTGCAGTTTATAGGGCTTTACAGTGATTTGGGGTAACTTTGTTGAGGGGGGGGGAGGAAAGAAGGAGGGAGAAGGAGGGAGAGCTACACTTGTATTTGAGTCCTCAATATGGATATTATTGCAACTGCTGTTTTCTGTGTTTTTAATATTCTGGATTGTTTTCTCAAGTTTGAAATCCAGATTGTGGATGTGGCAGGGGCCATTGCCAGATGAAAAACATTGGAAACGTGGAAAGAATTGAAGAAACAATTATTCTGTATTTATGTTTCTAAATTTAGTTAGACCGGATTATGAAAACACAATTCTCAGGTTTATGAATTCAAATCATTCAAACCAGTTTCACACCCCACATGAAGGGCTTTGTTTTTTGGGGGGGAAGGAGAGCCCTTTTTCCAGGGTGAATAGTAGGTCCGTTAGATTGTATTAAAAAATCATATAGAACTTGAAGTTTTCTAGGAAATGATATTTTATATTTAACATGACAAATTGGATGGTTCTGGCTCTGAAGCCACATTGTGTTCATTTTCTGTTCATATGCTTCTTCCCTCCCCTATTCTGCCTCCTTATCCAATCTGTAGTGGAAAGCTTGGGCTCAGGGCATGGAACTAATTCTGGTCTTTTTAGTTCAACAAATATTAATCAAGCAATGGCTACTTTGGTAAATTCTAGGGATCTGGTTTCACATACTTGCTATCTGTGACTGAGTGAGTGAGTTAACCTTGTTTGCCTCAGTTTCCTCATCTGCAAAATGAGCTGGAGATAGAAATGGCAAACATCTCTGCCAAGAAAACCCCAAAATAGGGTCATGGAGAATCAGACATGACTAAAAAATGACTGAATGATGGGGATAACAAGATGAAAGAAAGTCTATCATCTTTCAGGAAGGTTACAATTGAATGGGATGAAGAGCATAAGATAAAACATAATGGGTTATATGTAAAAAAAAAAAAAATAGCAGTATACATTTGGGAGGGGAGAGATCATTTATGGGTAGAAGAAACAGGAAAGCTTGGCACCTGAAGGAGGCAAGCTGGACCTTGAAGGAAGGAGTTCAGGCAAAATTGTGTATCTGTGTGGGGTGTGTGTGTGTGTGTTATTCCTAGTACAAGAGATAATAGGCACAAAAATCCAGAAACAATCAGCCAATAAATATTAATAAAAAGGGAGGTTATATTAGTATACCCATTTTACAGATGAGAAAAGGGAAGGAGACAGAATGGCTTGCCCAGTATCATACATCTGGTAAGAGTATGAGGCAGGATTTTAACTTAGGTGAGGGAGAGGAGAAAGTCTAAGATGAGTGAGGCTTTGGGCTTAGGGACTCGAAAAAACTCAAGGGCCATCCATAAAAAATAGTGGAATTCAGAGAAGTAGAATTTGAGGAAAAGGAAATAAATTAATTCAGTTGCAAACCTGCTGCATTTGTAGTGACAGCAGGACATCAAAGGTGTGATTCTCAATCGAGTTCCGGCAATATGCCATAGAACACAGGAGAGAAGTCTTAGCTCTTGTTCGAGAAATAGAAATGCTCTAAATAGAGGGGCTGATGATGAGACTCAGAGTAAGCTGGATAAAATCATCAAGGGGGAGAACACGGGAGAGAAGAGAACAGAGCTCTGAGGGATGTCCATATTTAGGAAGGAAAGGAGGAAGAAACCCCAGATCTTATCACCTAATTGGTGAATTAGAATAGAACTAGCAGATTTCTGTTTAGGGCGGGCAACTTCCCATGGTGCCTCCTGTTTCACTTTCCACAAAACAGAATTATGTCTGTGTTTCCAATCAGTCTCTTCCCCCGTTTCTATTACCCTCTCATCCAGGAGTACGTCTCCTCTCCCCTCCCCATGGAGGTGCTGATTTTTGTCCAGCTTTGATTTGTGGTAATTGCCCTTGGCACAAACATTTCTACTTATAGCTGGGAGACTCAGAAGCAGAAGAAACAGTGGAGTTTAGAACCCAAGGCAGGAAAGAGCAGCAAGAAAGAGGACCGGTCATCTCTGTCCACCACTCCAGGGAGGTCAACGAGAACTGGAAGAATAAGATAAAGAGGTCACTTTGCTCATTTGTACAACTCAAATTCGGACCCAATTATGGCTCTAAAATGTTAGGATTCTGTGAACTTGGTGAAAGAAGTTTGGATACGATTTGGCCAGACCCAAATTCAGACGAAAACAAGAACATTAAAACGAGACCCATCTCATGTGTTCTAAGAGCATGACCAGCTCCCTGTAGACGTACACAGCAAAACTAGTTATCGTTCCCAGCTCTGGCTAACGAATATGAAAATAAATTTCCCCTCTATTTTTGCTCTACCAGCTGGTTGCAAGATATAAATAAACCAGGGGTGGGCCATCCCAGCCGTTTCGGGGGCTTCTCAGTGAGGCTCCAGCTATTTTCCAAATTGGTTCCATTTGCTCCAAGTCCAGATGCGTTTTGCATCAGCACTTTTCCCCTCGGTTTTGAACCCCTTGGATGCTTTCACTGGCAGGCCACGCATGTGTTTTTGATTCCGACACTGAAATCACCAAATGTAACTTTGCAAGAGCTCCTTGCTGCCCAAGAACTCTCAGACCCTCCGATTCAGTTATTTAAACGGCTCCCTTCCCCTTTCCACCTCAAAGTGGGGATCAGTTCTGTAAAGAAAAAGAACCTCCCTGTGTAGATCTGAGATCGGCTCAAGACCAAGAATCCCCATGATGGTTCAGTCTAGTTTTCATCTTGGCAAGATCCATTCTCTTAGGTCTCCCCATCCTCCGGGGCCCCTTAATAATCCAAGGTGAGATGCATCCACTTACAGCTTCTAGGGAAGTAATAGCAGACCCCCAGGGATGTAACAGGCTAAAAGGGATATTCATAGTCACTCTACCCTCTTCCCATGGAGAAGCATCCCCCAAAATGTCCTTTTTTAGGCAATGCTTTCGTTAATCCGGGGAAGAACCCTTCTTGTCAGCTCAAACTTTAAAAAGAAATAGGAAGTAGAGAGGTAAGTGGACATTTTCAAGCTAAGGCATATGTTGGAGGAGGAGGAAATGAGACTGTTGAAGAATTAAAGTGCTGACTATGGGGATTTGCCATGCACTCGGAATGACCCTGGAAGCCTGCCAGTTCCTATAACAAACCCAAGGGCCTCAGGAGAGGGTAGCTCAGGGCATGTTTTGCCAAGGAAAAATAGACCCTGCATGTTAGGCTGCTGAAGCTGCTCACCCAGACTGACCCAGGACCTGGTCACATTAAACAAACTTTCCTGAAGTGCCTACTAAGGGCTGGAGAAATGAGGGTAAAACAGCCCTGCCCGCAGGGGGTTTCCAGTCCGGTTGGTGTTTGTCCTTTTCTATGACATCAGGGAGAGGATGCCAAGTCTTGCAAGTGAATCGGGTTGAAGTGAGGGAGGGCTGTGCAAGGTCAGCAGGTTCACCTACTCCTGCAGAGCCTTCTGGGGCCAGTGGCCAGACACAGATCACAGCTGGGAATGGCCCCTGGGAGGTCTTGGTCTTTTTAAGCTGGAAAGATGTAGAGTAAGAGTGTTGAGGTTGGGAAAGGGGTCACAGACTGGTGTGTCCAGTGGGCTAAATTCCTCCAGAATTCAGCAGAGAAACAAGGAGAGCCCTTTATCCAGCTTTCCATCATTGACGTGCTAATTCTATGGGCCAGAGGAGTGGGCTCCAGAATTTGGTTCTCACTGACCAGATCATCAGTCAGCAGTGAATGGAAGAGTGGTCTATTCAGAATCAGACAGATTGGGAGTGTGGGAAGTCCCTGAGGCAGACTCCAAAGCCAGAAGATTTAGGATTACTGACTCATTATTAGAACAGAAGCTCCCCCTAAAATCAGGGGACTTCAAAATCTCCTTTAGAAGTTATATTAAAACAGGAAGACTAGGTCTGGATTAGGAGTCCTAGACTCCCTGACATTTAATGAAACTGAGACATCGGACAAGTTAGTTTGTGTCCTTGAAGCCATTTATTCATCTGTAAAATAAGGACAAAAATGGTTTCACCATCTACTTCATGCAGTTACTCTGAGGAAAGTGCAATGTAAGCCTTAAAATCCTCTAAGAAATGGATCGTATTTACCATCCACCAAAGTACAGAATAAGACCTACATTTTCTGGTCATGGCCAATGTGACAACTTGTGCTTGATTATGCATATTTATTACAAAGTTGAGTCTTCTTTTTTCCCCTCAATGGGGAAGGTGAAGAAAAAGGAAAAAAAAAAATTGTGTATTGAAAAAATTAAATTAAAAAAAAAACCTATGGAAATGTAGGTAATTATTATATGCAGCAGTGCTAGATCTTTATTTCACCTTAGTCTGTTAACAATTAATGAAATAAAGAATCATTTGCTAAGTCTTTATTGTTGCTAACTCCAAGATAGCTGCTCTCCAATCTGTCCGCTCTATGCACAAAGCCATCCACTCTAGTTCAGGCTTCTATCAGCTTCTACCTGGATTATACCAGTAGCTTTCTAGTTAGCCTCTCTGCCTTAAAAGTCTCAAGTCTCTCCAATCCATCTTTCACAGAGTTACCAAAGTTATTCTAAAGAGCAGCTCTGACCATTTCATCCCACTACAGTAAATTTCAGGGGCTCTCTTTTCACTCTAGAATAAAATACAAATTCCTGTTTTTGCAAGGGTGAAATTAGAAATCCTTAACCAGATTAATGAGAAAATCAGAAGGCCTGATTTCTGATAGATTCTAATCTAGTTTGTACTTTTAGTTGATTTCAATCAGTTTGAGAAAAGGGAAGTGTCCTGATCAATGGATGGAAATAGATAATATCACCCAAGAAGTGTCTTACATTTGAAAGAAAGAACAAGTGAGATCTCTGTAAAAGACTTTTAAGCTAGTTTAGCGAGTGGCATTCCACCAGAGTAGTGGGACCCAGAATTGCTCTTGGGGGAAGACTATCGATTTTTCCCTCCTCCCTTCTCCCCACTCTATTGACCTTGTGAACTTTGAAAAGTTGGAAGATCTGGAGTTCCCATCAGAGCTTGCACGGGTGTTCTCAGGGGCAGTGGCTGACAGCAGCCTCTGAGTTGTGAGTTGAGAGACCCACGGTGATGACAAACCATTGAGAAAAGACAGCTCTAAAGTTCAACAAGGATGTAGACTCTTGGAATCCAGAGGAGAGCTACCTCCAAGGGGAGCTTCGTGAAGACTCCTCGAAGGGGAAAAGAATAAGTGATTGGGAGCTATGAGTTTACCATTTGGCCATGTGGATTCACTGAGCCTGAACTCACTCTCCTAAGGGACCTCACATAAATGAGTGGAGAGTGTGCTCCTGGCTTCTAGAGGGGGAAAAGGGAGGACACTTACTTAACAATAATTATTGATATAACTTAGTAAATACAATTTCTAATATTTAGTTAACTGTGACTGATAAACCATGAGGGGCACACTGGGTAGGGACTTATGAATAATAGTTCTAGAACCCTAGTCCCTTAGGATTATTGTTAGAATCCTAAAAAAAAGGATTATTCAATTGCCCTTTTGGGACCCCGCCAATCAGAATGACTAGGAGTTGGCAAAGTAATAAGAGTGGGTAGAAAGAATGGGATATGAATTCAAGTCTTCCTTACAAAAAATTTGGTACTCTATCAGAGGATAGAGCCCTGGGCCTGGAGTCAGGAAGTTCAATACAACTTCAGACATGCACTAGCTGTGTGATCTTGGGAAAGTTACTTCACCCTATTTGCCTCAGTTTCCCTATCTGTAAAATGAGCTGGAAAAGGAAATGGCAAACCACTCCAGTATCTTTGCCAAGAAAACCCTAAAGAGGGGTCGTGAAGAATTTGATGTGACAAAATGGCTGATCAACAACTGTATGTTCTATAAATGACTACACAACAGCTGCTTCTCTCCTTTCCCGATCATCCATAATCCTTGATAATATCTTTCATTTTGGTTCTTCCACTCAAGAAAGGCTCCATTGAAACTCATTTTAGCAATAGCAAACCTCTAAAGAAAGAGAAAGAGAAAAGAGGAAAGGAAGTGAGAAAAGAAGAAAGAAAAGAGAGAAAGAAGAGAGAAAGAAAAAGGATGAAAAGGAAGGAAGGGAAGAAGAAAAGAGAGAAAAAAGAAAGGAGAGAGAAAAGAAAGGAAGGAAAGAGGGAAAGAAGGAAAAGAGAAAGAAAGGAAGAAGAAAAAAAAGAAAGGAAAAAGGAAGGATGAAAGGGAAGGAAAAATTAAAGTAGGAAGGAAAGAAGAGAAATGAGAAAGAAAAAGAAAGGAAGAATAGGAAAAGAAGAAAGAGAGAAAGGAAGGGAGGAGTAAAGAAAAAGAAAGAAAAGAGGGAAGGGAAAAAGAAAGGAAGAATGGGAAAAAAAGAAAAGAAGAAAGAGAGAAAGGAAGGGAGGAGTAAAGAAAAAGAAAGAAAAGAGAGAAGGGAAAAAGAAAGGAGGAATGGGAAAAGAAGGGAGGAAAGAAGAAAGAGAGAAAGGAAGGGAGGAGTAAAGAAAAAGAAAGAAAAGGGAGAAGGGAAAAAGAAAGGAAGAATGGGAAAAGAAGGGAGGAAAGTAGAAAGAGAGAAAAAAGAAATTAAAAGAAGAAAAGAGATTAGAAAAGGAAGAGAGAAAGGAAGGAAAGTAGAGAGAAAGAAAAAGAAAGGAAGAAGGAAAGGAAAAAAGTAGAAAGTAAAAAAAAAAGAGAAGGAAAGAGAAAAATAAAAGAAAGAAAAGAAAGAAAAAGAAAGGCAGGAAGAAAGAGAAAAAGAAGAGGAGGAAAGAAAAAAGAGAAAGAGAAAGGAAGAAAAAAGAGAAAGGGGGCGAAGGATGAAAGGGAAGGAAGGAAAAGAGGAAGGAAATCCAAACCTTGCCTTTCATTGTTGAGACTTTAGCTACCTTTGCCTTTTAAACAAAGGGGGGAGGGGGATTGGGCCGATAAGGACCGGCCGCGGTGGTTTTTCTCGCGTGGGGGCGGGGCGGGCGCTGCCCTTGAGGAAACGCTGCAGCAGCGCGAGGCCCCGCGGCCCCGGGGAAGCAGAAGCCCCGGGCAAGTCCAGAACCGAAGCAGCCCCTCCCCCATGGGAGGCAGACCTAGCGGGAGGCAGGATAAAGCGGCCGGCCGGGCCCCGCGGGGAGCCCTTGGACGCGGGGTGTCCAGGGCCTGCGGGACCGTCCGGGGCTGTCCGGGACTGTCCGGGGCCTGCGGGGACTGTCTGGGCCGTCCGGGGCCTGCGGGCTGCGGGGACCGTCCGGGGCCGTCCGGGGCCTGCGGGGACCGTCTGGGACCGTCCGGGCGTCCGGGCCCGCGGGACGTCCGGGCTGTCCGGGCCCGGGACCGCCCTGTCCGGGCCTGGGCGGGCCGGGACCGCCTGGGACCGTCTGGGGCCGCGGGCCGGGCGGGCTGGGGATTCCGGGCCACCGGGCCTGGGGCGGGGACCGTCCCGGGCGTCCGGGCCTGGGGGGACCCCGGGCGTCCCGCCGGGCCTGGGCGAGGACTGTCCGGGACGTCCGGGGGCCCGGGCCTGGGGGCCGCGGGACCGTCCGGGCTGTCCGGGCCGCGGGACCGCCTGGGACCCTGGGCGCCGGGCCTGCGGGCCGGGCTGTCCGGGCCTGCGGGACTGTCCGGGGCCCAGGGCCGCGGGTGCGGGACCGGGACTGTCCGGGGCCTGCGGGGACTGTCCGGGGCTGTCCGGGCGTCCGGGCCTGCGGGCCCGTTGGGCGTCCGGGCCGCGGGTGGGGATGTCCGGGCCGTCCCCTGGCGGGGACGGTTGGGACCGCCCGGGCCGCCCGGGCCTGCGGGCTGCGGGACCGCCCGGGCTGTCCGGGTCGGGACTGTCCGGGCTGCCGGGCCTGGGGACCGTCCGGGGCTGTCCGGGGCCTGCGGGCTGCGGGAGCCTGGGACCGCGGGGCCCCCGGGTTGCGGGGACGTCCGGGCCATCCGGGCCGCGGGCGGCACCGGGGCTGTCCGGGCCCGCGGCACGTCCGGGCCCGGGCCTGGACGTCCGGGGCCTGGGGACGTCCGGGCTGTCCGGGCTACGGGATGGGACCCCCGGGCGGCCGGGGGAGAGCAGAAAGGACTTAGCCCCAGAGCAAGGTTTCTGGGAGCCCCGCTGCCCTCCCCCTGCCGCGGCTGCTGGAAGCGCCAGAGGCGGGACAACCCGGGGCCTCCGAGGGTGGCCAGCTCCCGCGGTGGCTGCGGAGAATGGGCTCCTCGGCGGGTTTGTCCAGTTCTGGCCACGGTCCCTCGGGGGGTTCCCCACACGCTCATTGTCACCCATCCTTTCCGCAAGGCCCTTTTCCGGGAAAAACAGGTGGGGGGTAAGGGATATGCCCCAAGGCATCAATCTTGAGACCTCCGACCATTTTTGCACCCCAGCAATTATAAACACTTGGACTCCCCGGCACTTAACAAGAGTCACTAGCTCGAAGCAGTTATGGGGCAGTTACTCTTCCTTTCTCGGAGGCTCACAAGACTGATGAGGGGGCACGTTTCTGAGGCTGGCCCCGTGTACTTATTTGAAGCCACATTTACGGGGATGACTCGGGCGGCTTTGGGGGCAGTCCCTTAGCATCAGGAAGGGGGGAGGGGCGGCTAGGTGGCCCGGTGGCACCTGCCCGGGAGTCAGGAGGACCCGAGTTCAAGTCCGTTTAACACTCCCTGGCAGCTCGACTACCCAGTTGCCTCAGGGGAAAACAAGGACTTGGGGCGGAAAAGGGGGACAGCTGAGAAGTGACGCTGGAGGAGAAAGTGAGGCAGGTGACCTTGCTTCAGTTCAATTCACTTGCCAATCATGGCATCATCTCCCTGAAGTCAGAGTCCTCTACGGGAACAAAGGAGCATCAAAGACAGAAAATAAAACCCAAGGAAGGGGAAACCAACAGCAGTGACTTTACAAACGCCAGGGAAACGTGGAGAGCTTCAGAGAACACGAGAAGTGAAACAGTGAGCAATGAAGTGACATTTCCATGGGGAGGATCCAAGTTCTTTGAAGAGAACTGATTTCTCCCGCAGTTAGTAAGCCAGGAGGCTACAGATCCAAAAGGGAGGAGAGCCCCTCCTTCCAGGAGGTTCCCTTCTGAAAGGATGGATGGAGCATAGCACCAAGGCACAAGAAATACCCTGGGAAGGAAGAAGACGCTTCTCAGAGGAGAGGAGTCCCGAATGTGTTATCAGAGAGAACTGACTTGGGGAGTCAGGGAGGGGCCCAGTGGTGTGTGGAGAAATCCTTGAGCACTTCCCCTTTCTCTATCACCTTCTAGGGCTACATGATAAGCAGTGAGTTCCCTAAGAGAGAGTTGTACGATTCAATGACTTTCTCTCATCCAGAGGAGTTAGAATGATCCACAGTTAGTATACATGGTATGCAGTGGGTGTTTAATAAACGCCAGTTGACCATCTACATCTAACATCGAGTTGTTTCTGTTTTTTATCATCATGACCAGTCTATCTTGCCTTCTTGTGGTACTAGATCAAGGATGAGTATTATCCATTCTAATGACCCAGTGACTGTCACTATCAGTTGGGTCATCTCGTCAGTGGCCCGTTACGAGCCAGAGTGCTACCCCAGTCGAAGTCATCGCCGGGGCCCAGCTGTTGGATGGGATCCGAGTTCCCGCCATGTCTTTGTGGCTGCTCTGGTGACCTCAGGGTCCATTACCACTGGTGGCACTCCCTTTGCCAATACTCTCTCCCTTATGACACGGATGATCTGTTGGACTCCGAAGAAGTATTATTAATCTGTCAACGTCCACTTCCAAGAAGGTCTCCAGTAGGATGCCCCATGGCTCCGTCCTTGGTTATTAATGACTTGGACCAAGTTATAGCCTCCTTATCCAATTTTGCCACACTCTGGATGATAACTTCGGGATCCCCAAATATCTTGGCAGATATTTGGCCAAATCGAGTATGTTGTAATGTAATAGACGGAAACGTAAAATTCCCCTTGGCTTTGAACCAATCTGATTCACACGGATAAGAAGGGGAGGTGTGTCCAGGTAGTAGTTTTTTTCTAGAAAAGAGCTGGCTGATTTAGTGAACTTCAGGATCACCATGAGTCCTTATGGGTATGATATGACACTCAGGAAAGTCAACGTGATTTTAGGATGTATTAAGAGAAGCCCAATGTCCAGGAAGAAGGAGATGATGGTGCCGTTGGGCTCTGCTCCGCACAGACCACTACGAAATGCTGTGTCCACTTTCTGCCGCCATTTTTTATGAAGGATATTGGTAAGCTGGAGAGCCTCCAGACTGGGGAGACCAGTAATGTCTTCAAGTAGCTGAAGGATTGCGTTTGACCCCAGAGAGCCATCGTGTGACTGATGAATGGACACTGCGAAGAGCCAGATCTTGGTTTCATGTGAGGAAAGAACTTTGTCCAAAAGCAAGAATGGGCTTCCTCATCAGGAAGGGGGATCTCACTGGATAAGTCCTGGTCCTGACGTCAAATCCCGCCTCAGACACTTACTAGCTGTGTGATCCTGGGCAAGTCACTTCATCTCTGTCTGCTTCAGTTTCCTCCTCTGTAAAATGGGGATAATAACAGCCCCTACTCTGCAGGTTGTAGTGAGAATAAAATGAGGACATTTGTAAAGAGCTTCCCAAATTTGAAAGTGCTACATCAATGCTGCTTATTGTTATAACATATAACAATATGTGATTAGATAACATTATTATTGAAGATCTATTTCATAGAAAGCCTAAATGGCCACTTTTTGGAGCTATTATAAAGAATGATGGTATGGGTTGGACTAGATGCCTTTGAAGGTACCTTCCAATTCTGGGACTGGGGGATTCTGGGAGGGGAAGGCAATAATGATACCAGCTGTTAAAATCATGTCATTGAGCTGAACTTAGCAAATGGACCAGATACAGCTTTTTGGGGGGAGGGGAATTGCTATGGAATCTGTGATTTCATGGATATGAAAGCTCCTCGTGAGGAAACTTCCTTTACCAGTGCAAATCGGCAACTCTCTGTAATTTATAGGCTTCATGAATTTCCTGGCACATGGAGAATTGGAGGTCCTCGCCCAGGCTCATGGACACTGGGCCAGATAGAGGACTTAAACCCAGGCCACCTTGATGTCAAGAACAGCCCTCTGTCCATTCTACCACACTGCCTCTCAAAAAAAAATTTATCAATATACAAATAGTATTTACAAATTTTTTTTTACAGAATTTATAAAAATTATTACAAATATTATTAGATTTGAATCTAATGTGCAAAATGAGGTCAGCTTATATTGGATAAAATGAAGTGTCAAGTCTAAACTTAGGCAAGCACTTCATCCCTTTGAGTCTAACTTTATATAGATCAAAAACTTTTTTTTTTTTTGGCAAGTGTAGACCTTTGTAGCTTTATTGCTAATGTAGCATGAGTGTATTTTTCATAACTTTAAAAAGTTAGAGAAGGAGAAGGATTCTGGAAAGATGGTAAATTTCTTTTCTTTATTATTTTTAAATTTTTATTCTTTCCCTCAAAACTTATTCAAGGATAATTTTTTCAACATTGACCTTTGAAAAACCTTTTGTTCCAAATTTTCCCCTCCTTCCCCCGACCCTCTCCCCTAGATGACATATAATCCAATATATGTTAAACATGGTAAAAATATATTAAATCCAATGTAGGCATACATATTTATACAATGATCTTGCTGCGCAAGAAAAATTAGTAGATCAAAAACTTGACACATAGCTATATGCATATAAAACTATATATATATATATATATATATATATATATATGTATGTATATGTATATGTATATGCAAAGTGGGGATTCCATCACAAGGACTCCCTCCAATACTGCAGATTGCAAATTACATTTGGGCGATGCAAAATCCGCTCATCTCCCATGTGACCTATGTACATGTCATTTTAAAATGGCAACTTGGCTCTGAAATTATCTGGGACGTTACAATGGAGCATATAGACGATTTTTCAGTCATTCCTTGTTCTCACCAGTTGATCAGCTTACCTTCTGTTCATTCATTTCTTGATTTTGTCTTTTACATTATTTTTTTCTATGTAACTCATTGTTCACAAAATCTTGAGCCTATTTATGCCTATCGTTCTCTATTACCTTTTGGTTGGCCTATAATTTTAATTCATTAGTGATTGTGTGAACTAATGATGATTTACAACTAGATAGTATCCCAATTTCCCCAATGCTTTCTTCATTCTAGTCCACTTTGAGTCTAACTCGTTGCCCATCTTCAGGGTCTGTCCAAGATATTTACTGATGGACTAGAACTATGGATGATCTAAAAGCATTCTATGGGACAATAGGCATTCTTCATATTGCCCAACAGAATGCTTTTGGTCCTTGTCACCATGTACTTTTATCTGTATCTGGTTAGAGGAACCGCTTTTGAGTGCTTGTGAATCTTATTTGGAAAGTTTTTCCAATTAGAAACTTTGTGTAATCACTATAATTCCATTAACCAACAGGAACATATGGAGGACCCAATCATTATAGGGACATTCTGGAAATTCACCATGATTATGTGAGGCAATAGTGCCTTTGTTAAGCACAATACACACACATGCACATTATATATATATATATATAGATATAGATATGTACACACACATATATATGTATGTATGTATTATGTATGTGTGTATATATCTTTTCCAATTCACTTGATATCAATATTCATAGGATCATTGAAAAAAGTTACTTCTGTGATTATATCTAGGGATCCTTAATGAGACATTCTTTCTTTGAGAACCTTTTAAAGGACATTTTTTCTCTTTTGTGTCGATTGCTTTCTTATACTCAACCAACACAGTGAGATATTGTATTTTCTGAATCCTTGAATCATTTGGGTAACTGTAAAGATATTATCTACTATAAAACATTTCTCTGTTAAATTTTCATCCTAAAATGGTGTTATTCTTGATTTCTATAGACCTCTGCGTGACAATGATTTCAAGGGCTTGCTTGTTGAGGTATTTTTAAAGGCTTCTTTGGCCTCCTAATTATGGCGATTGATTTAGGTCAGTAGATCTTCCATAGAAAATGTTGAAAGTCTGTACAAAACCTTACTTAAGTTAATGTGCTGGACTATAGAATCTCTAGGATTCCCCACTAATTCAAAAATTCTTTGATTCCAAGTTGCTGATTTATAAATCAAGGATCCATCAGAAAGTATTCATATGGAAAACCAAAACAAGCCACAAAAAACTGTGAAAGTAGGCTGAATTTTTGCTTTTTTCCTATTCCAAATATCCCTTTTTTTGTCCTGATATACTTTCTTGGAGCTATTATAAGCACATCTGGCAAAATGTTACCAAATGAGATAAATGAGAAACACATTAGATTCTCCAGGATTTTCCTTTCAAATGTCCATCTTTCCTTTGAGGTACAAGACTATGGACAAAGTATCTGTATCTCTATCTGTGTAGCCACTAAATGAGCCCTGTTTTGGGATGACTTTTCTGGCCACTTTAAATGTTCCTATCTGCTGATATGACTTCAGTAATAACTTGGGCAGCTCGAACAATGATTTGATTCTGTTTGTTATCGTAGAACCTCGGTCCCAGTCATCGGGCTTGACACCTAAAATCAGTTGTAAAATAACAGTATACTTGCGGCTGTGTCTGAGTATGCGTGGGTGCGGCCTTCTGGGAGTTCGAGGTACCCTTTGCCCAGACACGCTTGCGTCTTGATGGTCTTGAACCTGGCCAGTTTCTCAATTTGGCAAGCTTCCAGTTTGCTAACAAAGCAACAGCCAGAGAGCTGGATTAACTATGTGCAGAGCCTTTGCCACCTTTGTCACAATGGGATGTGTTTGGGCAATAGCCTTCATCTTATTTTGTGTGACATCTTGACAGTTGAGTATCTGTTATAATTGAGTGAAAAAGAGAGAAAGGACCATGAAAGGTGAGGGGGAAGATCCAGGAGAGCCAGTTCTGAAGCCAGCCCTAAATGGGGTGATGGAGGAGGCAAGAGAAGGGGTCCCCGAGAACAGAGCTTCCGACTGTCCATCGGCAGCCGGAAATCTTGGACCGGCCCCCAAGATTGACCAGGAAGCTAGAGCCAAGAAATCTGGGACACACGGGTCTTGAGTAACTTGCTTAATGGTACTGGAGGGATTCTGTAAAGTCATCAAATGAAGAGATCAGCTAAGAAGTTCACCCCTTGACTTCTCCCAGTGGAATCTGTGTTGGCCATGACCCAAGTGTTCCACCAGGTGGCACCATTGCTCCAGCCAGGTACAGCAAAAAGGGGTTTGAGTTTTTCCCTAAACAGTTGTGGCTAAATCTTATTTTCTCCCTCTCAGTAATACTGGCTTAGAGAGGCAGGGGGAGGAGAGGTGAAATCCAAGGGAGGAGAACTCCTTGAACAAGCCATAAACCAGACCAAAGTCTTTTGATGAGATGAAATGGCTCCTGTAAAGACCCTAATGAATGCTTCATTACTTCAAATGAGGAGGGGAAAAGAGGAAAAAATGTCAACCCCAAATTGGCCCCACACGTATGCAATCAGCAGATACTGTGACAGAAATATAGAGCTAAAATTTCCTGCCGACTTCAGTCTGTGTTTCCCCTACAGGAACCACCTCCTTCCCCCCCTCCCTCCCCATTTCCTTTAAGCTTAATTTGCATTTCCCCAGGAAAGAAAGAATTATTACATATTCCAAAATATGTTTAGTTAGGTTAAGAGACAGAATGGTGCAGTGGAAAGAGACCTGGATTGGGATTCAGAGGCTCCAAATTTGGAGTCACTCTCACGGGCTGGGACATATGTACAGAGCTTTTATTATGGAAAACTCTATATAAATGTCTGTGCTGTTGCCTTCTCTGGGACTGAGATCATTTTAGAGGATTTTTTTTTTTTTTTTTTAAGGGATAACAGATACAGAGCTAGAATCCACTTAGAAGCCATCTATCCCAATGTCCTCATTTCATAGATGAAGGAATCAAGACCTAGAAAGGTTAAAGGTCTCCGTGATTGTAAATGTCTATGCTAGCATTCATTCAGCCTTGGATCTCCAAGTTCAGCTTTGTTCTATACCACCCTGCCTGCCTCCCATAAGACCTCATTTTTGAAGTGAAGGAGTTGCTTTTTAAGGTCATCCAATTATAAATGCTATAATTCTCTGTTTCATTAAGGGGAAAGACAGCTTTAAGATGGAGTCCCTCAGAAAATTTCCTTCTCTGTCAAATGAGGGGAATGGTCAATAATTTTGTTTATGGTTTATTAGTATGATAAGAACAGCTCGTTTTTCCAGTGCTCTTTAAAGTCCACAAATGCTTTCTATAATCTGTTCCCTCAGTGAGACCTAAGACACCCATTTCATCCTCTTTGTACAAATGTGGAACTTGAGGCTCAGAGTAAAAGGCACTTGACCAAGAATACACTGCTAATGAGTAGCGGAGCTGTGACCTGAACACCACATTTCTATGGGAATTTTTTCTCTCCATATTGGGTTACCTTCCAAAGGATGATGTGCGTAGATGAGATCATCAAAGCCAAACAGAAAAAACATCAGCTATTGTTAAAATTTCAAAAGCATGATTTTTAAGCTAAAAAATTAGATTGGACTTTTGTTATTTTCCTCTATTAGTTGAGGGATCAAATGACTCCTATAATTACTCAGCCTCCTATTTACAGGATCATGAGATCATTGGCTTAAAACTAACAGGGTTCTTAGAAGTTCTCTGCTCTAGTGCCTCCATTTTACAGAGAAGAAAACTGACACCCAGAGAGATTAAGGGACTTGACCAAGATGATATGGAGGTAAGTAATAGGAGGATTTGAACAAAGGTGCTCTGATTCCGAAGTCTATGTCCTTCCCTTCTTCCCCCTCACTGTACCACATGGTCTGTTTTGTCTTCCCATTGAGGGTGAAAGTACCTCTTGAAAAGTTGAAAATAACTTCACACAATGAGCCGTCCTGCTCTTCTTAAACTCCACCCTTGTGGGTGTCCTGGAGCTGCCTTCTCTCTAGAGGCCTTGCAGGCAGGGCTGAGCTCCACCCTTGAAGTCTCTTGGCTGGCTCTCAGCAAAAGTTAAGCCAGCTTTCAGGATGCCCGGTCTCAATATACACATACACTTTTAAATGCTGGCAATGTCTCTGTGAGAGACAGGAAGTATCAGAACAACACAATCTGTTTGACCTTAGCAACAGGAAGGAGCCGGAGGATCAAAGTTTAAATCTTCCCTGAGAAGACCCCCTCCCTGGCAATCCCCTGTACCCCTCCCAGCACCACCACAGGGAGCAAGGAAGGAAATTTTGTTTTTAGTCTCCTAAGTGAGGAATCTTCTTGCTCACTGAAGAAACTGGATAAAAACTTTCTTATTGTTCATTTGTTTTGGTCATGTCCCACTCTTTGTGACCCCAATCAGGTTTTTCTTGGCAAAGACACTGGAGTCATTTGCTATTTCCTTCTCCAGCTCTTTTTCCAGATGAGATAACTGAGGCAGACAAGGTTAAGCGACTTGCCCAGAAGTGTCTAAGGCTGGATTTGAATTCGGTCTTGCTGACTCTAGCTTGGGCATGTGTCCCAAGCTAGAGTGCCCACCTCCACTGTGCCACTTAGATGCCCCGTTTAAGGATAGTGAGTCTTCAAAAAATTCTGAGGAATAGGGTTAGAGGGGGAAGGTTCTTTATGAAGATTCCATTTACAAACTTATAATAATTAGGGGATAATTTGTATTGAAGAAAAGTCTATATTACACAATTTTTTTTCAGGGAATGTAGTTTGATTACTTCCAAGTCCATATAGTATGAGTAGTGAAGGGGTCAGAAGACTTGGAGGGGAGGGGGGCACTGCCACTTAACAACTTTTGTGATTTGGGGCAACTAAATCTCAGTTTCTTCAACTGTAAAATTTAGGTTTTGGACTATATGATTTCAAAGGTCCTACATTTGTGATTCTGTTATCCAATAGGATTCCATGAAGGCCCTGCTCCAAAGAATAAAATACTTTCTGTAAAGGGCACATCAATTGTGTCAGTATAAATGAATGTTTCTGTAGTGCTTAAAATAGTTGATTCTCTAGAGGATCTTAATTATTTCTCTGAAAAGGTGTTGATACTATTAATTTACTTAACAATTTTTTTTTCATAGACAGGTCCCAGTCAGGTTGTTTAAGAAAAATCCAAATGAGTGAGATCCTGATTAATGAGGTTTTATTGTACATAAATATTTTAATACGACAGACATTACTTATTAAACTGCTGAGCTCTTTCTTAGGGAGATAAACTTATCTAGACAAGTTTTAAAAATCCCCCAAAGTAATAAAGCTTTCTCTAAGAAGCTATCTAGTATACAAACCAGAACATGAGGATGTATATCCCTCCTCTGTCCCCTTTTCCCCGGCTAGCTCCTTTCCTTCATGGGTTCCTTTCCTTCTAATACATATGCATCTTGTATTTTATTTATATACATTATACACATGTGTATGTATGCACATGTATATGTATACATGCACACAGGCCAACCATTAAGATATAAGCTACTTGAAAAGAAAAGCTTTTTTTGCTTTTTCTTCATACCCCCAGCACTTGGCACAATGCCTGTGTCATAGTACATACTTAATAAATGTTGCTGATTAATCAATTACACAATATTTCCCACTTCTGGGAAAGATGATACCATATCTAAGTTCTTTAGAAATCTTAAAATCTGGCTCTTAACTTGTCACTCTAACTTCTCTTATTTCAGAGAGTCAAAAGTGCATGCAGGAAACAGCTCCACTAAAACTCTTTCATTTCTCCTCATAAGAATTTGAAAAATACAAAATAGAGGAAGAAACGATGCTCTAAATTCTAAAGTATTAATAATTAAACTGTTGAAAAACCCCACAACCAGCTTACTCAGAGGTTTGGCCCGTAGATCACGATGGACAACTCAGATGAAGGTGAACTTTGCTCAATGCACATCTTTGTGGAATATTATTCCCCAACTATGCCTACATAAATCTTTAATTAACTTTTAAATGACCTACAGTTGTCCAATTCCACTCTAATGTCAAATCCAAGTGAGCAAGCCATCCTGATGGTCTATCACAATTGGCAATAGGTGGCAGCCATAAGAACTGGAAGACTTTCTGAAGTGAGGGATGGGTGATGCCGAGGAAAATAATTCTTGCCAGACCTCAGGACTTCTGGCCCTGCTTCACTATTCAGAAAGAGAATACAATTGACAATTGTGTTAATATATTAACTTTTATTTCACTCCTCTCTACTTTCACTTTTCCTTTAGCTCTTTGCTCCATCCCTTTCCTTCCTGCTATTTCACCTAAGGTCTCTGTAATTTTTGCCCCAACACGTGGGTTTTCCCGAGGCCCTTCCTATCTTCCTCAGTCTTCTACCAATTTATTTATCTATTTAACATTTATTGAGAATCAGTGATGTCTAATACACTGGTGCTGCATCTTTTATGGACAAATTATCTAGCCACATGTCCCTCATCTTTTATCATAAGATTAATTTTTTCTTGTTACTTATGTAAAACTTTGCATTTACCTCTATTATGTTACATTTTGTTAGATTCAATGTTAAATGTTCCTTCCACCTCATTTCATCACACAGAGGCTTCTGCCTCTAATTTTTCCTTTGCCCCCTTCTCACATGAAGATGTGACTTTTCTCCACGTGAAGGCAAAACATCTACAGATACCAGTGATCCCATTCCATCCTGAACCATCAGATCACCTCTTTTATTGTCTACTTATCTTCAATCTCTCAGTCTCCTCATTGCTTCTCTGCTGCTTAGAAACATGATCATGTATTTCATTCTTAAAAACCTCTTGATTGATGTCCATCCGTGATAATTTTTGTCCCATGTCTTCTTTTTCATAGCTAAAATCCTGGAGAAGATCATCTAAAATGAATGATTCTAAGATCTGATTTTATGAAAATATCAATAAAATATATAAATCTTAGGTTAATTGAATTTTTTAAAAAGAAGAAAACCAAATTACCAGTATCAAAAATGAAAAGGGTGAATTCACCACCAATGAAGAGGAAATTAAAAAACAATAATTTGGAGCTATTTTGCCCAACTATATGCCAATAAATCTGACAATCTAAGTGAAATGGATGATTATTTGCCAAAAAAGTATATAAATTGCCCAGATTAAGAGAAGAGGAAATAAAATACTTAATCCCATTTTAGAAAAAGAAGTCGAACAAGATATGCGTGAACTTTCTAAGAAAAAAATCTCCAGGGCCAGAAGGATTTACAAATGAATTCTACCAAATAATTAAAGAACAATTAATTTCAATATTATGTAAACTATTTGGAAGGTGAAGAAGGTGTCCTACCAAATTCCTTTTATGACACAAATATGGTGCTGATACTAATCCAGGAAGAGCCAAAACCAGAGAAAGAAAATTATAGGCCAATTTCCCTAATGAATGTTGATGCAAAAATTTAAATAAAATATTAGTAAAACTATGGGAATTTATCATTATTAGCAAAGAGATTATGGCAATTTATACACTATGACCTTGTGGGATGGATATCAGGAATAGAAGGTTGGTTCAATATTAGAAAAACTATTTGTACAATGGACCAAATCAATAACAGGATTAACAGAAATCATGTTTATCTCAATAAATGAAAAAAAAAAAAGCTTTTGAAAAAATATAGCATTCATTCTTTTTTTTTTTTTTTTTTCTGAGGCAATTGGGGTTAAGTGACATGCCCAGGATCACACAGCTAAGAAATGTTAAGTGTCTAAAACTCAGAGCCTCCTGACTTCAGGGCTGTACCCATTCTTATTAAAATTCACTAGAGAACATAGGAATGAATGGGGTTTTTCTTAACATGAAATTCAATATCTATCTAAAACCACCAGCAAGTAGTATTTGTAAAGGGGATAAACTAGAAGCATTCCCAGTAAGGACAGGGATGAAACAAGGATGGTCATGATCAGCACTATTATTTAATATTGTACTACAAATATTAGCTTTAGCAACAAGAGAAGAAAAAGAAATGTAAGGAATTAGAATAGACAACAAAAAACCAAAACTATTACTTTTTGCAGATGATATGATGGTATACTAAGAGAATTAACTAAAAAACTCCTTGAAATAATTAACATCATTAGCAAAGTTGCAGATATAAAACAAACCCATCTAAGTCAGCATTTCTATATATCAGGAATATAATATATAATATAATATAACAAAACTCAGCAGCAAGAGATAGAAAAATAAATTCCATTTAAATTAACTATAGACCATACAAAACATCTGGGAGTCTACCTGTTAAAACAAACATGGGAATTATAGGAATGCAATTACAAAATACTTTTATGGAAATAAAGTCAGATACAAATAATTGGAAAATAGTAACTGCTCATGGGTAAATGTAAATATGCATATATTACAGTAAAAAATGACAATGGACAATTCTACCTAAATTAATTTATTTAGGTAGATCAAATTATCAAAAATATTTTATAGAGCTAGAAAAAATAATAATTCATGATTTGCTCTTGCAAAGGTCAATATCAAGAAAATTAATGGAAAAAAAGGCAAAAGAAGGAAGCCTAGTTGTACCAGATTTATATTATAAAGCAGCAATCATCAAAACTAGTTGGTAGTGGATAAAGCATAGAGTAATAGATCAGTGGAATACTGCATACATAAGATGCAGTGGTAAATAATTTCAGTAATTTACTTTTTGATAAACCTAAAGACTCCATCTGTTGGAGACAAAAACTACTAGGAAAACTAGAAAACAGTATGTCAGAAATTAGGCATAGACTAACATATTATGCCATATACCCATTATAAGGTCAAAATGAGTACATGATTTAGATAGAAAACTTGATACCATAAACAAATTAGGCAGATCTATGGAGAAGGGAAGAATTACTGACTAGACAAAAGGTGAAGAACATTATGAAGTGCAAAATGGATAATTTTGATTGCATTAAATTAAAATTGAAAAGATTTTGCCCAAACAAAACCAATGCAACCAAGATTAGAAGGAAAGCAGGAAGTTGGGAAACAATTTTTACAGCCAGTGTTTCTGAGAAAGACCTCATTTCTCAAATATATACAGAACTTAATTAAGTTTATATGACTACAAGTCATTGCCTAATTGATAAATGAACAAGCATTTTTCAGACGAAGAAATTAAAGCTATCTATAGTTATATGAAAAAAAAAAGCTCCAAATCACTATTGCTTAGAGAAATGTAAATCAAAACAACTCTGAGGTGCCATCTCACACTTATCAGATTGATTAATATGACAGAAAAGGAAAACAATAAATGTTGGAGGAGATGTGGGAAAGTTGGAACACTAAGGCATTGTTGATGGAGTTGATCTAACCATTCTGAAGAGCAATTTGGAACTATACCCAAAGGGCTAAAAAAAACTGTAAATATCCTTTGATTTAGCAAGATTACTAGGTCTGGATCCAGTGAGGATACAAGGAATAAAAAAGGGGGAAAGGATCTCCATGTGCAAAAATATTGATAGCAATTTTTTTTTTTTTTTTTGTGGTGACAAAAAATTGGAAATTGAGGGGATGGATGCCCATCAGTTGGAGATTGGTTGAACAAGTTCTGGTATATAAAGGTAATGGAATACTATGTGTTATAAGAAAGGATGAGCAAGCATTGTTCAGAAAAACCAGAAAGACTTCCATGAACTGATGGCAAACGAAGTGAGCAGAACCAGGAGAACATTGTACACAGTCACAGCAGCAATGATTTTAGTTTTCTTACTCCTTAAGACCCTTTGCATTTTCTTCACCCCAATGACACCAGTCCCTTGATGTTCCTCTAATGTGATACTTGATCTCCCAACTCAGCCTTCATTTTTATAGGTGCCCCCAAGCCTGGAGTTCTCTCCCTCTTTACCTCTGTCTCCTGACCTCTAGCTTCTTTCAAGTCTCACCTAAAATTCTACCTGTATTTCGGTGGGTTGCGCGAATTTACAACCTCTCTTAATTCCTTCTATCAACTGTCTACCTTTTATCCTACTTGTGTCTTACTTGTAACAGTTATTTACATATTATTTCCTTTTATAGATTGTGAGCTCCTTGAGATTTAGGGCTGTGTTTTTGTGTATCTGCAGTACTTAACCCTGTGCCTGGAACACAGCCCCAAAAATGCTTATTGACTTAACTTGTTTTCTCCTACTCACTAACTTTTTGAACCCTGATTCTGCAGTCCAGTATATTACTTAATCTTTCTGATTTTATGTTAGCTGAAAATTTGTTAATGATGTCATTTATGTCTTTAATCATGTCATCATAATCAATGTTAAATGGGGCAGGATCAAGTATGAATTCTTGGAACACTGAACTGAAAGCTTCTGCTAACATGACATTTAATCATTAAAGACCACGTTCTGAGTCTCGCCAACGAACCATTTCTGAATCCCTGTAATTATTTTTTGGTCTTTTGCATGCTTCTTTATCATTTCCAAATAAATAGCAGGAAATATTCTAGAATATTTTCCTAAAACTAAGAAAATTCTGCCTAAATCTGTGATTCTATTATCCTTATGCCTTTGTGCAGTGTTTTGTATTCAATGAACTCAGAATTGTTATAAGAAGGGAGCAGCTAGTTGGTGCAGTGGATAGAGTGAAGTCAGGAGGACCTGAGTTCAAATCTGGTAACACTTCCTATCTATGTGACCCTGGGCAAATCACTTAACCCCAATTTCCTCAGGGGGAAAATGTAAGAAGTTGTTATTGAATTCCTATATAAATCTATAGTTAAGAAGGAATCTTTTGTAGACTGAATAAATTATGTTTTACACACATGGATTTTCAAATATATGTGGATTTTGTGATTAAGAACACCCAACCTTGTCAATAAAGTTATAAAAAAAAAAAGGACCCAACTTCATTCAAAAATAAAATATAAGTAAATTATATCTTCATTATTTCCCAAACTGCCAATTTCACAACCCTATTGAAAACAAAGGCACTATAGAGCACCAGGCCTGAAGTCAGGAGGACCTGAATTCAAATCTGATCTCAGATCCTTAACACTTCCTAGCTGTGTGACCCTGGGCAAGTCACTTAACCCCAATTGCCTCAGCCAACAATAACCAAAAAAAGGCACTATAGTAAAGATTAAATGACCCACATTAGACAAAACCCTGGTGGCTCCTGGAGAATTCCTGTTTCTTTCTAAATTCTCATCAAACATCCTCATAATAAAATCTTATAGATTTTCTCTAGGGATCAAAGGCAGGCCCACTGGCCAAAAGTTTGCAGAATCAATTGTCTTTCATTTTTTGAAAGTCGGAACAATAACCCTTCTCTAATTCTGTGGTGCTGTTCTTATTCTCCACAATTTTTCAAAAATGGAACCTCAGCAATCAAATCTGCTTGTTCTCTCAGTTCTTGAGCGTGTAGTCTATCTGACTCCAGGAACTTGAATTCATCAAAGGTAACTCGGTATTCTCATCTCTGGGGTACCGGTTCCCTATTAGTTATTTTTGATTGATCCATTCCTGTCAAAAAAAAAAAAATATCTACCATTCTCCTTGAATGAGGAAACAAATAAAACCATCATGGAGTACCTCTGTCTTTTTTCTGTATTCTTTTACCATAGTAGCAACAATCTCAGAGACTGGGAGTCCCCACAGGCATCTGTACCATTAAGAAGGGAATTTGGGTCAGAATTGCATCTGGATGCATGGGACTTTTTCAGAGGGGATTAATTCTGAGATATAAGAGGACATTGAGCTGATGAGGGCTGCCTCGGTGGGTAGTGTCCCAGGGTCACTAGACAGAACTGATTTAGACTTGAACAATCCAAGTCATATCTCTGCAAATTGTCTCTTTTTTGACCCACTGGAATGGAAGACTGGAGCACTGACCCAACAATGGCACTGACTTGTCACTCTGAAACCCTCTCAGCTGGGTATAGCCTTCCCTTTCAATCAGCCTAATTTCCTTCCATGTTCATTGAGCTATAACTACCCTTGCACCACTAAAAAGTCTCTGCCCTCGGTGAGAGCATTTCCAAGCATTCTTCTCCTGCCCAACGGATGAAAGAGGCTCTTTGTGAGCACACATCCTAGCTCTTTCCCTTAGGAGACTTCGCCTTTTGTCATCATTTAAAATGAAAATGTTATTTTGACATTGAAATCCGAGCATTTTCAAAACGTGTAAATCCCCTCTCCCCACCCTGTAAGTCACTTCAGTTGCCAGGGTGTATTAGTACAATTATGCCGTCTCCGGCTGACAGTTGAGAGGAGCGGAGGAGTGAGAAGGAGTCTCGCAACCCACTGAAAACAAAACAAGCGATTTTGTCACTAACCATCAGCAGATTGTGAATGTTTTTTGAAGAGATTTATGATACTCCCTGCTGCGGCGCTAAGTACATTAGAGGGAAAAAAATGTGCACTTAAAAAACTCTTGTTCCCAACTCCATCTACCTCTACTTTCCAGATGGAGACTTTTTCCTTTTAGTGCACGGAAGTGTCCGTATGTATTCAGTTTTGGCTTCCCCAAGGGTAATGCTACCTGCTTCCACCTCTGCACTGCCATACCTGGTTCAGTTGTCATGCTCCTTCCTCCCACAGAGAACATGCTAATTAAAAAGAAGCATGGCAAGAGCCAGTCCATTTCCGTGTCCTGCAATAAGGAAGCACTTTCTTTCCTCGGGAATTCGCTCCCAAATTGGATGGCTTAAGGGCCACACTATCTATTATCAATACCTCAGCATTAAGTTGTTGATTTGCCACAAGAAAACCAGGACTCTGAGTTCCACAGACAACGGGGCCAATGGCGGAACCCGGATTACCCTGCCCTAACAAGTGGCAACTATCTCCTGAAGAGCTCTCAGGGATGATCTGCTCTCCAAATGGGATGGAACCCCCTCCATTTTCTGGGATGGTCTTAGTCCTAATATGAATTCATGGAGAAATCCTGCTTGGGTGATGAGATTTTAGGCAAGACATATCGCCACTCTGGACCTTCATTTGTAAAATAAGGGTCCCTCCTAGCATTGAGATTCTGGGAGTCTAGAAAGCCACCTTTAGGGCAACTGTAATTTTGTACCGTCTTCTCTGGCCAATCTTCTCCCCCTAGTAGGCCCCATCTAAAACCTATTTTTACCACCAGGTGGTGCTGATGGCCATTCTCTGGGTCGTCCCACCCTAGTGGTTTTCACATTACCCACTGTGGTGAAAATGCTGAGTAAGCCCTCCATTTGTTATAGTTATCAGAGTCAAAAAGCTTCCAACCCTCAACTTTGCCTTCCCTCTCTCATCATAGGGGTACCTATGTCTTTTCAAGAGGCGTAAAGACCGACCCATCTGAATGCGCCGGACCCGATCCGTTGCTCTGAGGCCCCCTTGCCTTCTTTTATGTAAGTAGTTATATAATTATAATATCATATGGCATTGCCTTTACACAGAAGCAGACAATCATGCTGGGATATTGCATGTTTATTTTTTAGCGTGGAACCCAAGCAGTCCATAACGACCAGAGAATAATTTATAATAACATCCGGAGCATATTCCAAAGGCTGTGAACCTGCCACTCTCTTAAAACCCCAAAGTTTCGCCCTAAGATGAATCTGAAAGTGGGCACTCTGGAGCGTAGAGTGTGAGACTGTTGTTTCCCATGACCATATTCCCTGTAAGGAGTCATATGGTCCCTAAAGAATGTTCAATTCGTTCGCCTAATAGGATAAATCATTAGGAAGAGAAGTATTATTATAGGGTGAGCTCTGGAACCCAGCCCTGTTTTGTGGGATTGTGGTACCCTGAATCTGGTGGGAACCGAAACTCAGGAGGTTCAGGACCTCCAAATCTCTGGCTGTTTTTGGTCCTGTCCACCCCGATGGAGGGACTCGGCCCTTGTGCTGGCCAAGAGGCCGGCCGTTGTCATTCTGCCCCTTGCTTTCTGTCTTGAGCTCAGATTCGACACCTCTGTGTGGCGGCTGGCCCACGTGACTTCCTCTCTCACTCTCTGCTCAAAGCTCCAGATGTTTGTGGATGAGGAGATGGGGGTGACTGTAGGTGGAGAGAGGTAGACAGAGGGTGCTATATTGTGAATCTTCCTCACGTCACCTTTCATGATTGGCAGTTCAGACCCAGCCTGGAGAAAAAACAGACTGAGCTTTTAACTCTGGGAAGAGACTAGAAATATTAGTGTTAATATAGACAGACTTTAAAAAAGGTGACAAAACAACAGCATTTGGAGGGTGCCCACCTCAGACACCCATAAAAGGATTTTATAGAGCAATCCTAGTAAGAGAAACCCAGAACCGATTTTCCTCCTGGGAAGAAGGCCTGTTCAGTGTGGGGGATCACTTGTTCTTGGTCGGTCTTTAGGGTACCTCTTCCAGGTGAATGTGGAGCCCATTCACCGGAACATAACTAGGGCTTACCAGTGTGCTGATGGAGTATGTGCTCATCCAGAGATCAGAAATCTAGAGCTGGAAGGGACCCCTCATTTTACAGAGAAGTTAAATGACTCATCCAAGATCATACTGGTCAAATTGAACCTAGTGGTTTTTGACTCCAAAACCATTGATCATTCTACTTCAGCTTCATGGTCTCATAAAAACAAGTGATATTTTCAAACATATTTTATAAGATAAAGATAATCCAGGGGAAAAAATGGACAGCCCATAATTCCAGTGTTTCTATTCCGGATCTCAGTTCTATGCACAGTCAGGTATTTTACATTTAGTGCATCGCTTTCATATTTTGATCTCTGATCTGTAACTGGCAAGGAGATTTCTGATATAGGATATCCTGAATTTGCAGAGTATACAGCCTCAGTTAGGGTCGAGTAACCTTTGTTCCAGGGTGCCAAATTTAGACAGCACCAACTGTTGCAGTCTCTTGGCAGCATAGAAACAACACAGCTTAACACGTCGTTAGTGAGAATAATTAATCAAACACAGAAGACAACCCTGGGGTAAACTGGGGTGAGTCCTTGCCCTGCCCTATATTTCTTGAGCCTCCTAGAACATCTCACAGTCTCTGCCACACTCTACCTTCCAATAGGGTGGGTCTCATGCTATTTGCTCTGGGTGGAATTGTGGTTGGAACGGAGTGACCATCTGGTCCAACTCATAACCCAATTAAATCACCACCATGTCCTATGTACTTGACAAGTGGTCATCTAGCATCTATTTGAAGACCTTTAGTGAGAGGAACCCATGGGTTCTTGAGTCAATGCGTTCCACTTTTGGACAGCTCTAATCCATAGGAGTTTGGTCCTGATATCAAGCCCCAAATTTCTCCTTTCCTCCTTTCACTCATTCCTTCTGATTTTGCTCTCTAAGCCTAATCCTGGTTCCTCACAATGCCCCTTCATATTCTAGCAGACCCCATTGAGTCCCTTTGTTCACACTATATTCCTTTACATCTTTTGAAAATTGAAACTCCATTGGCTTTTCTTCAATCCTGTGTTGCCTCTCCCATTTTCCACTATCTTTTTATCCTAATAGTTCAACCATCACATCGACCACTTCTTTAGAACTAGACAACTTAAATTCATCAAATTCGGTGATGTGATATAGGAAAAGGAACCTAGATTTGGAGTGTCCCCTATCTGTTAGCCATTTTTATTCTGTCATTTCTAGGGCAGAGTTTCTTCTCCTTGGCAGAGAAGACAGGAGTTACATAAAATATGAGCAATTCTGCTTTATTTCTGTTTTAAGGTATCATTTTCCCTTTTGCTCCAAGCAACAGTCTTGTTTTTTCTTATTCCTGTCAATGTAGCTTAAAATTTTCTTTTTATTGTGGTGAGCTTTTCTTGGGATGGGAAAAATATCTACCAGGTTTCCCAACCATGTAGGCTAGGCTAGTACTTTTCTTTTCTTTTCTTTTTTCTTTTTTTTTTTTTCCTGAGGCAATTGGGGTTAAGTGACTTGCCCAGGATTACACAGCCAGGAAGTGTCTTAGAACAGACTTGAACTCAGCTCCTCCTGACTTCAGGACTATCCACTGTACCACCTAGCTGCCCCAAGGCATCCATAGATCAGGTCATGGAGTTTGTTTTTGATTCCTGGCAAAATGAATAAAGCAATGACTCTCAAACATTTAGAAAGAGAAGCGCTGATCACTAAGACACAGCATGAATTCACTGGATCACAAATTTATAGCTGGAGGGATCTCGGTGGCTAACTAGTTCATTCCTCCCATTTAACAGATGAAGTAGATACCCAGAAAGGTTAAGGACCTTGGCCAGTGTTAGGCAGGGAGCAAGGGGCAGAGCTGGGACTTGAACATGTCTCCAAACTCAGTGTCATTTTCCTCTGTAGCACAGCTACCTGTAGCAAGAGCATATGGTTTCCACTTAATGTCTTTTTTGACAAAGCTACTAGATTAAGATACTGCTGTAGTCCAGAATACCTGCCATTCAACTCGATGCTTTATGGTATCTCTCATCCTATTATTGCAACAAGATAGATGTAGATTAGAAGATAGCACATAATTAAATGGAATAAGCAGATCAAGACTATTCATAAAAGATCAGGCAAAAAGCATTTATTAAGCACTTTCTGTATGCCAGACTAAGCAGTGGAGATACAAAGAAAGAACCTCACCCTCAAAACAGACCCTGCTCTCAAAGAGCCCATTGTCTAACAGGACGAGGGGAGGATGTGAACAACTGTGTATAGGTTATATTGGAGACTAAGGAAATCAGTCTGGATAGTCTCTTAGTGAATTATTCCTGAGATGTCTCTAATACTGTTTTGCTCAAGAGTTCAAAAAGTTATTTCAGTGAAAACATGGATGGAACGAGATTCACAGATGACGCAAAAATCAGGAGGGATGTTCAACATGTTGGATGACAAGAGTCAAGATTCACTCAAGCTAAAACCATTATCCTCAATCTAATAATACAGAATTCAATGGGAACCAATGTTCAGTCTTCCATTTGAGTTAAAAAATAACAGCTGCACAAAGACAGAGTGAGGAAAGCGTGATTAAGTTATAGTTTGTGAGAAAACGACCTGAGGATTTTAATGGATGGCAAACTCGATATGTGGCAGCAGTTGGACTGCAAACTACAGGTAGGGCTTTGAGATTTGGAGTCAGAAGGCTTATGTTCAAATCCCAGTTCTACTTACTCACAATGGGACACTGGGCAAGTTACTAGTTGTTCAATACCTGACCCTGTTTGGGGTTTTCTAGGCAAAGATATAGAATGGTTTTTGCCATTTTACATATGAGGAAACTGAGGCAAAGGGGGTCAGTGACTTGCCCAGGATCACACAGCTAGGAAGTGTCTGAGACCAGGTTTGAACTCAACTCTTCCTTACTTCAGAGCCGGTGCTGTGTGTACCATGGCACCACCTACCTGCCCCCAGTTCAGCTCTCTGAATCTCAGTTCCTAATCTGTGAAATGAGAGTCTTCAAGATCCTTTAAGGAGACCATTAAGGTCTCTTCTAGCTCTAAATCCATAATCCTATGATTGGAGTCTCAGGCCATGTCAACATTCACTGAAGGAACTGGAAAAAGAAGTGTTAGGAGAGACCTGAAAAGCAGCCTTCTTCTTCTGGAAGATCCCTCTGCCTCACCAACTCCCATTGGTGGGGTTTTTATCAGAACCTCCATTTTGAGAAAAAAATCTGGGCCATACATCCATTACTATTATCCCCACTCATTTCTCCATTCACTTAACTTTTCTACTAATATCTCAGCTGACGGCTCACTTTAGAAGATCCCCAATAGACTAGCTTTGTGCTCCCATTGGTACCTTCCTTTTAGAACTTCAATTTCGAGGAAAGACCCATCTTTTGATCCTCATCCAGTCTGCTTTTGATCCTTTGTGCTTCTTGGGGTACCTTTCTCCCTTCTCCTCTTTCCTGCTTTCCAGGTCCCTTCTATATGTCACCTTTGCCTATTAGAACATGAGCTCATTGAGGGCATATACCCTGAGACTGAGCTGTGAATGCAGCAGATAGAGAAGAAAGAAACTCAGAGCAGACAAGCCTCCCAGAAGTGCACCTAACACCAACTTAAAATGAAACATCATGAAGTAGGCTAGAAGAATAAGCAAACAAAAGAAAGAAAGCCATCATATTGTGGTGGCGGGGAAGCTCAAGACAAAAACACAGATGAGAAGGACCCACGAATACATACAAGCAAAGCCTCAAAGAAAAATGCAGCTTTGACACAAGTCCACCAGAATTCCAAGAAGAGTCAAAGAAGAGTTTTTAAAGTCAAATGAAAGTAGTAGCAGAAAAAATGGGAAAAGAAGTCAGAGTCAGGGAAGAAAATTTTAGAAAAAGATACCCCAAACCTTACTGAAGCAAATAATTTCTTGAAAATTTTGAATTGGTCAAACGGAAGCTAATGAGTCTAAAAGAAATCAAGAGACTGAAAAAAAAAAATAGAAGAAAATATGAATTATCTCATAGAAAAAAATTGTTCTGCAAAACAGATGAAGGAGAGCTGGTTTTAAGAATCACTGTACTAAGAAAAAGTTAAGAACAAGAAACAGATCCTTGATGTATTTCAAGAAATGATGAAAGAAATTGTCCACAAATTTCGGAACCAGGAGGAAAAGTAGAAATTGAGACTCTCTGGGTTATTTCCTGAAAGAAAGCTCAAAATGGAAGAACAGCTGAAAGGATGTTAACTAGAGGGCTGGTGGGCTAAGACTGCCTCTGGCTAGAGCTGGAAAATTAACACAGAGGTTCCTAAGAGTGGTTTGAGGCTGTATCAAGAGAGGAGGAATAAGGAAGGCCAGCCTGGAAGAACCACCACTATGAGCCCACATGGATCATTGTCGTGGAAAGGGAGAAGGGGATCAGTGCTCCTCCCCCCTCATTTTCTATCGACCATCTGCTAGGGGATAGAAGTTGTGTTTTTTCATTTTATTGAAGAGAAGGAATAGTAACTCCCTAGGAAAGCCGGTGGAGGCCGAGACCCCGGAATTCTGGGCAAGAGCCAACGGCAGGGACCCGACATGCTAACCTGACAGAGATCCCTTGTCTTCGGTTTCCTGCATCACCAAGTGTAGCTGCTTGGTGCATGGGGAAGATTTTAGGGACGCTTCAGTAGAATTGGACAAAGAGACAGTCAAGGCTCTTGTCTTCCCCAGTGAGGTTAATGATAAGTATACCCTTCATTTCAGGGCCTGAGAATACAAACAGAGTATTGTGCTAGCGGCTGCCCCAGTGAATTTATTTTGAGGAACAAGAGAACATCTGGGGCAGGCTTGGGCTGGGCTGGGCTGGTTGGGGCTGGGCTGGGCTGGGCAGGGTTGGGTGGAGCTGGCTTTGCCTGACCTAACCCAAACCAACTTCAGGCCATCAGAGGAGTGGAGGGAAAAAAAGCTCTGACTAAAAACACTTTTTAAAACTTAAAATAAAAATCCACTAGCTCCTTGCTTGCTGCCCTGACTGGGACCCCATCTGACCCTCCTTTATTTCTTTTGGCCCGGCACTTCAAGTCTATTCAATTCAACCAAAACAGCCCCCAAAGTCCCCCCCACTTTTGAAAGTGGAAATTTTCATATCTATTTTTTTAAGGTCTGGTAAATAAATGACACCCGGAGGATGCGAGTTTTCTGGGTGCGATTTCTCGGGAGCCGCTCTCCCAAAGATTTCTCAGTGTGACACCCAAGGGGCGCCTAACGAAATGCCAGTGAGCTGTACTTGGAATGGGTGTGTACAAACCACTGGGGCTGGGTGTGGGGTAGGGGAGGAGATGCTGCTGGCGGCTTCCCTCTTTGGGCCTCTTCTCAGAATGGATAGAAAAACAGCATCCACCCTTTCCTATGTACACTGTCCGCTTGACCCAGAGCCAGGCTGGCGGCAGGAGGGGGCAGATTTGCGACCGCCGGCAGCCCAGTTGGTTCATTTCTCTCTGATGGCGAGAAGGAGTGAGAACCTTAAACAGACATATGTAAGTGGGACCTCCAGGAGCCTGGACTTCCACGTGAAGGCCGTCCAGCGTCGGGCGGGGAGCCATGTGTGCGAGGAACGGAACGACCCCCTCGGAGCCGCTCGCAGGGGCTTCCTTCCCCTAAAGCTCTCTTAAAAGCCTCCACACCTCATAACACTTCTTCCTCCCAATCCTCCAGCCCCCAGCCAGATGAGGAAATGACTTTATCAGAAGTCGTGGAGATCCAAATTAGACACAAAGGAATTTCTGGGAATGAACACTGTTTGAAACTCTCCAGATCCTTGAAAATCTCAGATCATTCAGAGAGGTTTTATAATCAGAGAAGCTCAGAGACATAGCGCTGGAAATGACCTTTGCAAATGAGGAAACTGAGGTACAGAGAAGTGAAATGATTTTCTATGGTCATAGAACTAAAATGCATGAAGTGGCTTTGGAACTCAGATCTTCCTGATTTTTTTTTTGCTGAGGAAATTGGGGTTAAGTGACTTGCCCAGGATCATACAGCTAGGAAGTATTGAGTGTCTGAGACCAGATTTGAACTTAGGTCTTCCTGACTTCAAGGCTGTCGCTCTATCCACTGCCCCACTTAACTGTCCCAGATCTTCCCAATTTTAAGCCAGTGCTTTCTGAGATCATAAAAAGGGTTGGGGCCTATCTGGAATTATTTAGGCAAAGTCAGGCTGATGGACTAAAACAGACGAGCTAGTAGTGAGTGCAAAGCTTATCCGTTCCAATCTATCTAATCTAATTTAATCGATTTAATTTAATATTAATTCGATTATTATTAAATGAAAGTAATCATTAAATATTCATTTAATTTTAATTTAATCTAATTTATCTAATCTAATTTACCCTCTAGGAAACTGAGACCCAGAGAGTCGGAGTTACCTGTTCCAGGCTTTATAATTAATTACTGAAAAAACCAGGGCTAGAAGCTGGGTTTACTTCTTTCTGGGTTAGGACACTTTCTGTTCTGCTGTACAGCAGGATCGTTCTTTTATGATTCTCCATTTAGAGGTTGGGGGTTGGTCAATATTATTTCCTCATTATAGGAATCCCCCGCTTTGGGGGGAGGGGGATGGACAATGAGGTGGTACAGTGGATAGAGTACCAGTCCTGAAGTCCTGAGTTCAAATGCAGCGCAGTGACTCTGGGCAAGCCACTTAACTGATCATCTCTGAGAAAAACACAAAGGAACTCTTTGTCCATCTCTAACTTAGTCTTAGAGAGTTCCCTAGGAGTACCAAGAAGGGAAGTTAGGTCATATTATATGGATTATCATCTATAATTTCTCTATATTCCAGTCAATTAAATTAGGTTGAGACACTAATCCTTACAGATGTAAAATGGGGGCTTGATAAAAAGAGAGAAACACTCCCCCCCCCTTTATTTCTGGGATGACTGCTTTCTTGATCTGTAAGTTTTGATTTTATAAATTTTGAAGCCTGAAAAAAAAAACCCAAAACCCAAGGGCCAACGTCAGGAGAATGGGAGTGACCCCTGTTCAGTCCCACATGTCCCTAGGAGAAATAGTCCAGCAGCAGATGCTTCTTGGGCTGGGGGACAAGGGTACTAGGAAGTTCCTAATCTTCATGGCCTTGTATAGTTTTTCACACGGCAGTTTGCAGCAAGAGTTGAGGTTGTTCAAGGGCTCTGGGTGAGGGAGGAGATGGGTGTGGAGTGAACAGGACGTTTTTCACAGTCCTTTGAAAGTCATGACCCCCAGCTCTTGCTATAAGCAATGCAGCCAGTGGTGAATTACTAGCATTCCCCTTGAAAATTCTCCTTCCAGGGGCAGCTGGGTGGTGCAATGGATAGAGCACCAGCCCCGAAGTCAGGAGGACCTGAATTCAAATCTGGTCTCAGACACTTAACACTTCCTCACTGTGTGACCCTGGGTGGGTCACTTAACCCCAATTGCCTCAGGGGAAAAAAGAAAAAGAAAATTCTCCTTCCTTAGATAATCAAATGGCTGTGTGATCTCCCTGATTCTGAAGCCCCTTCAGTGCTGCAGAGTGATCTTTGTCCTTGTCCTCCCCTGCGAATGCCACAGGAGACACTTGAGGTGCCAGAGGCTCCCTCCATTGGGTACCATGTTTTATGATGAAAGAATCATCATAATTCTGTTATATCTTTCAAGGACTTTGGATGCCGATGATCTGAAGACCTTAAAAGGCAGCATTTCCTCTCCCAAGCTGAATTTTCTTCATAACCAAGAAACAATAGACACCGTCATGTCTTCTGCTTTCTACATTTTCCACCAAATTGTGAAATAGTAAAGATCTGGTCGGTAGTTGAATCCTACTTGGGAAACCTGCTTATTCCTGTCTTACATCCTACTAAGTATGCTTTGATTCATGTGTGGATGAGAGAGTAGACACTTAAATGAGCAGTTACTATCTTCTTTCAGTTATCTCTTTTTAGTTTTAATAAAGTCCCAGATTTTCTCATATTTTGGTATCTTTTCCTTTTTCTTATGTCTTGGACAGTGGTTTCTCAATTTCTGTGCTCATGTTTGTGCGCGCTCTCTGTCTTTTTCTGTCTCTCTGTCTTGCTGTCTCTCTTTCTCTCTCTCTCTGTCTCTGTCTCTGTCTCTCTGTCTCTCTCTGTCTCTGTCTCTTTCTGTCTCTCTCTCTATATATATACACAGACACATATATAAAAACCCACCTGTTTTTCCTATCTTTCTTCTTTTTCATAAAGCTTCTAGCTCTTCCATAGGTTATACATCTAGAGCTGTAACATTAGGGTCCAAGTGTGGAACTTCCACTATACTTGATGACAAAACACAGTCTGTTATTATCATTTTTGCAATTTTTTCCTCATTTCTCTTTTGCCTGTTGACTGCCTCCCAGCCGTGGTTCTAGATACCTTTGGCAGCCAGTAGAGACAGGACAGAATAATCTTCAGCTTCCCTCCAGCAGGGATTGCGCATGAGTTGGGTGGGAGGCCAGTTGGGTGTGTCACTAGAAAATGGCTTCCTCTGAAAACTATCCTCAGGGCAGCTAGCTGGATTGATCACTGGGCCTGGAGTCAGGAGGATC
The DNA here is from genome assembly GCF_902635505.1 of Sarcophilus harrisii. NCBI lineage: Eukaryota > Metazoa > Chordata > Mammalia > Dasyuromorphia > Dasyuridae > Sarcophilus > Sarcophilus harrisii. The sequence continues at coordinate 26,871,267 of NC_045431.1, forward strand.
TGAATTCAAATTCATCATCAGACCTTGACACTTACTAGCTGTGTGACTCTGGACAAGTCACTTAAGCCTGATTTCTTCAAATATTTCCCCTTCATCTCTCAACTAATTATTCTTGCTAAAATAGGTTCTAAGTTTGAATCAGCAGTAATGCCATTTAAATTTTGGCATCCTAGGAGAAAACTCCAGTCCCTTCCCCCAAGTTATATCCCTGATCAAATCAGTCTTCCAATCTGCCTGAAAACAAGACCCAGATTTCAGCAAGGAAAGTTATTTGCTATAATTGTAATGATTTTATCCAAGAATCTTTTTTTACAACCTCATAGTTTCTATGCAGAAAGTAAAAATCCTTTCTCTAACACCTCCCATCAACATCGATCCTTTGTATCCCAGAAGACTTGACGTTCCTGCACAAACACCCGAACAGTGCTAATTGAACACAGTATATTAACTTATTGCCAACACTGGCATTTGTGCCAGTGAGCTGCTCTTTTAAAAATCCTGATATACCAAAATATGAATTTATAGAATATATAACTTAGGGAAAAATCATCTGCAAAATACATATTTTGAAGGACTCAGTTTATCCAGGGTTTTCTTGTTGCCAACACTGGCATTTGTGCCAATGAGTTGCTCTTTTAAGAATCCTGATATACCAAAATATGAATTTGTAAAACATAAAACAGGGAAAAATCATCTGCAAAATACATCTTTTGAAGGATTTAGTTTATACAGGGCTTTCTAGAACATAAGTGATTGGCTCCAACTTGCACAAGATTGATGTTTGTTTTGTCTCCTGTCTCCTTGGGGAGAGGAAAAAAACCTAATATATTGTGAGTTTTATCAGGGCCTCTTTTCTACTTCCTTCCTGATTCCCCATAATGCTTTGCACACGTGGAACACTCAAAATAAATGTTGCTGATTGTTTATTCTAAGCACTTAGCAAGAAAATGGGTAACTTGAAACGCAGACCTGTTTTTTTTTTTTTATTCCCACCTACACCTGTGCTAAGAAGAGGCCCTTCTGGACAAGATGCTCCCGGTAATTCTCCAGCTCTTGAACAAAGGAAAAGGCAGGTGTGTTTGCCACACCCAGTGTTCTTTTCGCCCGGATTTAATAATCCATGAAAAACTGAGAGCATCTGAATGTTAGAGACTCCTTGTGTGAGTATGAACAAGCCCACTTTTCTTTTTGGCTGAAGTCACAGCCGCTCATGGACCCAAATTGTAGCCAGCCCAGAGCAATATTTCTGGACGTGAAGGCATCTAATGGATTCTTCTTGCCCAACTTTCCCATGTTCAGGCTTAATAACTTGATTTATTCTGCAAAAACTCATGTCTTGTATGTAACAACTGAACTGAATCTTAAGAAATAATGGGGGCAGCTAGGTGGCCTAGTGGGTAGAGCACCAGCCCTAAAGTCAGGAGGGAGCCAGTTCAAATCTGGCCTCAGACACTGAACACTTCCTGGCTGTGTGAACAGGAGCAAGTCACTTAACCCCAATTGCCGCAGCAAAAAATAATAATAATAATAATAATAATTTTAAAAAGATAATGATCCTTTTGTCACATACTTATCTTTAATACCTTAGACTATAAATGTGTGAGATAGGGATAGATGATTCCACTGGTCTTGTTCCCACCCCCACCCCCCAAAACTTTATTTTTTTTTTTTTAAGTCTGACCCTATACTTTTGTCAGAGTGGAAAATACCCAGTGTGGGAGCTTTCTGCATTGGCCACTGGTCCCTAATTTATGGTCTTAGAAATGAGCCCTTGCCATTGAAAGGGGAAAGGACCCAACCATGGTCACCACTACAGTGGGTCGACATCAGACCTGAAGCCAGGGCTGCTCCTAAGCTGGTCCTCTCTCTACTAGCCCAGATTGTCTCCTGGGAATGAATATCTATAAATTATGCATCTCTCATAGGTGCGCTTATTATTCGGACCCCTTAAGTTAGCCTCAAACACCTTTCCTGGCTAAGCATTAATGTGTATCTCCCGTCTAATGCTCACCTTTAAAATGAGAATGGGAATTGCTTTTCACCGGGAGTTCCACTAACAAAATCTTAACCAGCACATGACACCTACCAAGTGAGTGTCTAAGGTGCTTCCTGACTATAAATTAACCCTTTGGAAGCCACATGAACGCCTTCTGATAAGCGGGTACAATTGAGCAAGAATTGGCGCTTTGATGGGCAAAGTGATACCCCATGACCTGAGTGAGATCTCCTAAAGGTAGCGACCTTCGGGAAGCACGGATGAGCAGGTAGGTGGGATCTGCCAGGCTCCTGAATTGGGTAATCTGTACTTGGGGCCATTGTTCATGGGGGGAGAGAGCTACTTAAAGTCAGGGAATCTGCGGCATCCTAAGGATTGGTCCCAAATCTTTGGAAAAGTAGTTCCACCCTCCTGGCACATTCTCAGACCCTCATGTGCCCAGAATGGGCTCAGACCTGCCACTCCTGGTTCCTTACTCTGTTGGGGTTATGGGGCCTGTTTCTGGCCATGGGATGGCTCACAACGGAAAGGAATTTCCATTTTAACGTGAATAGTCCCTTGACTCTTCTGCCCAGCGAAAGCGGGTGAGGAGGTGATGGCCGACGCCATCAAAAAGAATAATGTAGTGCCATGGAGGAGGCGCATTTTGGCTATCTCTTGGTGGTGGATCACCAAGGCCAACTTGTGCCTAGAACCACCTCCTTGATCTTGAAGGGTCCTTCAGGCAGATTTGTCTGCGCTTGGAGGGGAATAAAAACCTAGAGATCCCGAATTCAGTGAGAGAAAGGGTTGGTTGGGAATGTGGCTGAGCATAGTATTGAGGGGAGGCCCGAGTTGGGATCTGTGTGACAGTGCAGAGTCTAGGTGAAATGTGAACAATCCCACAAACTGCTTCATGTTCGGAGGAAGTTTTAAGTATCGTCTTCCCAGCAATGACCGGGAATCTTAAGTTTCTGAATCCCGGTCTGTTCACGTGGGTTGGTGGATGTACCGTGTATAAGGAATAAATGATCAGTTCTCACTTATATGGAGGAATAAACTCTTGGTCTCATTCATATATGAATACCTTTTTTTTTTTAAGCTCTCCCCACTTTGGGGAGGAACTAAGCGTGAGTCATAAGTAAAAATCCCTCTAAGGATGCTGGACTAATAGACTTACAAAGTCAATTAGAGTGAGAAAAGGGCTTCCTCCTATCATTAGCATCCCCCCCAGACTAAACTTAGTTCAACTGCACGTCTGGGTACAGAACAGGGAGTGGCAAATACTCTGATCCCTGTGGTCACCCAACTGGGTTCTTCAAGGTTAGATAAACTTAACACCCTTTTTTTTTAAGTCCTTTTTCTTTTTTTTTTTTTAGATCAGGGCACCACCCTGCCTGCATGCTAGCCTCTGCTTAATTTTGGAGATCTGAAAGATGACTCCAAAAACAATGAAAGAACTTATTCTTAAAATGGTCTCTTAAAAAATTGAATGGGTAAGAAGTAAGAAAGAATGAAGGAAAGAGAGCCAAAAGAATAATATGCAAAATAATTGCAATTAGATAAGGTGCTAATAATAAATAAACTAATTAATTAATAGCAAATACATAAATAGATAAATACAAGCAGTGGACTCCTGTTGAATTTCAATGAATACTCTTGGCCCTTGGCACCTATTTCTTAGGAAAATTTGCCTTTATCTTTTCAGTAGAGGGGCCCACTGATGCCGAATGCAATATACCTAATCAGCTGGCACTAGGAGGCCTGCTTACCTCCTGTTCGGCTGGTTAGTTTTGCTCACATTTTTATCTTAGTTAGAAGCAAAAGTTCAAACAGTTAGGAAGAGGAATCAAGACAATGGAGAGATAGGAAAATGGCTGTGTTGAGGAAAAATAGCAAGAATAAATCTTTTTTTAAGGGGAAAAAACCAATTTATTTTTAGCTTAAGGGCCATACAAACTGAGTCAGTAAACAGAATATAGAGTCAAGTCTGCATTTTTTTTTTTTTTTTTTCTGCTGAGGCAGCAGGGATGTTGCCTGGATAAGTCAAAAATCACAGATAGCCAAATCCCCCGCTTCCCAGAGTCACAGTTTTCAGCCTCCTTCCCCAGAGAGAGGGCTTTAAGAGAGGCTAACAAGCCACTCATGGGACAGGATGCAGTGGAGTTTCAGCTGCCCTCCCCTGCTTAATGGAGCAGACAGGGAAATGGGCTTGGGCAGCTGCAGAAAATGGGCACTGAAGGAGTGGATCAGGCCATCCCTGGATGCTCACCCCATCCCACAGAACTGAGGGCCCGGCTGTCAGTGCTGCTCCAGGAGAACAGAGAGCTTCCATTGGGACCGGAGGCTCTGGATGGCGTTCCCTAGGAAAGGGATTTGTTGGGAACATTTCACATAAGAACATTCCCATCTAATAGGCTATTTAGCCTCAACTGCGTGTTGACTCTCTGCTCACAAGGGAGTGACTTCTGTTTAATGAAGTGACACAGATTTTCCCAGAACAATATATTTTACTATCTTCCTGTGACACTCTTTGTGCACCTGTGGCCTGTATTTACCTACTTCAGCAAGGATTCAGAGATTGTGCTGGTGTGCAGCTGCGGGTGTGATTTTGGGCTTTCCGGTTCTCGTTCCCTCCCACCTGCCTCTTCAGTGATTTCTGTTTAATTTTGTCCACATACCCCTTTCCTTCCTTACCCAGCCATAAAATTACAGGCTCTAGAGCAAAGATTCTTAACCATGCTTGTGTCGTGGAACCCTTTGGGTCATCATCTGATGAAACGTGTGGACTCCTTCTTAGAAAGATGTTTATAAATGGATAAAAATGCATAAAAGCACTCTGAAAACCAATTATATTAAAATATAATTATTTATATTTTATATATTAATTATATATAAATATATATTTGTATATAATATAATAAACTATAAATATAAAATTATACATATGCAAATATATAAAATAAATAAATATAATATAACAAATATTAAAATATAATTAGCAAAATATTTTTTAAAAGCCTTCATGGATCACAGATTTAGAATCTATGTTTTAAAGCCTCAGATGAGTTCCCTCTGTTTTAGAGATTAATAACAACTCCCATTTATATAGCAATTTAAGTTTCTCAAAGTGCTTTACAAGCATTATCTAATTTAATCTTCAACTAATCAGGTTCTATGGTTTCTCCATTTTAAAGGATGAAAAAACTGAGACTCAGAAGTGATAAGGAACTCAGGAAAAATTTGAAACCAAATGTTCTGGCTCCAAATGCAAAGTTCTTATCATCATTCCTGATGCTGGCACATAGTAGGCACTTAAAAGTTTGCAGATTGACTGATTGGCTGGAAGATTTTACTCCTAAATTCACTTTTTTTAAACTTAGGAGTTGTACTATAGGCATTGTAAAAAATGCTTCAGTGAAGCAACAGGAGACCAAGAATCAAGGTGAGGAGCACGTTAAGGTTGTGTTGCATCAGAGCTAGACAGGCATGAGTTCAAGTTTTCCACATACTGGTTGAATGAGTAAGAAAGTCACTCCACTGGATCGCAAAAAGTTGCTTAATTTCCCAGGAGACTCTTACAGGTGTTGACCTGCTCGGGTGGAGGGAGTCATCCATAGATCAGTCCTTGTGGCAGGACCCCCTCTGCCGTCTCCCTCCAGTTTAGATGGGATGGGAGGGAATGGAAAAATTAGGAGACCCTCACACTCGGGAAGCACAATGGTCCCTTCCACTTTGGGAAAGCCCCTCACTCACTGTTGTGTGTGGCTGCCTTTCTTCCTCAACCTTGGGGAACTGAATAGTTGCAAATAGAGGCTTGGCTCTACCACTCGCTAGCTGTGTGTCTTTGGACAAAGGGCTTAACTTGCTCCCAGAATAATAATGGCCGATATTTATGTAAGCTTTGCCTATATTTTGCAAAGTGTTTCATTTAGATCATATCTTTTGAGCCTCTGAACAACCCCGTGAGCCAAGTACTAAAGGTATTATTACTCCATTTTACAGGGAAGGACACTGATGCTCAAAAAATTGATGACTTGCCCTTGATCACACGCCTAGTCATGGGTCAGTGAATCTGAGTCACTTCTTATTGCGAATTTTGACCACCAGACCATGCAGCCCCTCAACTCTAAAGGAGGGAATTGGACTAGGTGGTGTTGTGCCACAGTTTCCTTTCATTGTCCTGCCTCAGTTTCCCTAAATTGCCCTGCTTCAGTTCCTTGAATTGTTCTTTCTCAATCCCCCTGGTTGCAAACCCCCTTCCTGACCATTAGGACTGAGATAATTAGGGCTGGGAGCCCTGACCATTAGCATTCCATAGGCAGATAAGTTACTTATGTAACCATATCTCTAAGTTCTAGACTTTCTGTCTCTAGTGTCTAGCCCCTTCTCTCCCAAATTATCAGAATTGATGGTCCTACCTGGACCTGTTAGAACTGAATTGATGGTCCCCTCCTGGAAATTCCCCTGCTCATCAGTGTTCAGACTCCGCCCCTTGCCTTTGTCTCCCCTGATCCCTGGAGCCATATAAAAATCACTGGAATCTCACATTCGATGCTGAATTCTTTGAGATAAAAATCCAATTCAGCCCCGGGGGGAATAATGGATTCTGATCTGCCCCCAGACAATCTCTCCCTCTCAGAAACCCAAATAAAATGTTAAAAACTCTCCAATCTCTATCTTGCCTCAATTTCTCCAGCATTACAGTGGTCTCTAGCTCCTGGGTTCTATGATTTTATGATTTTTCTCACAGCTCCCTTGGGAAGTTGGGATGTAGGATGGTCCAAGTTATTATTATTATTATTAATTTTTCTTGCAAGACAATTGGGGTTAAATGACAGCTAGTAAGTGTTGAGTGTCTGAGGTCAGAATTGAACTATCAGGGCCGATGCTATCTAGTGTCAGATAGCTGCCCTCAAATTATTCATTTATTTATTTATCTATTCATTCATTTATCATTTAATTACTTATTCATTCATTCTTTATTTATTTAGGGAAGCAATTGGAGTTGTGACTTGACCAGGGTCACACTGCTCTGGTATCTGATGCTGGATTGGAACTCAGGTCCTCCTATCTCCATCCTAGTACTCTGTTCCCTGGATGGCTAAGTGGAGTGAGTAAGAGAGGAATATTCATTAGCAGTCTTGCTTTTTGCCAGCCAATTTTCATTGAGGAAGCTAGTGTTTGCCTAGAACATCGATTTTTAACCTTCTGGGGTCTTGGTAGTCTGGTGCCATCTACTAGCCCTTCTCAGAATGATAAAAATGCATAAAATGCACAGGGTTATAAAAGAAACTAATTATATCATAATAGTCTATAAATCACACGCAATTTCACATTGGACCTAAAATAATGACAATTTCAAAATAGTAATGAGTGCAAATGATATTTCAAGATATCTGCAACAACTATACAGTAGTGGGGTATAAAATACTTGTGTTTTCGGGGCAGCTAGGTGGTGTAGTGGGTAGAGCACCAGCCTTGAAGTCAAGAGGACTTAAGTTCAAATCTGGTTTCAGACACTACCTGTGTGACCCTGAGCAAGTCACTTAACCCAAATGCCTCAGCAAAAAACAAACAAATAAAAAAAAAATACTTGTGATTTCTATTGGTGACAGACACAGATGCTGCTAATACTATGGCGAGTTGTTTATATTCATATGGAAAGGAAATGCTTAATTTCAGTTAGAGTTAGCAAAAATAGAGATGGATTTTTTTTTCCCTATCCACATTTGTGGATGCTTTGAAATCAATCTACAGCTCCCTTGAGGATCTGAAAACCCCATATTAGGAACCTTTGGCTTTTTCCCTATTTCATTTAAGTCTCATGATTCCTGCAGGCTTGGAGGTGAGGAGGGGATGTTAAGGCCTTATTTAATATGTCTTTTAAAATTTGGAGCTGCAGGAAGCTATTTGAAACAAAATGTACAATTTTGTAAAACTAAAATAAAAATAAATTAGACATTATTAAAATAATGGGGAATTTTGCCATTATGTTCTCATACTGAATCTATGCACATAGTCACTGACCTACGGCAAATCATTATCTCCTCTGGGAGAGTGGGGAAGATGCTGATTTTGTTCATTTGACTGCCTGGAGGAAAGCAAGCTGGTGAATGTTTCTAGACTTGCCAACTTTTTTTGTACTTATTTTTTCAAAGTAGATTAATAGCTTGTTAGTACAAATATATAAACATTTCTCAGGGTTATTTGGAACAGCTTTGAAATGACATTTTTGCATTATGCCTCTGAATTATCAGGGTTGCTTCCAGCATTTTGCAAATGATAGTTTCAGGTTTCCTCTTCTCAGCTTGTTTCCTGTTTGTATCTCTGAAGTGTAAGCTCCTGGAGGGGAGGGATTGGGTCACAGTTCATCTCTGCATCTCTTAGCACCCTTCACAAATAAATAAATGCTTATTGATCTGAATTAAGATATAAATTTGGAAACCTCTCCACAATACTAGAGCTGGAGTCAGAATCACAAAGTGCCTTCAAAAAGATCAAAGAAAAAGGAAAAGGACCCATAAGTACCAAAAACATTTATAGCAGTGGAAAGAACTATAAAATGAGCATCCTCAGGATAGAATGAGTCCCTCTGAATCTCTTATCCACAAAATAGAGGCATCTAGATGGTATAATAGAAAGAATGCTGGGTCTCAAATCAGGAAGATCTGAGTTCAAATGTGTTCTCTAGTATTCACTCGGTGTTAACTTAGGCAAGTCACTTAACCACTGCTACTTCAGTTTTCTCAACTGTAAAATGGGAATAATAATAGTAACCACCTTCCAGGTTGTTGTGAGGATCAAATAAACTTATATTTGTAAAATGTTTAGAGAAAAACATGGAAAGATTTGCATGAAGTAATGAAGAGCAAAGTGTGCATAATAAACAAAGGAACATTGCATATAGTAACAACAATATTGTTTTAAGAAGGACTTTGGTTCCCAATAAGATCAGGAGTGAAATAAGGTTGCCCACTATCACCATCATTATTCAATATTGTATTAGAAATGTTAGCTTTGTCAATAAGAGAAGAAAAAGAGATTAAAGGAATTAGAGTAGGTAATGAGGAAACCATCACTCTTTGCAGATGATATGATGGTATACTTAGAGAACCTCAGAGAATCAACTAAAATGCTATTAGAAATAATCCACAACTTTAGCAAAGTTGCAGGATACCAAATAAATACGCGTTTAAAAAAAAAAAAAAGGAATGACTGAGTAAAAATTAAATTTAAAATAAAATTAAAGTAAATGAGTAAAATCAATTATTTTGACTATTATAAAGTCAAATTAAGTATAAAAATCATATGAAGAAAGATGCCATCTGCATCCAGAGAAAGAACTGATAAAGAGAAGTATGTTTAGAATAATTTTACACACACACACACACACATACACCTATTTGTATCTAATGGTAGCCATCTCCAGGGTAAAGTGAGGGAAGTAAAAAATAGAAATTTACTTGAAAATCTTGTTGTATATTTGAAAGGAATAATAAGTTGTATATAGTAGATTTACAATTTCATATGCAACCATCTTTTTTTTATTGCACTGTGTTATGGAAACACTTGTTTTCTTCTATAAATTAAAAATCACAATTTTACAAAGTGCTTAGGATATAGTAGTCCCTTGATAAATACTTAATTTCCTTCCTTTATTCCCTATTTCTAAAAAGACTTCATTGTAATATGAATTGGTTTATAAGGCATCTCATTTCTTGGAGCTAATCATAGCTTTCTGGTGAGATTCCAAGGTAAATAACGATTCTTTAGTAAATAATGTGCTTTTATGTTTCATTTTAATACTCCTTGGACACATTTCATTTGTGCCTCAAAAACCCTGTGAAATAGATAGTACAATTATTACCTCCATTTTGCTGATGAAGAAAAGAAGACTCAGAGACCCTATTAAGCAATCTGCTCAAGTTCACACAAACTATAAGGGGACTTGACTCCCAGTCTTTCTGTTACATGCATAGAGCTCCTAGTGCAGAGAACCTACAGTATTTAATAGGACCCAGGAGACACCTCTGGTGAGGATCAGGAAGGAGATGTGTGTGTGTGTCATATTCTCATGGGATTGAAATGAATGAGTAAAAAAAAAAAAAACATTTATTTATTATGGCTCACTATGTCTCTCTGCTAAGAGCTGGGGATGTAGAGACAAAAGCTATAACTTCCAAGTAATTTCTCTAACAAGACTGAGAGAGGCAACATACCCAGTATGAGCAGGAAAGGGTATTTTGGAAAGTTATAGAGATGGTGAGTGGAGCCATCGGGGAAGAGAGGGACACACTCCCTCTGAGCCACAACAGATGTAGTTTGAGAACTGGAAAGGTGGCAGGAGGTACATGAGAGGTAGTGTGGCAACCAGTGAGGAGAAATCTGAGACTTGAAGTAAAGTGTGGTTGGATAGAGCCTGTGGATACATCCTGGTTCAAGATGTAATGGAGGACATCAGCTGTCAGAACAACGGGACTCCAGGACAAGAGTAATAAGCATAAAAAAGATCTACCCCCATTACCTGGATTGGGACCTAGAGGGACCATCCCATCAAATACCCATAGGGATGACTCTTTGCATTGGGCCATCACATGCAGAGACACGGGTGCTGAAGCCTTTGCTCATTGGGGTGAGCATCCCATACAGTAATCCCATATGATTCCCCATAGTTTTGCACTTGGGAACGATACAATAATCCTTTTTTAGTCCATTGATTCTTGAGATGGGAGGGTGAAATGAGAACATTCTCTGGCTTCTTCTGATGAGGAAGTAGGGTAGGAATTAAGCAGCTTGCTTAGTGAGTAAATCTCCAAGACAAACTTTGCTTCTTAGTCCAGTTCTCTATTTACCTCACTTTGTTTCTCGTTATTTTGCTTCTCTTTTCTCTATCTGGGAGAATGATCTTTGCACTGCAGATGTAGGTTAAAGTGGAACCTGTGGTTTCACTAGGTGAGAAAATTACTTTTCCTGAGGTGAGTAGAACCTTCTCCATTAGAAAGTTGTTTAGGCCAGTGGCTCTTAAAGTGTATGCAGAGAACCCTGGGCATCTCTGGAACCCGTTCAGAGGGTCTACAAATTGGTCTTTATTTCTAAGATGGTAGATATCTCTAAATGTAGCCCACATAAACAAAAACTCTGGACAGATCCTCAATAATTTGAAGAGTGTAAAGATACTGAGAACAAAAGTTTAAGAGTCACTGGCTTAGGGCACCGAGAGCTTCACTGATAATGAGAGAACCAAAATGAGTATCTGGGATTTGGTGACCAAGATGAGTAAGAAAGGATGAAGGGAGCACCAGGGGGCCCTTGAGGAGCTCAGATCGCATGGTTCGGCTGACCTATATCCTTGAGTCCTAGAAGAACAGTTCTGGGAGTTTTTACTGATTTGCTAAGTCTGTGATTGCTGAGGAACTGTCAGTGATATTGGAAGGATCATTGGATGTGAAGGAGGTATACATAATTGAAAAAGCACAAAAGTCCCAAGTTTTTATTTTTTTTTATTTAATAGCCTTTTATTTACAGGTTATATGCATGGGTAACTTTACAGCATTAACAATTGCCAAACCTCTTGTTCCAATTCTTCCCCTCTCTCCCCCCACCCCCTCCCCTAGATGGCAGGATGACCAGTAGATGTTAAATATATTAAAATATAAATTAGATACACAATAAGTATACATGACCAAAACGTTATTTTGCTGTACAAAAAGAATCAGACTCTGAAATATTGTACAATTAGCCTGTGAAGGAAATCAAAAATGCAGGTGGGCATAAATATAGGGATTGGGAATTCAATGTAATGGTTCTTAGTCATGACCCAGAGTTCTTTCTCTGGGCGTAGCTGGTTCAGTTCATTACTGCTCCATTGGAACTGATTTGGTTGATCTCATTGCTGAGGATGGCCTGGTCCATCAGAACTGGTCATCATAGAGTATTGTTGTTGAAGTATATAATGATCTCCTGGTCCTGCTCGTTTCCCTCAGCATCAGTTCGTGTAAGTCTCTCCAGGCCTTTCTGAAATCATCCTGTTGTCATTTCTTACAGAACAGTAATATTCCATAATTTTCATATACCACAATTTATTCAACCATTCTCCAACTAATGGGCATCCACTCAGTTTCCAGTTTCTAGCCACTACAAAAAGGGCTGCCACAAGCATTCGTGCGCCTACAGGTCCCTTGCCCTTCTTTATAATCTTTTTGGGATATAATCCCAGTAGTAACACTGCTGGATCAAAGGGTATGCACAGTTTGATAACTTTTTGAGTATAGTTCCAAACTACTCTCCAAAATGGTTGGATTCGTTCACAACTCCACCAACAATGCATCAATGTCCCAGTTTTCCCGCATCCCCTCCAACAATCATCATTATTTTTTCCTGTCATCTTAGCCAATCTGACAGGTGTGTAGTGGTATCTTAGAGTTGTCTTAATTTGCATTTCTCTGATTAATAATGACTTGGAGCATCTTTTCATATGACTAGAAATAGTTTCAATTTCTTCATCTGAGAATTGTCTGTTCATATCCTTTGATCATTTTTCAATTGGAGAATGGCTTGATTTTTTATGAATTAGAGTTAATTCTCTATATATTTTGAAGTCCCAAGTTTTTAAAAGGAAAAGAGAATTTAATTTATAAACAGTGGGTCAGTGGGCTTGACTTTGGTTCTGGGGAAAGTTCTACAATGAATCATTATGGATATGGTTATTGAATCCATAGGAAGAAAGATGGCGATTGTAAAGAGCCAGCCTAGCTTCTTCAAGACAAATTGTACCAAAATAGCCTTATTTTCTTTATTTAAAAGGCTGCAAAACTGAGACCTGGGAAAGAGCAAGCTTTAAAAAGGCCAAGGTCTCTCACTGCAGCCGGGATCATCTCTAGTTGTCTTGACCTATGGCTCGCTACTGGACTCCATGAGTCTGGAGGAGAAAGTGGGGCTGGTGACTTAGTGCAGCTCTGTCTCACTTAAATCGAATTCCCTGCCAAGTCAAGACATCATGGGTCCTCTTTGAGAACAAAGGATAAATAGCAAACAACAACAAATTAAACTAGGAGATGAGGGGAATTCTGTAGTTCACCTACATTTTAGCAAAGCTTATGACAAAGTTTCTCAAACTGTTCTTGTGGAGAAGTTGGAAAGATATGGATGAGATGGTAATATAGATAGATTCAGGAGCAATGAGGTAGCTCAGCGGTTAGAGGGTGGGTCTGCAGTCAAAGAGACAAAACTTCCTGCCTTCAAATTGAGTAATTTTATATGACCCTGGGCAAATCACTTAACTCTGTTTGCCTCAGTTTCTTCATCTATAAAATGGGCTGGAGAAGGAAATGTCAAGCTACTCCAGTATCTCTGCCCAGAAAACCCAAATGGGCAGGAAATGTTGGACATGACCGAAACAATTCAACAATTAGATGGAAAGATTGGAGGACTTAGACTCAAAAAGCAGTTATTAGTGGCTTGATGGCAACATAGCCAGAAGTCCCCAGAGAGCCTGGGATGTTTAGCTTTTTTTCAATGCTTTGGATAAAGGCACAGGTTGTGTGTTCTTCAGATATGCAAAGCAACGAGGGATAGCTAGGACAGTGGATGATGGAGTCATGACCTAAAAAGATCTTGACAGACTAGAGTATTAGATCAAATCTACTAAGAGATAATGTAAAATAAAATAAATAAATGATAAATGTACTTGGGTACAAGAAAGCTTTAAAAGTTCAAGATGGGGGACAGCTAGGTGGCTCAGTGGATAGAGCACCAGCCTTGAAGCCAGGAGGACCTGAGTTCAAATCTAGCCTCAGACCCTTAACACTTCCTAGCTGTGTCACCCTGGGCAAGTCACTTAACCTCAATTGCCTCAGCAAAAAAAAGTATAAAATGGGGGCGGCATGGATAAGAGTTATTCTGACAAAGATCTAGGAATTCTAGTGGACTGGAAACTCCATGAGAATTAACAATGTGATGGGGCAGCCAAAAAAGTGAATGTAATCTTGGATTGCCTAAGAGAGACGCAGTTTCCGGGAATAAGGAGTTGACAGCCTCACTCACTGCCTCCTCTTCAGAACTCACCTGAAATATAGTGTTCCTTTGTGGGTATTATAGTATAAGAAGGACTTTGATGAACTGAGGAGCATCTAGAAGTAGGATGGTGAAGGAGTCTGAATCCATCTTATATGAGGATCAGTGGGCATATTTAGTATGGATGGAGAAGAGAAGTTTCAGGGGGATTGTGAGAATTGTTTAAATTTATGAAAATGTCACTGGATGAGGAATTAGTTTTATTTTGTCTGGTCCTACAGGGTAGAGCAAGGTTCGATGAGAGGAAGTTACCAAAAAGCCAATGTAGGACAATTTCTTAGTATTTGAAACTGTTTCCAGACAGAATGGGTAATTTCAAGGAGCGGCACGGTCCCCCTACTCGGAGGTCTTCGAGCAGAAATTGAACAAAAACTTGTGGGGTGGAAACTCCTGTCACGTATGGCCTTGACTGATCTTGGAAACGTGTTGACGAATGGAAGAAGGGAATTTTGGGAATTCATGATCTCTGATCTCCCTCTTCCCAATGAAGCATGAGGTTGTCACCCATCATAAGTGTAGGGGATGAGTGATTTGGTTGAGGACTTGAAGAGAAGCTCTCAGTCAAGCTTTGTAGAATGCTTGCTCATCCTTGATATTTGCACTTTTAAATCAGAGCCTGCAGAAAATGAGAAACTCTTAACTTTGATTTTAAAGGCTACAGGCTGTGTTTTTAAAAGCCGGAGATGGACAAATTTTAGTTTTTAAAAAGAAGTATGAGGGATTCCTCAGACTATGTTCCAGAGAATAGGACTTCTACTCCTGGCAAAATATCAGGATATATTATGAAAAGAATGATTTAGAAAAGGAAGGTGAGCCAGCACGTGTTAATCAACAACTGGTTATGTCAGACAGAATTCATTTCCTTTTCTGATAGAGTTACTGAACTGCGGGAACAGGAGAATGATATAGACCTGGGTTTCCGGAACCTTTCCAGATTGGTAGAACCTGCCAAGAGCTTGTGGTCTACAGGCTCCAAAGAGATACTTTCAGCCGTGTATAGGATAAAGTATCTCATTATATTTCTGTGACAAAGATGAAGAAATATGGTTGAATGGTCCGACTCAAATAATAGTGCTATTGATATTGTCAGTCTATAGATAGGTCTCCAATTCCTCCAGTCTTTGGACTTGTATTATTCCACATTTTTATTAATGATATGGATGAGAGCATAGATAGGTAAAGAATTCTTAAACATATTTTGAGATGATACTGACCTGGGAGACATAATTGTCATGTTGGATCATAGATCCAGAATCTAAAAAGATCCACAGGCTGGAATCATGGGCCAAACCTAGTAAAGATCAAATTTCATGAGAGTAAATGTAAATTCCCATACTTGGGTTCAAAAATTCAACTGCCTAAATTTAGAATATAAGAGCATGTAGTATGTTTGCTATTATAATCCAGTGCTTAGCTCAGATCCAGACACAGAGTAGGTGCTTAATAAATGTTTGTTAATTGATGCAAAAAAGACTTGCAGTTTTTAGAGAACTGAAAACTCAAGATGACTCAAGTGTATGGCTGGAAGCAACGTGAAGTAATAGTAGGAACAATGAGATTTAGAATCAAAGGAACCGTGTTCTTGTTTGTACTTAGTTGTTTATATGTCGTCTCTCCCGGCAGCCTGTGCCAGCTCCTTCAGAACAGGAATTATCTTTTGTCTCTTTTTTTTCCCTAAAATTTAGCACAGTTTCAGGAATATAGTAGGTGCTTAATAAATAGTTAGTTGACTGTGCACTTGGGAACATCTTTGTATGGGCTGGACCTCTGAGGATCTTTTCTTATTCTGAGATTCTGAAACCATAGTTTTGAACTCTTGTTCTTGTGGTTCTCTTGGCAAAGGATTTAGACTAGAAGGGACTTTAGACAGATATCTAATCCAGCCCCCTTGGTTTAAAGTTGAAGAAACCAAGGTCCAGAAGTCTTGGGATACCCAAAGTCAGGTAGCAAGACTGGGATTCTAGCTTTTATTTAAAAAAAATTTTTTTTTAAATCGGTATCTTGTTTGCTACATTACCAGAATTTCTCCCAGGATCTTAGCCCTCCCTGAACTTTCCTCTCAGGGAACCAGTGCTCTTTTATCTTTGTTATTGTTGTTGTTGGTCTTTTGTTCTCAAAAAGGACCATGACATTAAGGAAGATGATGCCATGACATGCAAGTGAATTGGATTGAAGAGAGGGAGGGCTTTGCAAGATCACCTGCCTCACTTTCTCCTTGGCAGCCATCTGGGTCCAGAGGCCAGACAGAGATCAGGACTGCTAGAGATGGCCCTGGATACAGTGGGAGACATTGGCCTTGGGAAGCTGAGGTTTTTTCCCAAAATTTCAATTTGACTGAGCAACAGCCATTCAATGATTGAGGCTAGGTAAAAATTGAGGCAAAAAATGGCCTTTTTTACTAGTCAAAAAATCAAATCAATCTGGGAGAAAGATTTACTCTGACCAATCAAAGCCCAAACAAAGACTAAGTGAAGCTTGACCTGAGACCTTTTGTTGGCAAGAGGGATTTGGGTGTAAGGTATGGTCCTTAAGAGAGGAATCTACTATTGTAATCTATTTAACATGTATAGGACTGCTTGCCATCTGGGGGAGAGGGTGGAGGGAGGGAGGGGAAAAAATTGGAACAGAAGTGAGTGCAAGGGATAATGTTGTAAAAAATTACCCTGGCATGGGTTCTGGCAATAAAAAGTTATTTATTAAAAAAAAAGAGAGAGAGAGAGAGAGGAATCTAGCCTCAAAATACATCCTAGGAAGGTTTCAGCGAGCAAAATTTATATTCCTTTGGGCAAAGGAACTGAAGGAAAGGAAGGGGAGGGATAGGAAAGGGAAAAGAGAGAAGGGAAGGGAAGGGGAAAAGAAGAAAGAGAAGGGAAAGGGAGGGGAGAAGAGGAAAGGAGGGAGAAGGGAAAGAGGAAGAGGAAGAAGGAAGGAAGGAAAGAAGGAAGGAAGGAAAGAAGGAAAGAATTTAGGGTTAGGGTTAGGAAGAATGGATGTGGGAGGGGGGCTAGACCCCCTTTCCCAAATTAACTAATCAGAAACATCTTCAGGCCTTGTGCTAAGAGCTGGGTGATGGGATACAAGTCATGAAGGTGGGGAGTTGTCCAGAAAGAATTTGCAGATTCAAATTAGACCCTGCCCTCAAGAAGCTTATAATCTAGTAGGTTTAGAGAGCACACAAAACAAAGCTGAAAAGTTGGAGGGGGAGATGGGAAGAGAGAGGGGTCATGGAGAAATCAAGCCCCAAATGAGAGCTACCAAGTGGGAAATGAGATGTCAGGGATCATTAGGTAGTTTTCTTTCTTTCTGTTTCTCTTGGGTGTGTCTCTCCCAGTTGGAGGGCACAGAGCTGCTTTTCTCTTTATGCCCCTTGTTTTCTAACCAAGGGAAAGCTACTCCCCCCCCCCCCAACAATCAAAAAACAACTTTCTTTGCCACCAAACCTAAAAGCGAAAGACTATTTCCTGTTTTTCAAGAAACACATTTTAACCCAAGTGAAACATGCAGTTATTCATCCACTTAATAGACACTTATTAAATACCTGTTGAGTACAAAACAGCCTACAAAGTGCTGATGATGCAAAAATAACAAAAAAAGGAGACAGCCTTTGCCTTCAAGAAACTTACATACAGTCACGAGGAAAACAGGCACCTAGAGAAGTAAGCAAAAATTAATGTAAAGTAAGTACAAAGGACTTCTGGGATAAGGTCATTGTGGAGATCAAGGTTGCATTCATGTAATAGGAGATAACCGAGCCAAGTCTTGAAAAAAATCCTGTTGTTATTGTTCAGTCATATCTGACACTTTGTGACCCCATTTGGAGTTCTTGGCAAAGATACCAGCATGGTTTGCCATTTCCTTCTCCAATACTTTTACGGATGAGGAACTGAAGTAAACAGGGTTATGTGACTTGCCCAGAGTCATACAGCTTGAAAGTATCTGAGACCAGATTTGAATTCTTGAAGATGAATCTTAATGACTTCTCATTCCTGTCTCTTAAACCATCCTCTTTGTCATCGAGAGTAGATGAGGCTGAAAAAAGTTAAGGATGGATGTCTACTTATAAGAAAAGAATCAGGAGGTATTGCGTATTTTCACCACAAATGAATTTCTTTTTTAACATTGAACCTTTGATTTCATGGATATGGAGAGCTCCAGATAAAGGGGGAGGGAGTCCTATTCCCTCCTTAAATGGAGGATCAGAGGGATAGAAGATATATATATGGAGTGTAAATAGCAAGGCTGATTGGATCGTTCAAGATGGTGAGATTTCCCAAAGATGAGTTTTCTCCCATAAACCAGGAGTCACAAGCCAGTATGTATCAGAATTGGGACTTGTGTCGGAGGCCAGTTTTCTATCTATTCTACTTCAAATGTAGCCTGAATCAGGTTAAAAGATATAAGGGAAATATTTGACAAAACAAATAATAATAAATGTAACAAAATATACTAAATGTTAATATGTGGTTGTATGTTAATATACCACTGGATTCATTTCTTTTTTAATTCATTTTTTAAAAAAAAAACTTTGAGTTCCAAGTTCTCTATCTGCAGCTCCTCCTGGACCTTTTGTAAAGGTGAATATATAAATTATACATATAAAGTCAAGCAAAACATGTTTCCATATCAGCCATGTTATCAAAAAGCCTACCCAAACAATAAAAAGCAAAAAATATTTTTAAAAATGAAAAAAAAAAGTATGCTTTAATCTATACTCAGAGTTCATTACTTCTCTCTCTAGAGGTGTATAGCTTTTTTCATTGTGGGTCCTTTGGAATTGTCTTGGACTATTGTATTGATCAGAGTAGCTACGTCTTTCACAGTTGATCATCATTACAAGATTGTTGTTATTGTGTACAGTGTTCCCCTGATTCTACTCATTTCAGTTTGCTTCAGTTCATGAAAGTCTTTCCAGATTTATTCTAAAGACTTATTCATCCTGTTCATCATCTCTTACAGCAAGATAATATACTTTTTTTTTATTGTAGTAAGCTTATTTATTTTTAATACACATTGCTTTATGAATCATGTTGGAAGAAAAAACATCGAACAAAAGGGAAAAAACTATGGGAGAAATTTAAAAAAAAAAACAGAAAAAAGAAGTGATCATAGCATGTGTTGCTTTACATTTAGTCTCCTTAGTTCCTTTTCTGGATACAGATGGCATTTTCTGTCCAAAAACTATTAGAATTGCTTTTTGGATTACTGAACCACTGAGAAGAACCAAGTCTTTCATAGTTGATCATTGTACATTCTCAGCAGAATAGCATTCTCTCACAATCATATACCAAAACTTGTTTATCCATTCCCCAGTTGATGGGCATTCCCCTCAATTTCCAATACTTGGCCACCACAAAAATAGCTAATGTAAATATTTTGGACAAATAAGTCCTTCCCCCCCCCCTTTTTTTTGGATCTTTTTGAGGTACAGACCTAATAGTGGCATTGCTGAGGCAGAGGGTTTCCATAGTTTGGTTGCCCTTTAGGCACAATTCCTAATTGTTCTGCAAAATGATTGGACTAGTTCACAGCTCTACCAACAATTCATTAGTGTTGCCATTCTTCGGATAACTGGATCCATTTCTATTTAAGTATAATTCCACTGCATTGCAGCATACTGCTGCACACAAAAATAAAGTTACGTTTTGACAGGAAATGACTTGTTTCAGATAGAAATCTTTTCTTAATAAGTTATCTATGCACAATCAGATGATACTTATTTTAGAGCTGAAATCAAAATCACTACAAAACTAGAACAAAAAAAAAACTGCAGGGAGAAAAATATGGTGTATAATGAAAACAATATCAGCATCCTACTTTAAAAAAAAATCCCATTAAACTGAGAAATGGATGAAGAAAGGACACTGACACCATTTATAACACTTTTGTAGGAAAGTCAATTAATTACCATAATGGGAAGACTAAAAATATCTAAGCACTAGTCTTAACTAGTCAATGCTTTATCTCCTTGCCAAGTAGAGAAAAATGACAGCAAAGGACAACACTTATTTTTAATATAAACTTGTTTGTAAAATCTTACCAAAAAAAAGTAGTGGAAGATTCTGAGAAATATTAAGTTATAAAGCTGTAAGCAGTGACAGAGGGGAAAACAGGTTTCTTAAAAATTGAAAGAAAGGGGCAGCTAGGTGGTACAGTGGATAGAGCACCAGCCCTGAAATTAGGAGGACCTGAGTTCAAATCTGGTCTCAGACACTTAACACTTCCTAGCTATGTGACCGTGGGCAACTCACTTAATCCCAATTGTCTCTGGAAAAAAATGGAAAAAAAAAACCCAAAAATTAGTCAAGATATCCAACTAAACAAAGTGATCTCAAAGGAATAAAAGGACAATCAATAGTCCCTTCACCATAGACAAGCTGTTCTTTCATAATGTCTGAAGAGTATGATGTTTTATTATGTCATCCTGGAAGAGGCTACTGAATAGCATAAAAAGTGGGGAGAACCTTCTTTCAGCAAGAAAGCTGGTTTTGGTATCAAAGGACATGGGTTCAAATGCCAGTCCTGTTATTTATTAGTGTGTGATAACTGGCAATGGGTTTATATAAATGATTTCATTTGATTCTTATAACAATCCTGTGAAGTAGGTACTTTTAACCTCATTTTATAAATGAGGAAACTGAGTCAGAGAATTTTTTTTTTTTTTTTTTTTTTTTTTTTTTTTTTTTTTTGCTGAGGCAGTTGGGATTAAGTGATTTGCCCAGGGTCACACAGCTAGGAAGTGTTAAGAGTCAGAGAAATGTTAAATGATTCTTGTCTGTAGTTACAAAACTACTAAATGTCAGAGGCAGTATTTGTATCCAGTTCTTCTTGACTGAAAGCCCTATTCATTTTTCTTCCTTGGATCTCAGGATCTTCATTTGTAAAATTAACAGATTGAATATTATAACATCAACATTTCCTTCTAGTTTAAATTTATGATCTTTTGATGGCAGCTAAGAGCAAATTGGGGAAACCTCTAGTGGTGGGTGCCTTTGGGGTTCTATCACAAAGACTTTGAATTTTCCAAAATATTTTCCTCTAGAACTAGAAATTGAGTGGATGCCCTTCAGTTGGGCAAATGGCTGAATAAATTATGGTATATGAATATAATGGAATATCATTGTTCTATGAGAATTGACAAGTAGACTGACTTCAAAAAAGCCTGGGAAGATATAATATGAAGGGATGCTAAATGAAGTGAGTAGAACCAAGAGAACATTGAATACAGCAACAACAAAATTATGTGATGATCAACTGTGATGGAATTGGCTCTTTTCAACCATTTGGTGATTCAAGGCCATTCCAATAGACTTGTGATAGAAAGAGCCATCTGCCTCCAGAGAGAGAATTGTAGAGACTGAATGTGGATCAAAGCAAAGCATTTTCATCTTTTGTGGTGCGTGTTTGTTTGCTTGTTTTTTCTTTCTTTCTCATTTTTGCCCTTTTTGATCTGATTTTTATTGCCCAGCATAATGATTATGGAACTATAAATAGAACTGCACATGTTTAACCTATATTGGGTGGCTTGCTTTTTAAGGGAAGAGGGTAGGAGAAAAATTTGGAACACAAGATTTTGCAAAAGCGAATGTTGAAAACAATCTTTGCATGTATTTGGAAAAATAAAAAACTATTGTTTAAAAAAAATTCCTCTATATAATTACAAATTTATTTAGTAGTTTAAATTTGCACAGCCCTTCCTTCACAACAATCCTAGCACCAGATAGCGGAAGTCGAACATCCCAGTTTTAGGAATGAGGAAGCTACAGGTCAGAAAGGTTAAAATGAATAGCCCAGGGCCACATGGTTAGTAAATGCCTAATCCGGAACTTCTAATTCCAGCTGTCCCATTGCTGGTCTCTCTTCTCATAAACAACGTGAGGACAAGTATTACCTGGTAATAACCATGGTATTGGAGAGGAAGGCAGAGAAGCTTTGCTACTCACAACTTTTGTAATCTTGGGCAAGCAGTTTCTTAGACTCATTTTCTAATCTTTATGAACTACATGACTTTGAAGGTCTCGCCAGCCTTTAAATCTTATGATTCCATTATCTTTACTTGATAAATGAGGAAAGTAAGACCCAGAGATTTGATGGGACTTGTCCAATTCCAATCAATCAGTTAGAAACAGCCTAGAAGTCAAATTTTCTGATTAAACAACTTTTTTTCTAAGAATTTAATAATTACCAACAGAGATAAGATTCCAATTTACAAAGAAGATGAAAGAGAATTACATATGATAATATAAATGTCTGTTAGAGGAGTGTTTTGTTGTTGTTGTTGTTTTAAAAAAGGATACTTTAAACTTAACAGCATAGAAACAAAATTGCCCTGTTGGTATCACTTCTGAATTTCTTTTAGCTTTCTTTTGTATACTTTTGAAAAATTTTGATGCTACTTTCTTTCTTTTTTTTTTTGCCTCCTAACACTTCTTACTAACTCATTCTCCTCTCTCCTGCCTTTATATCAAATAAGTAGTAATCTTAAAACCATTTTTCTTAATTAATTAATTGCCAACAGACATAAAATTCCAATTTACAAAGCATCTGAAAGGAAATTGCCGATGAAATTGTAAATGCCTGTTAGACACGTGTGTGCTTTTTAAAGGATACTTGAAATTTAAAAAGTAGAAACAAAATTGCCCTTTTAGTGTTACTTCTGAATTTCCTTTAACTTTCTTGTGTGTATTTTGGAAGTTTTTTATGCTACTTTCTTTCTCTTTTTTCTATCCTAATGCTCATTACTAACTCATTTTCCTCTCTCCTGCCTTTATATCAAATAATAATCTTAAAACAATTTTTCTTAAGAATTTAATAATTACCAATAGACAATATTCTAATTTGCAAAACACATGAAAGAAAATTGCATATGAAACTGTAATTATCTGTTAGAGGAGTTTTTTTTTTAAGCTAGTTTAAATTAAACAAGGTAGAAAGAAAATTGCCCTTTGGGGGTCACTTCTAAAATTTCTTAGATTTCTTTTGTGTACTTCTGAAGCTTTTAATGCTACTTTTTTTCTCTTTTTTGCCTCTTGACACTCCTTATTAACTCATTCTCCTCTCTCCTGCTTTTATATTGAATAAGTAATAATTGACATCTGATAAGTGGGATAATAATAAAATCTACCTTCCAGGGTGGTTGTGAGGATAAAATGAAATTATAATTAGAAAGGGCTTAGTACAATGCCTGGCAACCATAAGTGCTCTAGAAATGCTAACTATTATGATCATTAGGGCAAAACAAACGAACACATCAGCCATCTCCCAACATGTTTGTCCTTCTTGCATCTCATCACAAAGTCTTCTGAAATCTAGATTGGTCACTGAAGTGTTTAAACTTCTCTTCCTTTATTTCCTCACCTAATTTGTCCCCTGCTTCTGCTCATTTCACTTTCTAGGAAACCCCAAACCACCTCCACTTTTAGGCTATTTTCACCAGCACCTATCCTAAGGATTTTGCCCTCTCATCAATCTAGAGAAATTCCTGAGATCATAGGCTTCTGAAATCCATCCTGCTGCCCCTGCCTAATGACTAGATTTTCTCAAGTGTTCATCCTCATTTTTTTTCTCCTGAGGCAGTTGGAGTTAAGTGACTTGCCCAGGGTCACACAACTAGTAAGCTAAGTGTCTGAGGCCAAATTTGAACTCAGGTCCTCCTGACTTCACGGCTGGTGCTCCATTCACTATACTTGCTGCCTCATTATCATTTTTTAAAACAAACTACCAGATTGCCCATTTCCTACATGGATCACCCAAGGTTTTGCACATATTCATATTAATTAATAATATTATTAATTATTAAATATTATTAATAAAGATATTAATAAAAAGAGATGTTCTGTGTCTTTGAGGAGCTTGCGTGCACAAGCAGATACATCAATGAAGCCACATAAGCTGTCCATTAGCAAAAAGACTGATCAGAAAACACAACAGATTTTGGGGAAGGAGGGTCAAGAGCCCCCCAAACTCTTCTCTCACATGTTCTCTGTTACACGTGCACATGCATATGATTTACTGTGATCTTTGTTATTAAAACTTTGCTCTTTTTTGAGGGGTTTGGCCGGATAAATGCAGTGTGGCTTAAACTCCCCTAGGTCCAGCCTCGGGTACTGATAGGAGAAATAACCTTATAAAATATATTTGCTGATGATCTGGATTACAAAAATCAACAAACCAAGCTAAAGGGCAGGGCAAGGTGAGGCTGGAGTGAAGAAACAGACTTCCTGGAGTTTCATCAGGCCACGTGAGGCTTTAGCTGGACCATCTTGACTCCAGGCTTCTAAGCCACATCATGGCATGAAGGTGAGCCTGGAGTCCGAAGGGCTGTGCTGAGGAAGCTCAGTAATGGACTCCATGTTTGCTGACCAAGGGCCAGCCTGGCTAAACGTGCCGAGGTTTATCCCCAAAAAGTTGGCCACCAGGTGAGATGTTGTTTTGGCTGTAGCCAAATAGTAGGTTATGAGCTAAGGCTTGCTACCTGCATGGGGAAGGGAATATTATCCTGATGAAATTACAGATAAATAAATGAAATAGGTTCCTCGGGGATCTAGGAAGAAAAATCAAGTTAATCTGGACTTTTGTGTCCTGTGTGGCAAGACACAGGATCCGCCCTCAAAAAGCTTATAATTCAAAGTTAATATAATAAGCATTTATTAAGTACCTACTAAGGATTAGATTCTAGGCTAAGAGCTGGGGAAACAAAGGTACAAAATATGGCAGGCGGCATTGTACAGTGTAAGGAGCACTGCCTATGGAGTCAGAGGATCTGGATTGAAATCCTACCTGGCAATTATTATATGTGTGACCTTAGGATAATTCACAACCCTCTGGGTCTTGGTTTCTTCATATAGAAAATGAAGGTTAATCTGATGGTCTCAGAAAAAGGTGACCTGTGATCCTGAGAGACATCCCAAGATAGATGTAGAGTGAGAACACTCCTGAATGGTTGCCAAATCAAATTAAAATATAATAGAGAAACACTTAACAAGATAAACAAAAGTATAATAAAACACAGATAACATTAAATTTCATTTTTTAAGTAAAGCTTTTTATTTTTCAAAACACATGCATGGACAATTCTTCAACATTAGCCCTTGCAAAGCCTTGTGTTCCAGTTTCCCCCCTTCTCCCAAGCCCTCCCCTAGATGGCAAGTAGTCCAGTAGAATAACGTTACATTTTAAAATGAAGTCAGTGTGTGCTTCATTGGGATCCTTATATGTGGATTAATGGTCTTATGTGTAGATTAGCGGCCTTCATTTCTATTTGGGGTGGACACCATTGCTTGGGCCGTAGTGCCTGGAGAAGGTCTGTATCCTTCTGACTGGGAGGAATCATAGAAAACTTCATGGAAAAAGCAGGCCATGAGGTAGCTGGGACTTGTACAACATGAAGGCCTTCCTCAGGTTTGGAGGGATGGGGAAGAATGAGGAGGTGGAAAGAAAGAAAAAATATCATTTTGGGTTAGAAGTATGGAATGGGGGTGGGGGTCAGCTATTTCGCATCACAGGGAATATTTAACAAGACAAGGTAGACTAAGCTCTATATACTTCCAGATCCATCTGTTGAAGAAATTGAGGCGGAATTTTTCTTGAGGGGAAAAATCAGGAAGACCCTGTGAACATTTGGAGGTAACTTACAGAATCAATCATGGCTGTTCTCACTGTAATTTCACAATTTTCTTTAAATATATTGAATGCTTATTGAGTGCAAGCTATAGAGCCACTCCTTGTTTAGCAGTCTTACTCTCCAGCTCTTTCTTCTGTTGGGAAGACGGTGATTTGTGGTTTTGAGAAATGTCTCCTATGGAGGTGCTTTGGGGGAGCTCTCTCTCTCAGTTTCATTTTTCAAGCAATAAAAAGCCCTGGAGATTCACGTGGTCCGCAGAGATCTCAGGACCTATACGAGTCTTGAAGCAATTGCCCCGTCTCCCTTATAGTGGCCCCCTTGAGCTGTAAGTGACTTATGGAACTCATAAATCAGTCACGGAGGGACATTCCTGCAGCCGGCCACATCCTCGGGAGAATGAAATCCTGAAGTCCAAACGGAGGGAGAGGTAATATGATTCTCTAGCAGCTCCCAAGCTCCCCGCCTTGGCCTTCCGAGGTAAATGGGAATCTCTGAACTTTCTTAGGTAGTCGTTATGTCTCAGTTGTTTTTCCATTATTCGATAGCAATTTATGACCATATCGAATATGAGGTTTTAGGAAAATAAATTGGATCACTGGCTTCATTTAGTCAATGGAGTTGAATGGCCTATGCTTAATCTATAGCCCCTGCCATCTTCTCGTATAAAAAGCTATTGGGGAGCTCAAGCTGGGGCTACTCTTTTTATTGCTCTCTTTCTAGAGCCAAGCTGAGAATTGTTCTCATCTCAGGGTTAAGATTTCGAGTCAATGATTAATGGTGTGATTACATTTGTTTTCTTTCTGTATTAACCCATGTGACCTGTGGCATTTGCCTCCTGTGTTAACCATTAGACATATAAATAAGCTCTGTATTTATTTGGGGAGTGGAGTTTTAATGCCCTTTGTTCTAAACTTGTACTGAGCGAGATCTATGATAGTGAAGCCTTTTCCAAGAGCTACGAGAACCTGGTTTCCATGGGACCTGGCTGGAGGGAAGGTCTGCCATTGTCTTTTTTTTTTTTTGCTCAGTGACTGAAATCTGTCAGAGGTGGATCTTTTAGAAGATTGATTATAAATGCCTTCTTTGGTTGACCTTTGACAGTGTCCGGAAGACAGACTCAAACAAAGTTGGAAGTCAGAAGTATCTGGAGGGCAGGCTCAGGCAGGGCAAGGGGTTGAAAGTATCCAGAGGATGGATGAGTGGAAATTCAGCATGGAACGACTTCTGACCCTCAGGGAAAGCTAGATGGCTTCTCCTTTTGATTCCAAGAGATCAACTGCAAAATACCATGTAAAAAGTTCTTTATCCTATTGCCAATTCGATTATAGGGGATTGATTGGAGGGTTTTTAAAAAATACCCAACTAAGTTCTCCTTTTACATTTATGAATAGATGTGTGTGTGTATATATATATATATAAATTTATTAGTTAAAATCATTGGCTCAAAAAAAGTCATTTACTCAATTACCATTTAGTATTTAACTCTTCTGTGTCAGACCTTGGGGACTCTATGGATATAAAGAAAAATGAAACAATTCCTTCCCCTTAAGAGCTTATAAACCAGACTGATTGTACCTTGGGTGCTTTGATGTAGTGAACTCAGACCTGAATCAGAAAGTCTTTGATAAAGAAGCCTGGCCACTCCACTTCACCCAGTTGTTGGGAGAAAAATGATCTGTGCAAGATACACAAAAGCTTTCCACATACCCGAGGTATTACTGTTGTTGCTTAATCCACTCCAAGTAAAATCGAGAACTCAGACTTTCTTGGAGTCCCCTGAATTGGGAGTCATTTTTCTTAGAGTTGCTCTTGCATTTAGACTCTCTGGACAAGTGTTTGGAGCTGGGAGGGACCCAAGAAGGCTTTAGTTACATCCTTTGCCCCTATTCCTTAAGAGTCAAAGAACTTGAGGTAAAAAGATGGTAAATTGAGTTGCCCAGAGTTCCAAGGGAATAAGAGTCAGTCTGGATTTGAACACTCCAAAGCTCTTTCCAGTCTTTCACAGGCTCAGGCTTCTGAAAGAATCAGATTCCTGCTGACAGTGAAGAGACCGGAGGTGGAAGGAGGACATAGAGGGCTAGTCTTGGGCTCTTGGCTCAAGCCTCAATCTTTTAATGCCCAAGTCTGGTGTTCTGGGTAACCCTTTAAAAAAATATAAACTGAGTCTTCTATCTTTGTATTTTACAAGGAGACATCTTATCTACCCTATACTCTACTGTATTTAAGTACATAGAGGGCTGTCTAGAAAGACGGCCATCTCAAAGCCAAACTTAGAGGGACGCCTGTAGTCTTAACCCCTGCCCTGAGAACCCCATCTCGGCCTCTTGGGATGGCAGCTTTGTATGTGTGTAGCGTCACGCCGGACATAACTGGCTTCCAACATTGACTTCTTTTGCAATCCTATGTATTTGGTGCATTTGGAACTGAGATTCTCAGAAGGAGGCTGCCACATGAATCATCCACACAGGAACCACACAGGTGAGAAGCCCTGTTCGGAGGCAGGTGAGCTCCACTGGTGGAGGGAATTTGCATACCGGAGGTTCTCACACAGATGAAATCACGACTTACCTCCTCCCAAATGTCTGCTGATGAAGACCACTGGTTATAAAGATCCCTGTACTGAAATGTCTTCCCCACTGCTAACTCCTAATTCATCCGGATGAAATCCTAGCCAATCAATTCCTCCCTCGGTTCCCGTTTCTCTATCTCTTTCTTTGTTTTTTCCTCTCCTTTCTTTTTCTCCCTTCCTTTCTTTTCCTTCCTTCTTTTCTTTTCCTTCCTTCCTTCTTTCCTCAGATAGTAAATATCAAGTATCTAACACTAGATTTGAACTCAGGTCTTCTTGACTTCAGCCCTAGCTGTCCCTTCAAACAATTTTTTCCAACAAGTTGATGTCCAAAACAAAGTGCTTATGCACTGAGGAACCTACAAATATAAATGAGTCCCTCATTGCTTTCATGAACTTTGCATTTGCAGTAGTTCAGAAAGTGGCTGACCCTCACCTGCCTTGTCACAGGCTCCCTCTGCATTGGTCGTGCTCTTCCCTCCTTCTTCCATTTTTCTGTAATCTTCTCTGCTTGGATTTTTAAAAGCTGGAAATGTCATCTTGCTCCCATAGAAGTGGGTTAGCTTGTGGTTCCTCCCAGTTCCATCAGAAGTGGGAAACCAGGGCCACCTAAGAGAAACTCGGGCCCTCTCTGGAAAATCTGGCCATTTTGCTAAGTTGCCTGGATCTGTAGATGGACCCCAAATGTTCCTTCATAAACTAGGAAGAATTATGGGACTGGCACAAAATGGGCCATAAGCTCTTCAGCTGGACAGAGCTGGGCCAGGAGCCTTTAAAGCTTAACATAAATACCACTTCTTCCATGAAGCCTTCCTAGATCTCCCCAGTAGAAGCAGATCTCACCCTCCTCTAAATTTCTTATGTCCTTTGTAGCACTTCTTATAGATAGCTTTGTATTTTACAAGGAGACGTCTTATCTACCCTATACTCTACTGTATTTAATCCTATACTTGCATGACATTTTTACAAGACTTACAATATACAGGATTTCTAAAGATGAGATAGATGCAGATAAAGGTCGACTGAAAGTCACTTAAGCCACTCTACTTTGAGTAGGCAAATAAGACACCCCATTATTTAAATAATCAGTTTCAATTATAAGCTTTAGACCAAGAGTTTTTGACCTTTTTAAAAACAAACTTTGATAAATTGCATTTCTGTAGAATTGGTTTCCATTGTAATAATCTGTATCTTATTTTATACATAAAAAACATTAATCTGAAAAAAAAACTAGACTGCCAAAGGCTCCTTGTCCTAAAAAATTGAGAACTTCCGTTTTATATCATTATCGAATGACTCCCACCTCCTCAGAGGGCTCCGAGAGCCCTGGCAGTCAGATGTAGCTTTATTCTGGAACCCTTCCTCTCCCTTCTGAGACCCATCTGGGAGAGCAGGAGCTGAGATAAGGTTGCTCAGAGCTTTCTCAAGCCACCAATACAAAAAGGACAACAAAGTGACCAGAAGATGTAGTTTTCTCTTAAAAAAAAAATAAACAAAAACATGTGATTATACCATAGCCACAGAGAGGACTAAAAAGCTTTCATTACTCCCCTGAAGACGGGGTTTGGGCTTAGGGGTGGGGTGATGAGGACCCCAAGAGAGGTGGAGAATTCTCAGTCTAATCAGCCCAGAGAGTGGCAGAAGAAACTTCACTTCCACTTTTTATTCGAGCACTGGGAAAAGCTTTCCATCTATGCTTTTCTCTGCTTCTTTTGAAAACCTAGCTTCCCAGAAGCCTTTGCTGGGTATCAGCCTCTTCCTTACAGACCCTTCCTAGCAGCTCCTCCCTTTCTTGACCCACTCTTCTTTGCAGATGGTTGGGACTGGAAGCTCAGGGCAGAGAACACCCAGAGGCTTGGGATTTCAGAAGGAGGGCTAAGTCTTTTCTGGCAGCAGCTTGCTCTCCTCCCTGTGAATACAGGGAAGAGTAAACTGTGCCCTTAGCCATTCTCCATGAGTTCCAGTATCCAAACTCCTTGACAGTGTATTTTTCTTAAGCAAAGGACACGAGCCTAGTATTACATTCACCCGAGTATGCACGTATTTTGCGGTATGAGGCCCATGACTCATCAAATTGACATCTCATGGGTGGCTGCCCTAAGTGCCTTGTCCCAGTTTTGACCTGGCCAGAATGTGTAATGATTTGAGCCTGGTTGACTTGCTGGGAAATACAATTTCTATACAATCATCAGCCACAAAAAGACATTCTTGGTTCTCCAAAGGACAATCAGGCAACCATGTTGATTCTGAAAATCAAAACTCCATGAAAAAGCCCCAGCGTTGTCTTGAGGTCCCTCCTCCCCTCTTACCCCCCCCCCCTTTCTTTTGGACCAGTTCAGTTATTTCATCCATGTGAGAAGCTCCTAGTGAAGAATTTTCTCTCCACGCTACAATTTATGATCTAAGAAAGTTCATCAGGGGACGCCGATTGTCTCACAGCCAGTATGGATCAGAGGTTATACCTGAACAGAGGGCTCTCTGACTTTGAGCTTGGTACTCAGACACGGTGCTATCTCTCATTGACTTAAAAAATAATTTTCTCCCTCATGTGTGTTAGATCTTTTATGTTCATCTGTATTTGTGATTTCATTGGTCTGGGGAATCCCCATTGTGAAAACTCCCTTCACAGTTTCAGATGGGCAACTCATCAGTGATTTCTGATCTCAGAGATTGCTTGGGCCACACAGAGATAACGCAACTTTTCCATGATTACAGGCAAGACTTCTTGTCTCCTGCATCTTCCCTGGCTCCAAGGCTAGCTCTTTATCCACTCCGCCGGGCTGTGTCCCTTAAAAATTGTTATAAGTGAAAAACTTTTTATGACACTTTCTAAGAACTAGCTAACAAAAATTTATTAGGGAAAACTTACTAGGTAATGAAATGGAAATCTTTGAATGCATAAAGGAGATTTAAAAAGTTGAATGACTCCTGGGAGCAACTTTTAAAGTCAACGGATTAAGAATTATTATTATTATTCATTTTTTTTTTTTACTAATAATCCTATTCTAATTATGAGGAGCTACAGTTGAGCCCAAGGGAGTAGCCCCAGTTTCTCTACACTTTGAGCATTCCTTTTCTCTAGACCCAAATGTATAGTTTAGACAGATCCCTTTACTGGGAAAGAGCCTATATTTTTGGGGGTTCTCACAATCTTCTCTGTTCATTAAGTGCCCTGGAGACAATTTGCTAATTGGTTTATGTCCAGAATTTCTCTATAAAGGGGAAAAGTAAAAAAATTATTCAATGTATAATATGAATCAGATATGGAACAGATAATTTAGATAATTTATTTCTACACCACAAAAAGAACACCAAATATAAAATACCCACTATGTCCATTCGACAAAGATCAAAACAGTAACAAAAAAAACTTAAAACAGGATTTGATGACCTAACTTATACTATTCTATGGTTTTTTGTGATGGTAATTTCAAAACTTTACTGGAACATAAAGCAGTTGAACATCAGCTAATAAAGCATTTCCCAGATCACTTCAACTTTAACTATCCAAATCCAAATCCAAAAACAAAAACTCAGGTTTGGGCCAAGTCTCTTCTCAATATTCAATTTTTCCCAATGTAAATTCTCCCCCTTCCCCTCCATCCTCCCAGCCAGCTCCAATCCAATGAGATGCTGAGATCTCTCAGACTCACAAGATAGCCTCTAATTCTGGACACATCCATCTTGGGCTAGGTAATTGTGTATGTAAGAAAAGGATAGAACATAAGAGGAAGCTCAAATCCAGACTCAGCCTTGCTTACTCATAACATATGTTGTACTTACTCGTAACATATGTTGTACCTGCCATGTGCTCCCGGCTATACAGAGGCCTGAGTAAGGTGGGGATGAGGCAAACAACTCTTTCCTCATAAGAACGGGTTTAAAATAGTACTGAGCTGATTTGATACTGAAAACATTGATGGAGACAGCCATAGTGCTGCCTTTTGTATATATTCACCAAGCCATCTTCCTGTTTCAAAGCCAACAAGAAGACTGTCATTTTCAACCCTTCAAAGAAAGTCGTACATGGTTGGAAGCCAGTTTTCCTCGGTTGCTCAGATGTAGGAATGGCAACTCTAAACACTCTCCAGGAAGATAACCCTCAGAGGCCAATCCAAATTAGCTACGCTATCATAAAAACAACTTATTTTGTTGTTCAGCTTTTAAAAAGAAATCAGTCCACCAGAAAAGCTGATTGATCCATATGCTCAGCTTTGGAAGTCTCATGTGAAAGTCATTAAACTGCAGACTAGTAGGACTACCTTTAGCCATACACTGTAAATTCTTGAAAGAGTTGGCAGTTGTTTGGATTTTCCACACACATGGGAATTCCATTTTGATTGGATAAAAGGAGTGTGTTCTCTTAGTTAGAATAAACAGGATTTCTCATTTATTTAAGCTCTACCTATCCATGGTCATATTTCTTATTTAGCTACCTGATTAAAAAAAAATTACCATCTGATAATGGACTTGTAGAAAAGGTGCTAAAAACTCATCATGTATAGAGGAAGGTGCTCTCTTATACCAATTCAAGCTCTTTGGCCAAAGAGATCATTTTAATAAACATTTCCTTGTACCTTCATGGGGATTTCATAGTACTTGTATATAGAAAGTCACTGAATGAACATAGAATTGCGGTCTGCTAGATTTTTTCACTGCCAAAAAAAAAATCCAATTTCTCCTGAGGTTTATTGAAGATGAAGTAATTTTTGTTGTTGTTGAGAGTGAGTCTCACAGGCAACATGTACATTGACCCCTCTTAGATCTCCCCCCACACACCCCCCAATTGACTCAAGATCTTTGGCTTACTCTATTTTCAACCTGTGTCTCTTCACTTTTTCTTAGACAGCCTGATGGTTTCCCTAGTCCTGGGAACTCACCGTGTTGGTGGTCTTTTATTATGGTCTCTGATTGGCTTTAATTCTATCATAGCTCAGAACTCTTGACTATAAGCAAATCCACCAGCTTGGCTTCCTCAGTAGTAGGAACTACAGACTTGCACCACCACAACCAGCCTAAAGATGAAGGATTGAAGGAGAATTCATGTGAAGGGAAGAGTCCCAGATTCAGAGTTAGGAACCTGGAATTCACCCTCACTTAGTTTCCTGGATTTCCATTTTCTCAGCTGTCAATGGAGTTGAATGAGATGATCTCTAAGATTCCTTATAAATATTTTTAAAAATCTAAAATCTTAGAATGTTCTTTTAAATATATATATATATATGTATATTTCATTTCCCCCCCAATTACATGTAAAAACAAACTATTTTTATGAGTTTGGCTCAGTTCTTTATATATTTGAGAAATGAAGCCTTTATCAGAGTGACTCGCTTCAAAAACTTTTCAGTTTTAATTGCTAAATTGATTCTCCTCCATCCTATCCCCTCACTCTTGTTTATTCTTTTCTCTCTCTCTCCTTTCATCCTGTCCCTCCTCAAAAGGATTTTGCTTCTTAATACTGCCTCCCCCAATCTGCCCTCCCTTCAATAACCACTTTTCCACTTCTTTTATCTCCTACAGTTCCTATTTTCCTATGGAGTAACATAGATTTCTAGACCCAATTGAGTGTATATGTTATTTTTTCTTTGAGCCTATTCTGATAAGAATAAGATTCATTCACTCCCTCCCTCCATCTTCCCCTTTATTTTAAAAGCTTTTTATTGCCTCTTTTATGTGAGATAATTTAGTCCCATTCTCCCCCTCCCTTTCCTATTCCACCATCCCTCTTCCCAACTTTTAATTTTATCTTGTTAGATATCACCCCTTCATATTCAATTCACACCTGTGTCCTCTGTCTATATATACTCCTAACTGCTCTGATAATGAAAAAGTTTTTTTTAATGAGTTACAGGTATCATCTTCCCATGTAGGAATGTAAACAGTTTAACCTTATTAAGTCCTTTATGATTTTCCTTTCCTGTTTACCTTTTTAAACTTCTCTTGGGTCCTACATTTAAAGGTCAAATTTTCTGTTCATCATTTCATCAAGAAAGCCTGAAAGTCTTCTATTTCTTTGAATATCCATTTTACCCCCTGAAGGATTCTCCTCAGTTTTGCTGAGTAGGTGATTTCTAATTGTCACCCCAACTTTGCCATCCAGGATATCATATTCCAGGATATCTGATTCTTCAATGTAGAAGCTGCTAAATATCTTGTATAATTTTGACTGTGACTCCACAATACTTGAATTGTTTCTTTTTGGCTGTTTACAATATTTTCTCTCTGACCTGGGAGCTTTAGAATTTGGCTATAATATACCTATGAGTTTTCATTTGGGGATTTTTTCAGGAGATGATCAGTGGATTCTTTCAATTTCTATTTTATCTTCTGATTCTAGAATATAAGGGCAGTTTTCCTTGATAATTTCTTGAAAGTTGACATCTAGGCTCTGTTTTTGACCATAGCTTTCAGGAAGTCCAATAATTTTTAAATTATTATTTTTCATGGATCTATTTTCAAGGTCAATTATTTTTCCAATGAGATAGTTTATGTTTGCTTATGTCTTCTATTTTTTTCATTCTTTTGGTTTTGTTTAATTGTTTCTTGACTTCTCATAAAGCCATTAGTGCCTATTTGCTCAAATATAATTTTTAAGGAGTTTTTTTCTTCAGTGAATTTTTGTGCCTCTTTTTTTCTTCCAATGGGTTTTTGTATCTCTTTTACCATTTGGCCTAGTCTGTTTTTTAAGGTGTTTATTTTCTTCAGCATTTTTGTGTATGTATTTCTTTTAACAAGCTGTTGTCTCTTTTCTCATGATTTTCTTGTATTGTCCTCATTTCTCTTCCCAGTTTTCAAAATCTGTTTTGAGCTCTTCCATGGCCTGAGACAAATTCATATTCTTCTTGAAGGCTTTGCGTGTAGGAGTTTTAATTAATATAATCAAATTATTTTAAGTGTGTGTTTTTATCTTGTGATCATAGAAACTTTCTATGGTCAGAATTTTTTTTCTGTTTGCTCATTTTTCCAGCTTATTTCTTGACTTTTAACTCTGTATTAAAGTTGGGCTTTAATTCCAGGATGAAAGGTGCACCGTCCCAAGATCCAGAGGTTTTGTGCAGCTGTTTTCAGAGATACTTCTAGGGACTTGCAAGTTTTCAGTTCCTCCACAGTAGTGTGATTTAAGGAGAGATATGTTTACTACTCTCTTGGTCTGTATTCTGTTCTGCAAGTAACCACAAGCACTTGTCTACTATGTTCCTCTTTGCTGCTACCTAGGACCACAACCATGATTTGGGTATGGGCAAAGCAACAAAAGAATCCTTCTTCAATGCTAGCAAAAAGACCCTCTGCAATCTCCTTCTGCTCAGGTGTTGACCCCCTCATTGTCTGTGGGTTGAAAGCTCCAGAAGCCTCTGCTGCTTTAAAAAAATTTTTTTTTAAACTGGGTAATCACTATCTGCCTGGGTAGGACACTGGATTAGATGGGTTCTTGGGTTCTTCCAGGGAAAATATTTGGTCGGTCCTTGTCTTGAAGAGAACCAAAATGGCATCATTATATTGGAGTCAAGATATGATCTGTTCTACTATGACTGATCACACCAATATAAACTTGGAAGGCTCTACCACAGGTCAGGTACAAATGGTCCAGATGAACATTTGGAGTGGAGATGTCTCTAAACTTACATATCTCATATTTCCTTTGAGCTACTGCAGTTCTGCTTGCTCTATGAGCACAGTGCCTTCCTTGATGTGGGCACGCCATGCTGGCAGTTCTTTGTCAGTGCCCTCTGTGTCTCCCAATTGACTCCAAAGCTCTTCAGAGACACCTTAAGAGTGTCCTTGTATCTGACCTCCATGGGACTGCCGGTCTTGGGTGAATTCTCCATAAAATTGTCTTTTAGGCAAACATACATTTGTCATCCAAATAACATGGTTACCCCATCTTAAGTTGTGCTCTCTGTAATAGAATTACTTAACAACTCAATTCAATATTTAATTGTTAAGGTTCTATGATTATTATTTATTTGACTTTCAATTGGAGACAAATGCTATCATTCCTAGTGCAGCAGAGACGCCCTGAGCTGGGATTCAGGGCTAAAAGTCTCGTATTAGCACAACCACTATGTATCTGTGTGACTTTGGGTTAATTCACCTGATTTCTTATCTATAAATCCTATAAATTATCTATCCTCTTCTTATCTATAAATCCAGGGCTTTTGCGCAAATCGATTTCTAAGGTCTCTTTCAGTTCTACATTATTAAGATTCTTGAAATTGGATTATTAATGATCATCACTCAAGTTATTTATTTTCTTATCTGGCTTTTAAAAGTAGAAATTAGCAGCCATTTGGAAAATGAATTCTTTGAAGCTGTCGTTAAACTTTGCTATAAGACACGGGCCCCAGGAATTCTTGAAACGGATCTGTCCTTTTCAGTCCGGTCATGCCCGAGCAACGTATACCTGACTTAAGGTTCGTGTGCTTAGGTAATATCGCAGAAAACTATCCTGGTATTAGGTGCCAAGGTTCTGTGGTGCAAAGTTTTAACTAGCTGACACTCCGCCGGGGGCAAATTCAGTTGGAAGGAGGGGACAAAGGCTCAAATGCAGGAGGTGCCAGGGGTGAGAGGAATCTGGCAGAGGAGAGGATGGGGATTTTCTGGTGTCTTAAAAGCCAATCCTGCCATTAGTCTAGGGGTGAGAGAGATAGCCTGACCCTCATAAGTGAAGGTCTGAGGGGAATTCATCCTCCAAAGGCCTTTCAGGCCAAAGAAACCTCCCTAGAGATCCCTATTTGTCCTGGGATAATTCCAGTTTTACTCTCAGATTCTACCTCCAGCTCTGCCCAGTATTATGAGGAAGGGAAAGAAGTGATTAAGTGTCTACTATGTAGTGTCAGAATTTGCTAAGTGCTTTTCAAATATGATTTCACTGCTCTTCCCAACAATCCTGCGATGGAATCCAGTTGAGGAAACTGAGGCAGCAAGCTGCTTTGCCACATGCTAGAGAACACTGGAAGTCTTCCCGACTCAAAGCCCAGGGCTCTAGCCTTAGCCGCAGGACCGGTCCCTCTCACTCAGACCAGGCAGGATCAGTGTCTTGGACCCAGTACATAATGGTAATGGCCAGAATGATCCTTTTCAGAGCCTCTTTCTTCTCAGCAAATGGGATGGGAGTGATCAGGTAATCCTGAGAGCAATGGCCAAAGGAACAGGAGGAAAATGGGGCCTGGTCCTGTAGCATCCCAGGCCGTCACCAGGTGGCACCCTGAAAGCAGCCAGACCCATAGGTGCTGCCCCAACGGAGCAGCTCTCCCGGCAGGTACCTTTGTGGTCATCGTCAGCTCACAGCTTCTTGCTGTCAGACTCGCCCCCACACTGGACTCACTCACCCTCTTGGCTCGAGTTTCTCCCCTTGACATCAAGGGCTCCGCTCCAATGCCGGCCGACTGACTTCTGCCTCACAATGGTTAATGAGCCAAGAACTTGAAGAAATTCATGCTGGGAGAGGAAAGGAGATAAATTGTTCAGAACCTGCCTCAAAAATCAGGAGAGTTTAAAGGGAGGGCCACTGAAAACACTTTAACGCAGCAAAACACGCCGACATCAGTTTCCTCAGAATGGGCTTCCTGGAGGGGCCATTCCAAGATTCTCTTAAAACACAGATTACTTCCAGCTACATTTCAGTGCCATTGATTTCCTTTGTAATTCTATGAATTTTATTCTTTGCATTTAAAAACATTATCCTGAGAAGGCTTCATAAATTTCACCAGATCCTCCAAGGGGTCTTTGGCACAAAAACGATTAAGAACCTCCAAGATTAACCTGAAATTTTACTGATAATAAAACTGAGGCCCGGTGATATTAAGGGATTTCCGCAAAGCTGAGGAAGCAATGAATTAACAACTAGGACGGAAGCCCAGTGCTCCCAGGTTCCCTCCATTGCTTCTCGCTGTAGTCACTTAAGAAGTAGGGATTTTAAGTCAGGAAAAAAAAGGCCTGTTCCAGGCCTGGAAGGTCTGAGGAGCCTTTCTAGAAACTTCCACTTCAGCAGAATTTTCCTTATTCCACGTGGATTTGATTTAAAGACCTGCCCAGGTTAGAAACTGTCCGATTTCTAAGCAATTCACCAACTTCCTTATCTCTTCTCTTGGGAGACTGAAGGCTCCCCTTGTTGCTTTCAGGTTTCAGATTCTGCCCCTGGTTTCCAAAAGAAAGTCCCGGCGTGGCCCTGGCCCTGGTTCAGGCCCCAAGGACTCCCAGACCTGGCGGCCGGCCAGTGCTGGCCGGTCTGCTGCTTTCTGAGGCGGGGCCCGGGCGAGGCCGAAAAACAAAAATAATTTGGGCCTGTGGAACCAGATCATCCGGATTAGGGGCAGCTGCGGGGAGGGACCCGACCTCAAGGTAAGGGCCTGAAGTCATGCACTTTATCTTTTGGGCCTGACCTTAGGTCAGATGCCTCCAGTAAATGAATCCATCTGCGCCACACCCAGTGAGGTACCGCTGATGTCATCTGGCTTTGGAGCAATGTCATTTTCTCCCCTGGAAAAAAATTCTGACGGGAGGGAGTGATGGAAAGAAGGTCTGGATTCAAATCTCACTCTTCCACTGATTTATCTGCTCTAGCACACACACACACACACACACACACATATATAAATATGTATATAAATATATATAATATATAAATATAGATATATGTACATGTATATATACACACATATATAGGTACAGGGGTATTTATATACATACATACAGACACACATATATATATCCCTCTATATTTAGAAACATATAGAGGTACACCTTCTGACATCTCTCAACCCATATCCTTATTTGTAAATTGAGTATAACAATATTCCCGCTCCCTGCCTAACAAAATTGAGGGGAAAAAAGCATTTTGGGGAAAGTCTTAAATAAAGGTTTGTTATCATTGAGTCCTGAGTGATTCTTCTTGATCTCATTTGGGGTTTTCTTGGCAAAGATGCCGGTGTGATTTGCCATCTCCTTCTCCAGCTCATTTTACTGATAAGGAAACTGAGGCAAAGAAGGCTAAGTGACTTGCCCAGGATCACACAGCTAGGGAGATTTGAATGCAGGAAGATGACTCCACGTTATCCACTGTACCATCTCACAGCCCAAATAATAGTAAATTCATCTGAATCAGGCTCACCCTCCGGATGCCCCCTAAATCCATGCCCTTTTAACCCACGAGGGTTGTTGTTGGTGTGGCTAAGAATAATAATAGCTGCTATTTTAAAAGCCCTTTAAAGTTTATAAAGCATTTTACATAATAGCTGAGAGTTTAAAAAGTTCTTTAAAGTTTAGCAATCACCTTACACATGGTTTCCCTTTTGAGTCTCATGACAAGCCTGTGAAGTAAATCCTAAGGCATCATTGCGCCCATTTGACAGATGAGGACGTCGAGGTTCGGCTCACGCATCCGGGAAGTGTCTAAGACAGAACTGTAGCCTGGTTCCCGCCCCACCCCTTCCAAAGTCCAGCCCAATAATGGCTGTGGCCAGGTTGCATTCTCGGCCATCTGACCCCCTTCCAGGAAGCTGGCCTCTGGATTGGGACCATGGTCCATATTAGTTGGCCCGGTGCTCGTTTTCTTGCTCAGCAGCTCTTGGCCTCCCAGAAGCCCCCGGTGCCGGGCTGGCAAATGCGAATTCCTTCTGGCTCGGGGCCCCAGAGGCCGGAGCGGGAGCCACATACCAGCCAGGGGTGGATTTCCTCCACGCTGACCCGACGGTGCACCCTGCTCTCCAAAGTATTTGATCTCCCTGATCTCTGATACCAGGGGAGGGGCCCCTTCTCCCTGCTGCTGCCACTCCCGCCCCTTCCTAGGGCTTTTTTATCTTTTCCCCCGACTTGAATTTCATAGTTTCTCCGGTTGTTATCTGATAGGGATGTATTTTCTGGCTTCAGTCAGAGGCAAGGGCGTAACTAGGAGGGGCAGTGGGGAAAGAGGCCAGGTACGCCCTGGGGAAGAGGTGGAGGGTGGGGCAGGGTGGGACCTGCACGTGTGGGCTCTAACTATGAACATGCCCGCAGGACACTTCCTGTAGAACCTAGGTTCCCCCTCCCCCTCCTCCCTTCCCCCCCCCCCCCAACCCCCTTCTAGGTGGTCAGTTAAATGTCACCACTTCCTCCCCTTTGGCCAAAAAGACCTCGGATGCTTCCAGGTACCGAAGACAGCCGTCCTTCCTCCTCTTCCCCACTAAAAGGGGGGTGTTTCCCAGAATTCCCCTTCAGTGTCCCGCCCCCCCCCCCCTGCCCTGGGGGACACAGCTGCTGCTGCTTTGCTCAGGCTAATTCTGACTCGTTCTCATTCTGAAAAACGCCACAACTTCAGTTCCACAAAACAGGCGTTTGCTAATCGGCCACAATCTGGGGGAAATTGGGTGGAATGGAGGGTCTGGGGGTGGGAAGATGGGGCTACAGGGGGCCAGGCTTGTCCTAGAACAACTGCCCGCCTCCTTCCCTTTCTTCATGCAGTAGCACCCCCTTTCCAGGATGGCCGTGAGGCTCAAAGAAAGTGAGATTGGTAAAGCACTCTGTATATCTTAAGGGGTTATATAAATATTGTTGTTCCCTCATAATCTA
Source organism: Sarcophilus harrisii (assembly GCF_902635505.1). NCBI lineage: Eukaryota > Metazoa > Chordata > Mammalia > Dasyuromorphia > Dasyuridae > Sarcophilus > Sarcophilus harrisii. Next base: position 26,912,049 of record NC_045431.1, read on the forward strand.
ATTCTTTGTGGACCGTACCATGTCAAGTCTGTGCCCATTTCCTTCTCCAGCTCATTTTACAGATGAGGAAACTGAGGCAATGAGACTTGCCCAGGGTCACACAGCTAGTGAGTGGCTGAGGACAGGTCTTGATTTCAGACCCAGCTTTCTATTCATTGAACTACCCACCTACCTTCTTATCTAAATGCTAGCTGTTATTATTTAGGCATTCAAGAGGCAAAAAAATAAATAAAATAAACAATTACTTCCTTCAATGAACATACATCCCTATATATATGACTATATATAGAATGTATACAATATAAATACTATATATTCTATATTTATAGGAATATATGTTCCTTGAGGGAAGCAACTATTTATAGGATGTATATGGGGAGATATATATATATAGATATGATCATATATAGAATGTACACAATATATATACACTATATATATGGCCATAGATAGAATGTACACAAAAAAGTCTATACAAAGTATATTAAAAGTAACTTGAAGACATTTCAAGAGGAAGAAAGTCTTAATAACTTGGTTGGGGAGAAGAGATTTTCAAGTGGATGGTGCTGACGTGACCAGAAACAAAGGGATGATGACGTTGGCTTTGGTGATGAATGTGGCAAACACCAGGGGCACCTGGCTGAGCTCTGAAGGAAGTGAGGGAGAGGAGAGGAGGAAGGGCCCGCCAGGGATGGGGAACGGCTTGTACCATCTCGGGGACCCAAGCCAGAAGGCTGTGTCTGGGATAAAGCTAAGAGACCGGTTTGTTTAGAACAGAGAATAAATGAAGGGACATAATAAGAAGTAGTAATAAGATAGAATAAGTACTATTATGATAAGAAGTAAGACTTGGAAAAGGAAAGAGACTCTTGATTGTAAAGTTTTAAATGTCAAGCTGAGGGACCTTCGTTTTCTCCTTTCTCGTTAATGGGGAGATTTTGAGGCAGGGTGAGCCAGCGGGGTCACATCAGCGAGGACAGCGGCTGAGCTCTGGGAAGAACATGGCGGGGAAGATCTGGGTCTGCTGTTTCTTGATCTATTTAGCATTTTAATTTCAGAGATGTTCTCATCAGCATGAGTAAAGGTCCAGCGTGTATTAGATACTGATCTGGAAAGATACTCGAGTCACAGTGGCTGTTCTCCCATGGCTTATCTGATTTCTCTTGGTCTTCTGCTCATAACCCTTTTGAGAATTCCAAGCAGGTACTTCCACTCTCCGTGATCTGGGCTGGTTTTTCATGTTCCTTGCTGGTCAGTCATGTCTGACTCTTTGTGACCTCATTTGGCAGCAAAGGTACTGGAGTAGTTGGCTATTTCCTTGTCCAGATCATTTTTTAGTTGAGGATACTGAGACAACTAGGGTTAAGTGACTTGTCCAGAGTCACACAGCTAGTAAGTTCTGAGGTTGGATTTGAACTCAAGAAGATGAGTTTGGCTTTCTATATACTATGGTACCCTTTCATGTTGGTAAAGGGCAGCAAAAATGAAGGTATCTGTGGGCCACCATTGTCTGTGCTGTAGGAGGTGCAGAACAGCCTTGTGACTTGTCTCTCTTCTTCAAGGTTCCCTCCAATTCATCCTCCATATCAAAATCAATTTAAAAAAAAATTCACAAGTCTGATCCCAGCAGCCTCTCCTCAAACCTTCTTTGGCTCCCCATTGTCTACCGAATATAATTTAATCTTTAGAATGATGTCCATGGCTCTCTGAAATGTGACCTTACTGGTCTAATCTTATTTCACGCTATTACCCTTCATAAATTCTATGCATCAAGCACCATCGGAGCTAACTAATGTTCTCAGACTCGTGGCCACTCCCAGTTCTGTGTATGGCTGTGCCCAGTTCCTGAAACCCAACCTCTCAACTGTCCCTCCAGTTCTGGTTGTGACCTTTCCCAAGACCTAGATCAACTACCTTCTCCTCTGTGATACCTTCTCACAAAGCCCCTGCTAAATGTGATTTCCCTCCTTCCTTCAATGCCTCCGGACACTTTTGGTCTCTCACAGTCTAACTTGTAGTTATAGCTAAATTCTGATCAGTCCCGATAATGAGTCACGCTGCAGCAGTTTCATTATTCTGCCATGATCCATATAATTCCATCGGACTAGACAGAACAACCATATTTGACATAATTACAACTTCAAATTGTGTGAGAACTGCTTTCATGGGATTCATTATTTGCAATAATTGGGAACTAACTAGAGTCATGCATATGTCTCGTCCCCCGTACCAGATTTTGGCTGGATGGTTGGTTGTTGTCCTTAACTCCTGAAGAAGACCAAAATGGTATCATTGCGTTAGCGACAAGTTACGGTGTGTCCAACTGTGATCAGACCAGTATGAGCGTGGAGTGCTCAGCCACACCTCGGACACAAATGGTCCATGTGGACTTTGTGCATCTGAGTTTCTGCTGAACTAATTCAGTTCTGCTTTGCTCCTAGAGCGCGGCACTTTCTCTGAGGAGGGCACGCCGTGCTGGGCGGTCCGTGCCAGGGTCATCCATGTCTCAATCAATTCCAAAGTTTTTAAGAGAGACTTGAGAATGTCCGTGTCCTGCTTTTTCTGGCCACCAGGTGAGAGCTTGAATTTAAACTCCTAAGAGGGAGAGTTGTTGTTTTTTCATCTCTGTATCCCTGATGTCTAACATTGTGCATTGTACCTTGTGGATGTTTAATAAACATTTGGATCATTTAACTTATCAGAAGTCCGAAAACAGAAACTCCTGTCCTTAATATGTATGCGATTGTTTGTTTGTTTGTTTTAGTTATTTCCAGTAGTAGCATTTTATTTCTTTTTTTTATTATAGCTTTTTATTTACAAGTTATATACATGGGTAATTTTTCAGCATTGACAATTGCCAAACCTTTTGTTCCAATTTTTCCCCTCCTTCCCCCCACCCACTCCCCCAGATGGCAGGATGACCAATACATGTTAAATATGTCAAAGTATATGTTAATATATATGCGATTGTTAACAGAATTATTTTCCTGGCCAGAGTTTTTACCAAAAGCAGGGACCTCTGTGGGAGCAGATTTTAAAAAGGTGGTTTGATCTTCCACCCCACCCATTGCCACACCCATTGAGATCCCAGATCACGCCTACTTAGGTAGCCTGAAGGGGATAAAGAATAATATATGGTTGCTGAGAAAAAGAATCCTACACACCCACCAAAGAAGTATGGGTGTATCTCCCTTAAAGTAAATCCAACATATAAAAATCTAAACCTATAAAGTAGATAAATTAAGGAGTAAAGACAATACAAAAGGAAGCTTTTTCGCAAAACTAAATAAATAAAAGATAGCTGGCTCCTTCTGAATAGTGAGTTCTCAATGTATTTAAAACACCACCTAGATTTCTCAAGTCATTGTTTTAAGGTTTACAAAGTGCTTGCCTAATTGTAATCTGGGGAATTATGCTAAGAAATTGGATAAAGTAAGATATACTTGTATCTCCTTCTTGGTGAAGGTTTTGAAGGGGGTAAGCCAATGCTAAAGAGTAGAGAAGAGAAGGGAGAAGAAAGCCAAGGAGGCCAAGTGTAGAAAGTGATTCATTGAAATTTCTTTGATATATTAATTACTATCAATGAAACAATCAGTCCAAAAAAGTAAGGAATAAAATTATACGCAAAACTATACATTCTTGACCATTTCTAGTTTGCTGAAAGAGTTCATTTTCCTGACTTGAAATCTAGCTTCAGACACTTGTTTGGGCAATTCACATAACTCTTTGCCTCAGTTTCCTCATCTGTAAGATTTGCCGGAGAAGAAATTGGTGAATCTATCTAGTGTCTTTGCCAAGAAAACCCCAAATCGGGTCCTAAAGAGTCAGAAAATGAAATGATTGCACCAAAAAATAGCTAATACCAATATACCTTTGGGGTAGACCTATTATACCCCATCATTTGGTGGCCCTGTATGGAGAGAGTCTGATTGTATTCTTCTAAAATCAATATGACCAAATATTTTATGGAGTTCGAAAAGGAGATCTAGATGTGTTAAGTGACATACAGTTAAGAGGTAGGATTGTGGATCAGAACCTTCCAAAGCTCTTCCAGTTCCAACTGGGCTCTTTCCAATTCATCACGACTCCTTGGTTTGAAAATTAAACAAAACGAGAGTCCTTGAATTTTATTTGCTGTCATGTGGCTAAGAGACCTGAAACAGTCTCTGAAGAATTGAAAATGAGTAAGTATGAACACACTGCAACATATAACAAATGAGAAACGGTGAATAACAGAAGTAAAAGCGTCCTTGGGAAAATGGTTATTTGTAAAAGGTTGTGTGGTGAGCATGAGGGATGATGGGTACAGAGCTAGAGTGATCCAATGTCACCTTTTCCATGTCAAGAGAAAGTGAGAAAAGCCTCCAGGTGGGTCCTGTATTGAAGCAATGGGGAAGGCTTTTGGTGGGCTTGGCTGGATCTACATCAATGAATCCATTTGAGTATTTGAAATGTACTTTATTTGTATTTCTCTCTCCTTCCCATCTTTTCTTCTGATTCTCTATAGTGTAGTTGTATTCTGGGAGAATCTTTTAATTTGCATTCCACTTTGGGAGTTTTAGCCCTTTATATCCTTATCTAATTACATTTAACAGGTATATATTTAACAGACACTGAGAAGGAATAATCTTACCAAGTAAATCAGTTCTGCCAATAAATCAAACCTGCTGTTGTTTTTGCTTCCTAAAATTTCACTTATCGTTAAGTTTTATTAAAAGAACATACCTACTTTCCTATTTTCATATGCCAGAACTAATTATTGTTAAATATTGATGAATCATCTCCAAGATGAAGGGCAAACTAGAAATCAAATTACAGATTTCCTAGGAATTACAGAGGGAAAGCATTTATGAAGCACCTTCTGTATGCCAATTCACCTTGCTAAGCTTCACAAATGCCTCATTTGATCCTCACAACAATCCTGAGAGGTAGTTTCTATTATTATCTCTATTTTATAATTGAGAGATCTGAAGCAGTCAGAGGTTAAGTGACTTGTCCAAGATCACATAGGCTAGTAGGTATCTGAAAGCAGATCTGAACTTGGGTTTTTTCTGACTCTAGGATTTTTATTAAGTGAAAATTTGTTTTTAGCACAAATTTAATAACAGCAACGGGAGTTTGTCTTGGGACAATGGATATAACAAATCACCTTTAAAAAATAATTATATAATTTTTGTTTACTTAGTTTGACTTTTTCCTATTCATCCTTTTCATCTGATAATTCATGGGAATTTTATTCAAAAATAAGAGAATTAAATCTTCTGGAAAGTTCATCTTGGATCTAATGAATAGGATTTAGTTATTAAAAATTTTAAAAGATAGTTAACAGAGGGGCAGCTAGCTAGGTGACATAGAGGATAGAGCATCAGCCCTGAAGTCAGGAGGACCTGGGTTCAAATTTGGTCTCAGACACTTAACACTTCCTAGCTGTGTGAACCTGGGCAAGTCACTTAACCCCAATTGCCTCAGCAAAACAAATAAAAAGATAGTTACCAGCTATATGAAGTAGTTCTATGATGTGAATCTATTTTTTTTATAATATTTCCCCCTCTAATTACATTAAAACAATTTTTAAATAAGATGTGAACCTTAGTGACATCTCTATCACATCCCCATGTATTTTATGAAGTTTTCAAGTTACTAAATAGAGAACAATAGAAGCAGAGTGAGAATTAGGTGCATCGAATGTTTGTGGCAGCCCTTTTTGTAGTGGCTAGAAACTGGAAACTGAATGGATGTCCATCAGTTGGAGAATGGATGAATAAATTGTGGTATATGAAAATTATGGAATATTACTGTTCTGTAAGAAATGACCAACAGGATGATTTCAGAAAGGCCTGGAGAGACTTACACGAACTGATGCTGAGTGAAATGAGCAGGACCAGGAGATCATTATATACTTCAACAACAATACTAGATGATGACCAGCTCTGATGGATCAGGCCATCCTCAGCAACGAGATCAACCAAATCATTTCTAATGGAGCAGTAATGAACTGAACTAGCTATACCCAGAAAAAGAACTCTGGGAGATGACTAAAAACCATTACATTGAATTCCCAATCCCTATATTTATGCACACCTGCATTTTTGATTTCCTTCACAAGCTAATTGTACAATAATTCAGAGTCTGATTCTTTTTGTACAGCAAAATAATGTTTTGGTCATGTATACTTATTATGTATCTAAGTTATATTTTAATATATTTAACATCTACTGGTCATCCTGCCATTTAGGGAGGGGTGGGGGGGTAAGAGGTGAAAAATTGGAACAAGAGGTTTGGCAATTGTTAATGCTGTAAAGTTACCCATGTATATATCCTGTAAATAAAAGGCTATTAAATAAAAATAAAAAAAAATAAAAAAAATAAAAAAAAAAGAGAATTAGGTGCAAAGTTACTATACAGATGTGACACTGGAATCGGTAGGAATCCAAGCATATGGTGACTTAGGGGCTAAATGGCCCTGAGAAAAAAATTCAATTCAATACACAAGCACCTAAATGGATACCAGGCAACTTGATTGATACTGGGCTTACAAAGAAAAACATAAAACAATTCAGATTCTGGAGATGTATAGATAGAAGTGGTAGAACGTATTATCCCTGAAAGTCAAGAAACTAATGTTGTATTTTAACAACTCGTTAAGATGATAGAGTATTAGGAGTCCTGTTTGGATAGCATTGGATGGCCCGGGCAACAGCAACCTTCGTTTAGAATTCAGTCAAAAGTATCAAATGAAAATCAATTCAGTTGAATTTGATAAGCATTATTAAATGATATTATCTTTGAGATATTAGATAAGGACATAAGGGCAAAACAAAAATATCCCAACCCTCGTGGGAGCTTACTGGGGGACTAAAAAGTAGATAAAGAATATGTACAAAATATTTACAAGGAAATACAAAGTAATTTTATGAGGAAAAGACGATTAATACCTGAGGTGATGAAGGAAAGGCTTCATATATAAGAAATCACTAAATGTGCTTTGTGAGAAAATACATTCTGAGGCAGAACTGAAGAAGAAGGGCATTCTGGGTATGGGCTACCACACGGGATGTTAAAAAGGTAGAGGATGGACGAGACATATGGGGAGTGCTGGCAAGTGAGTTTAATCAATAACAATAATAATAATTTTTATAGAAAGCTTCCAGGTTTCCAAAGCATTCTACAAATATCATCTCATTTTTTCCTTGGGACAACCTTGGGAAATAGATGCCCTTAATATCATCATTTTACAGATAAGGAAACCATGGCAGAGGTTAAGTGAATTGCCCAGGGTCACATGGCTAGTAAATGTCTGAAGTCACATTTGAACACTGGTCTTTTTTGTAGGTCAGTGCTCTGTCCATTCAGCACCACTAAGTTGCTTCAGAGGAACAGATAGTTCAGGACTAGGAAATACTAGGAAATGAAGTTGGAGATTTAGTTGGAGGGGAGGGCACATAGAGGTGAGAATGATAAGAATTGTCTGATTGCCCATTTTGATTATGAAGCTAACTAAGAGCCAAAAAGTCAGTACCTTGGACTGGAATCCCCAAGGTTAGAGGAGCCAGTTTCTACGCTGTCTAGCTCTAAGGTAGGTTCCTCGCGGGTGTTGTGTTAAAACCACGTAGTGTCCAGAGCCTTCACAATCACAAGTGGAAACATGCCCTAAATGCTTATTAGATTTGAATTTTGCTTTGCTAAGTGAGTACTAAGTTCACTTTTGTTGAGGAAAGGCAAAGACGTTAACTTTGAGTTTACTGTCTTCTCTTAAATGCATCTGCATCTTAGCCCACTAGAAGGGTTGCAACAGAAGAGAGTGCCTCTCAGATAAAGAGCAGTGTGTTGTAGAGTTCTACATAAATAAAGGGCCCTTTCTGAGACTCGGGGACCCAAAATTTAAATTTATACCACTTCTAGTACTCTATTTCACACACACACACACACACACACACACACACACACAATGTGTATATACATATAGACAGATATTCTCTCACACATGTTTATATGCTACATACATGCACTATACATGGATGCATATATATAATCATGTATATAGTTTCACAAAAGTCTTAGGTTTAAGCTTTAATAGAATATGTATATGTGTATTTATATAGACACACAAATGTGTGTCTATATATGTATATATTATATGTATATATACACATGGACACAGACTCACAGACACACAGAAGTTCCTTACCAGAAGTTTCATTCTCATTTGTATTTATCTCAAGATCTAGAAATATCCTGTACATTATGTGAATGAATATGTATTAGTGAATATATATTAAAATTTGATCCAAAGATACATTTATTATTGCATTGTGGTTCATTCAAAAGGAAGCCTATTACATATGGAGAGATGTTTATTGAATTGAAATGAGGGTTTGGAAGACACTAGAACTTATGAAATGCATCTTATTAAAGAGTTGAAAGGATTTCATCTTCATAATACACAAGAAATTGTGTCCAGGAACACAAGGAGAATATCCGCTTCTCTCTTTCTGAAGATTATTAGAAATAGGCTTGAGGTCCTTCCTCAGGGGATGGTATAGGTGTGCCCCACTGGAAGTAGAAGGGGATGAATCAGACAATATTTCAAGGTATCTTCCAGCTCTATGACCTATAGTGACAGTCCAAGAAGTTTAGGTGTATGGGGAGGAGGGATGGCGTTCAAGGATCTTGGGACGTTTATATGTGGAGTGGGTGAGCATTCTGGAAGTCACTGGGAATAAGTAAGGAAGATTCTAATTCCTTAAGTTACATGTGGTAAAATATGGGCAACACTTAAGAGTCAGGAAACATGGCAATGAAGCTAATAGTAGGAGGAGTAAGTACTGGGTGGTGCCCAAAAAGTAGGGGTAGGTGTTGCCCCATTTTATCTTTATTAATGACCTATAAGAAATAAACACCTTCATGAAATTAGCCGAGCAGACCAAATTACAAGGTGTTGCAAACCCTGGGAGAGATGGAATGAAGGAGTTGCCAGAGGAGAATGCTATCGGGATAAAAAGGTAAGAGCTACGTGAAGAACAAATTCAGTGAAATTCAGAGTATAAAACGTCAAACTGATTGAGGGGAAAGTTGTTCAAAGTCCATTCAATGCCATCATTTTTGTGCATACCTTCCCCCCCCCCCCCCCCCCCCCCCCCCCCCCCCCCCCCCCCCCCCCAATGTCTCCTCTCCAAAGTCTTTCCATTCCCACAATCCAGCTCAGTTCAAACTCTCAATATCTCTCACCTGGTCTATTACAACCAATCTTCCTGCTTCTAGTGCTCCTCTCCAATCCATCCTCCCTACTATTACCAGATTAATCTTCCTGACATCCAGACAGCCCTCATAGTTCCTTCTTCTGATCCACAATTTGCCATTACCTGCTGAAAAAAATCTCAACTTCTCTCTGTGTTCAAGGTCCTCCATTATTTGACTCTAACTTATCTTGCTAACTTTATCTTCCACTAGTCCCCTCTAGCACCAGTGACACTTCTTTATATACATGTCATAAGCTCCTTGAGGTCAGAGAGAGTGTGATCTCTTTTTTAACCTTTTCTATCTTCAATCCTTGGTGTAACATGTCTTAGACAGAATAGGTACTTAATAGAAATTTGTTGAATTGAATGCAATAGTTCTACACAAACTAAACTGTTTGCCATTTCCTGAAAATAGCCCCCTTTGGTCCTGCCTTTCCTTTTCCCTCTCATCCTTAAAACTCTATCCATTTTTCAAGATCCAATAAAATCCCATAATCCTCAACAGCCAGATGCAATCTCTTCCTCCACTGGATGGTTCCTATATCTATTACCACACGTGTACATTATGTTTTTGTAGAACAGTTCTTTGTGTAAATGTGTTTTCTGGGATGCTGAATCATAAGCTCCTTGAGAGCAACCATTGTATTAAATATACTAGCCAACTCATATCTCTCATAGAATGGTTTTTCTACAGAGCAGACATTAAATATGTATTGACTATATGCACTAGGAGGCAAAACACTAATAGAAAGGACGAGTAGTAAAAGACAATCAGAATGCAATAGGCAAGAGGAAAGACCTGCTGACTTTAGATTTTCCAAAGGAAAAAAACCCCTAAGTTTTAGATAATCCATTTTTAAGTAAAAATATTCTTGGTAGTAACAATGATTTTACAACAAAAATGAATTAACAAAGAATAATTGTTGCAAGGTCCAAAAGAAGCGTAAATCTGGAAAGAGGATGGAAGGTAGAAATCATATTGTTAGCCACTCTCCTGATGGCTGTTAGTTCTTTGGTTACCAATTCAGAGCTAATCAGTGGGTGCTGTCGTAGACAATGTTGTTTGTCCTTCGTTCTCAAAGGGAACCTGGGGCATCAGGAAGGGATGCCATGACATACAAGTGGACGCAGGACTAAAGGCAAGTACTTAATGTTGCTAGAAGGATGTTAGCCAAGCTATAAAGTGAAGAGTCTATGATATGTGAGTAGGTGAATAAGCACAAAGAATGCTATAATAATAGACACATTGGAGATTGAGTCTAAGATCACTTGGGATTCAAAAATTACTAATCCATAACTGTGCAATTCATGCCTGAGGCCTTCACCTGACAGGAAGGACCCAGGTGAGCTTCAGAGGACTTCTCATTTTGAAAACTTGCCTCCACCCAGATAATTTAGGAACTTCCTGTCTAATATCTTCTAGAATGCCTTTGATGCTTATTACCTCTATGGACGTGTTTCCTGGGTCTCATTTTCCTCATCTGTCAAATGAGAAGGTTAGATTAGGCTAATCTTAGAACTTCCTTCCATGTTATTGTTCTATAAGAAATGACCAACAGGATGATTTCAGAAAGGCCTGGAGAGACTTACAGGAACTGATGCTAAGTGAAGTGAGCAGAACCAGGAGATCATTATATATTTCAACAATAATACTATATGATGATCAATTCTGATGGACATGGCCATCCTCAGCAATGAGATGAACTAAATCAGTTCCAGTGGAGCAAGAATGAATTGAACCAGCTATACCCAGTGAAAGAACTCTGGGAGATGACTAAGAACCATTACATCGAATGCCCAATCCCTCTATTTTTGTCCACCTGCATTTTTGATTTCCTTCACAGGCTAATTGTACACTATTTCAGAGTCCGATTCTTTTTGTATAGCAAAATAACTGTTTGGATATGTATACTTATTTTGAATTTCATTTATACTTTAACATATTTAATATGTATTGGTCAACCTGCCATCTAGGGGAGGGGTGGGGGGAAGGAGGGCAAACATTGGAACAAAAGTTTGGCAATTGTCAATGCTGTAAAATTACCCATGCATATAGCTTGTAAATAAAAAGCTATAATAAAAAGAAAAAAGAAAAAAACAGTTAATTCACAGTATTTTCTATATTACTTGGAATAGTCCCATTTTATGCCAGGTGGAAAAAGAGTTAAAAATGTTATTAAACAGATCTGTTTAATAATTAATAAATGTTCTGTATTCTGAAAAAATAAATAAACAAAAGAAAAAAAAAGAATTTCCTTCCGGTTCTAGTTATATGTTCCTTGAAAACACATTGTCTTACAAGTTTTTATGGATGAAGAGATTTGTCCACAGGTCAAAGGACACAAATAAAGTTTAAAGTGGAGAGAAATCAATCTGTCATTGGTGTGTCTTAGTCACTCACAGCCTACAATGTACAGCCTGTCTCCTACAAGCCTTCGATAGGGCTCCATCAAAGTATATATTTCTTATGAAAGCTCCTGTGGTCTTTATATATGGCTGTTGTATACTATAGTTCATTCCATCAGAAGGTGCTCTCCCCAGGAGATGTTGTTCTTTGTCCTGCTGTTGTTATATTATCTATTGGGGCTTCTAGTAAAACTCTCCCTGAATTGTTCCCAAGTAGTTGAGTCTCTCATGAAGGTGTTGCAATATTCCCAGAATTCCTTCCTTTCCTGTGTCTATTTTGGATTTTAAACCAACAGGAACCCTATTCTGGTTTTTGTCTCTGCACTTTGTGTGTTCATGTATATGTTGGGAGGTGGGGAGGATTCCAGTACTCCTTCACAATCTCCTCCTTTCCTTCTTAGTGGATTTTAGCTGATCATACCTTCATAGTTTCTGTCTTACTCCTTCCTGCTTTTCTTTTCCCTTGGAAATTGTTTAGATATCTCTGGTGGATACCTTGCTCTTAGGAAATTCATACATAGTGCATTCTTGCCTCGATTTCCATATCTACGATAGGGGAAGGGACCCTTTTTTTTAACTGAAGATTTTCAGTTTTTATTAGATTTAATGTAAGGTAAATATACTGTTGCTGTGGAAAACCACAACTTATTTCTATGTCATATGAACTTATTTGCCATCATTTATACAACTTTTGAATTACAATCAACTTTTCATCAAAAACAAAGATAAATATAAAAAAAAACATTTTGGGAGGTTAGAATATAGAAAGAAATTTGCTTTACACAATATTTTACTTTAAAATTCTGAATGACATGAGTAGAATTTGTAATTTAACCTTTTTTATGCAGAGAATGAGGTCAGAATTTAAGAAAAGTGGGAGAGGAAAAAAGAGGAGGAAAAATAAATGTTTCACCTCTATGGAAGGATAACTTTAATTAGACACATAACATGAAAATTAGCCAACGTGACAAAATATTGAAACAGAAAAGACAAATACCACATTTGTAAATAACTGTATGACCAAACATGCTAATGTTGCTATAAGGAAATGATGGGTAATTTTTATTTGACTCAGAAAAGACATTGCTACTGCATAGATCTCAGAGGGACAAAATATTTTTTTTCAAAGATCTATTTTAAGGTAGACAAATGTTACCTAAATAGAACCAACATTAAGCTGATCATTTAGTTGGTATATCACCTCAAATTTTTATTTCCCTTCTTTTCTGACCCAATCTATGATAGCCAAGACAAGAATTAAATTTAACTTCTTGATAAAACTCCATTTAGAAGTTTGAAGTGAGAGTATGTTGAAGAAATGGTAAACATGAAGTTTTTACGTTATCTAGAAATTCAAATGATCTCTACCATCTCTCTTTGTCCCTTTCCCTCCCCACCCCCCACCTTACCAAGGATAATTGGACATTCTCTTTACTTATCTTTTTAAAAAAATACAAATAACTTTAGACTGGAAAAACAAACTACTTAAGAATTAAAGTTGAATTTTCTTCAATATATAGAATACAACACTTAAAATACTAGTTGATTGTAAACAAGGAAGTAACGGCTCTAAATGGCTCTTTGAATTATGTACCATGTCGTCCAACTAGCATGACCTTCACTTAAGCTAAAGAACTTCTATTTCCCCTTTTACATATGGGTAGTGATGTGGTACAGCAATAACCAGTTGATATCCTGAAATATGACCTGACATCTGTGGATTATTAGCCATGCAGGTGAAATCATGATTTCTCATCCCATCCCATGTAACACGCTTTGAAATATGTTATGAAGATCACTAATCATGGACTGAATCCATTTCAGTAGATTGAAAGATGTATGAAAGTCAAAATGCTTTGGCTAACTGTGCCATTCATAACTCTACAGATATATTCTCTGCCAATTACATTTTGAATATATATACCCTTAAGTTCATCCTTATATCGGTTTCAGCTAGTTAATCAAATTATTTGGAAATGATAACCCTTTCTTTACTTTAAAAAATGAGAAATTTTAGCTTATAGAGTTGTCCTAATAACAGTTGAGTTAAAAATTAGTCTTTAGCATCAAATCATCCTTCATATTTATATCTTTTTTCTCTACATATTTATAACTATATCCCCCCCCCTTCTCTCTCTCTCTCTCTCTCTCTCTCTCTCTCTCTCTCTCTCTCTCTCCCTTTCTCACACACACACACACACACACACATAAATGTCTATGTACCTAAAACACAAGCACATACACAAAATGCATATAACATGAAACTTATTGGGAAGAGAAAATGAAAGGAAAAAAGTCCATTTTATGACCCATTTTAGTCAACAGTTCTGACGTTAAGGTTCTTAGATAAAGGCTCATCTGGAATATAGCTATATAACCAAGCAATCCCAATAAAAGTTTCAATGATCTTTTGGGTATTTTGATGACATAGCAACTATAGCAACCTGTTATATTAAAATTTTTCTTCTCAGAAAATATAAATGCTTTCACAATTTAATAATAATGCCTTATCCACTGGGACTGGCTTTGATGCCAGGTTCGAAGATATCACTAGGTTATAGAAATTTTAAGTGTTCCATGATATTTTATTACTACCTTGAAGTTATTTTTATCTACATGATTGTAGGCAATAGAGAAGATTGAATCATATGCATGTACACATGCACATTCACACACAATTATTTCACTTTAGTTGATGAAAAGTGGCTCCTTTACTCTTTGGGCAAAAGGAGGATGGCGGGCATCCACTCTAGGCTAGACTTGCTTGGAACAGCATCACTCACATCACTGGAATAAAGAGAGAGCTTGATGACTGGATGCTGTTTGCTTTTGCTCCCTTGACCTTCTGGATTTTCTAGTTTTCTTTCCTCGCTTAGTGATTCCTTTCCTTTACCAAGTCCAAGTCTTTCAAGCCAGAATGATGTGTTACATCTGTGAGGAATCCTGCTTCCTTTTCATAGCTTCTTGAATATGTCAAATAAAACCAGCTAGATATGACTGTGGAAGGAATGATCTCTTAAGAGGGATCATTTTCGTTAGCTTTTATTTAAATTTTTAAAAGTTTCTTTTTTTTAGTTTTTATTTAAGTTTTATTTAAGAGATCTGAGAGGCACAAAAGTTCAAAGGTTTCAATCGATGCATATACACAACCATCCTTAATTAAAAACATTTTAACAAGAGACATTGTGCTCATCAGTTCAATAAGATGAGACTAGATTTCTATTCTCTCTCACAAATTCTATATCCTTTCTCAAAGGGGCTGGATTCCAGATCTTTACATCTAGCACAGATCTTTTTACTCTGAACTCCAGAGTCAGGAACTTATCTATAGGTCTTTTCCACCTAAATGTCTCACTTGAAACTGTCCCAAACTGAGTTTATGATGTTTTTCCTAAACCCATTCCTAATTTTGATATCAGTATTTCTATTAGTGACTGCACTATTCATCTAACCTCATGTCTGAAACCAGTGTAATGACCTTTGGTCAGAGGATCTTGTTCAAATCGTCCCTGAGTCTCTCATTATCTATACGACTTAAGAGAAGTCACTTAACCTATCTAGACTTTAGTATCCTCATTTGTAAGAAGAGGAGCATTGGGCTGGATAGACCAATTCTAGTTCTATGATTTTGAGATCTTATGACTTTCTTTCTCCCTCACTGTTCACATCTAAACAGTTAGCAAGTCCTCCTGAATCTTGCATGATAATAACTCTCATTCATCCCTTATTCTCCATACCCATGGACATTGCCCTAACACGGCATGTGTGTTATTATCCACATAGACAGTTGAAAATGGTTCTATCCTTTGTCCTCTCTAATTAATCCTTCATATCACTAGATCTGGTCCTATCATTTCTCTGACCAAATAGCTTGTGTGTACATACATACACATAAAAATTCATGCGTGCACACACTTATATAAAATGTATAATTATAGTAATAATATCTAGTAAATCTACCTATCTATATACCTACCTCTCTGTCCATCCATCCATTTATTCATCTGCCTACCTATCTATTTAACCATCCATCCAATTATCAGTCTATCTATCTATCCATTCATCTTTTTCTTTCTTTCTTTCTTTCTTTCTTTCTTTCTTTCTTTCTTTCTTTCTTTCTTTCTTTCTTTCTTTCTTTCTTTCTTTCTTTCTTTCTTTCCTTCCTTCCTTCCTTCCTTCCTTCCTTCCTCCCTCCCATCCATCTATCTATCATCTACCTGCCCATCTATCCATCTAATTATCAGTCTATCTAAATATCTATCCATCCGTCCATCCATCCATCCATCCATCCTTCCTTCCTTCCATCTATCTATGTAGCTATCCATCCATCTAGCCTTCCTTCCTTCCTTCCATACATGAAATAAAATCATTTAATCTCAGAATTGTAAGCAGTATCAGAGACATCTAGTCTGGCCCAAACCTGAACAAGAATCTCTTATCCATCACATCTTGTGGCCATCCAGTCTTTGTTTGATATAATATATACAGAGATAATTGGAATCCAAGATAAATGCACTAATCAGGTTTTCCCAAAAGGCAATATGTGAGGAGGCAGTGACAAGAGCCCTTTCTTTTTACAAGTTTTTAAGAAAGTACTTTCTGCCCAAGCCTGGCTCTGCAAATTGTATCCATTGCTATTAGTGCTGTCTCCTGGGACTAGGCAGATTGGAATCCATCTTTCATAGAAAAGTGTTTTGAGTCCTTTAGGATACTTCTCACATCCCCTGAATCTTCCCTTCTCCTAGCTAAACATCCCCAGTTACTTGAATTGATTCTCATTTGACATAGACTGGAGATCCTTTGCCGTCTTGGTTATGTTCTCCTGGATATGTTTCTCAACCACTTCCTTAAAACTGTGTCACCCAGAGCCAAGTATAGTACTCCATGTGTTATCTGAACAAGTTATTGTACAAGATGACTATCCCCTCCTTAGTCCTGGACATTCTGCCTCTTTCCATCTAGCCCAAGAGTACATTAGTTTTCTTGGATGCCACGTCATACTCATATTAACTCATAGGGAGTTTGCGCTCCATGGAAATTCCTAGATTTTTGCACTGAAGTATGACTCATGCCTCCTTCATCTTGTACTTTTAAAATATATTTTTTGACCCCAAGGGTAAGACATTTACCCCTATCAAATTTCCTCATTAAATTTGGCTCATTGTTCTAACCCTTCAAAATCTTTTTGGATTCTGCAGACCATTTGCTGTATTAATTATATACTCTAGATTTGGGTTACCTGCAAATCTGATAAACAAGCCATCTATAACTTTATCCAAGCTATCAAAAATAAACTACTGAATGATAAGAAATTATTTATCTTGAAGTACTAAATTATGTGGTTCCCACATTAAATATTGAAGGAATTCAAAGAAAGCAAAGCTCCCTGGAGAATCGAATAGTCAAATATGGCTTTGTGGAGTAAGTGATTTAACGTAGCCCTGGAAGGATGGGTAACATGAAATAGGAAAAGAATAAGGAGGTGATCATCCCAGAAAGGGGGATTGATCTAAGTCATACCCAAATAATGAGAGAGGAAGGACCAGAATAACTGGATTCATCTTTTGGAATAAATACACTTCCCCTCTTCCTAGAAAACAGTTTTTATCTGAAAGCAACCATGGAGAAGATATTAAATATATTTGGAACAAAGGAGTTGGAGAGAAGTCACAACAATTGTCTTCTGGATAAATTTTTAAGAAGAGAGAGAAAATAACTGATGGACAGACTTGATTGTCACCTTGGAGCAAATCAAGAAAAATTATGCAACTCCTCTCTGGGGAGCCAAGCTCTGGGGGGCTGGGGGAAAACAAAGTTTTTTTCTTCCATACCTCCCACTCTCTTGTGTACCATTCAAACATATGTTGTTTAGGAAACTAAAAGAATATAATTTTGCTGGCAAGAGTTCCTACACACACACACACACACACACACACACACACACACACACACACATCCATGAATTGTCTGCTGAATTAATGATCAGTGACTTTAACTGCCTCAAAGATTTTTGTATACATTAACCCAGGCTTAGAATTTTTTCTGCTTTTTCATATTGAGGATTCAAAAAGTAACTTTTCCAAGACTTTTAAGAGCTTGAAAAGATATTCTAAACATGAAGTCAACTCAATTCAACAAATATCTATTATGTGCAAAGTTTGGTATTAAATCCAAGGGATACAAAGAGAAAACAGAAGAGAAAAATGATTCCCTATCTTCAAAGAGATTGTAGACTATTGAGGGGATTTAAGGAAAGCTAGAAAGTCAGCAAGCATTTATTAAGCACCTATTAGGTGCCAGGCATCATGTGAAGCAGCATAAGAACTAAACCTGGTTCTTTCATTGACTTGAGGAACTCTCAGGTGAGGAAACTCAGTACAATTTGGCACTTTGTCTGAAATTTATAGTCTTTTCTTTTTTTAATTGAAGTTTTAAATTTTAAACTGTACTTTTCCCTTAATCCAGTTGCACATTGATTTAATAATTTATTTTTTCATTTTTATTGTTTGTTAAACTGAGTTTATTTTTTCCTTTGTAGCAATATATTCTAGTCTTTCCTTGCCCCTTAAGATACATTTTTACTCTGTAGTGATGGCACTCATCTAAAAACACTCGTGGGAGAAACGAAACACAGCCTGAGGATTATTTGCATTACCATGTGATTATCAGTATATCAAGTTGTCTTAAATAGTATTTTAGAGGACAACGGAGGTGACACAGAGAGGATCCCATCATAATGAGAGTCCTAGAAATTCTAAAAAGAAAAAAACAAGATAAGAGTTGGGGGAAATGCTTCTTATCATGAACAAAGTACAGACAAAATACTAGATGAACTTGAGATTTTACAGAAAGAGCTTAGTCAGACATTAAAGATACCACCGTTATCCCCCCTATCCCAGGCCATCCCCAGTCATCCTGACTGTTGTGTTGTTTTGATCTCTTTGGAAGAGAAATTGAGAGAGAAGAGTTTGTGCAATTCTGGGTATCAGGTGCTAAATTCCAGGCACATAAAAAGAAAGAAAGAAAAAAGAAATAACACTAGCTGGCAAGGATCTGACATTCTATAAGGCTAAATAGTAAAAGCTAGACTGGCAAGACACAGGCCCACTGACTTGAAAGTTGATGTCAGTTTAATGTTGATAAAGAAGAAGAAGAATTCTTTCTATCCAGTTTTACTTTCAGCTCATTCCTAAAGAAGAATTATCTTCAAATAAAAAAGAGAGCAAGAAACATTTTAAAGAAGAAACTGAAATCCAAGTCGGGAGATTAGATTCACAGACATCTACATGCTTTAAAGAAATTCAAGACTCTAGGCCCAGGTTTTTTAAGATGCCAAAAAAGCCATCCAGATATCATTTTAGAACCTCTATGATTATTTGAGACATCATTTAGAATATAAATAGGCTAGAAGCCAGAAGGACAAATGCCTAGATTTTTGTTTAATAAAGCTTTTTATTTTCAAAACAGACACGTGGATAATTTTTCAACATTGACCCTTGCACAACCTTGTGTTTCAATTTTCTCCTTACCCCCACGCCCTCCCCTAGATGATAAGCAATCCAATATATGTTAAACATGTTGAAATATATGTTAAATTCAATGTGTATAAACATATTTATACAATTTTCTTGCTGCACAAGAGAAATCAGATCAAAAAAAAAAAAAGAAAGTAAATGAGTAAAAAAACAAAATGCAAGAGAACAACAACAGAAAGAGTGAGAATGCTCTGTTGTGGTCCACACTCAGTTCCCCCAGTCCTCTCTCTGGTGTATATGGTTCTCTTCATTACTGAACAATTGGAACTGGCCTGAATCACCTCATTGCTGGAAAGAGCCACGTCCATGGAACTGATCATTATATAATCTTGTTGTTTACATGTACAATGATCTCCTGGTCCTGCTCACTTCACTCAGCATCAGTTCATGTAGATCTCTCCAGGCCTCTCTAAAATCCTCCTGCTGGTCATCTCCTACAGAACAATAATGTTCCATAACATTCATATACCACAACTTATTCAGCCATTCTCCAACTGATGGGCATCCACTCAGTTTCCAGTTTCTAGTCACTACAAAGAGGGCTGCCACAAACATTCTTGCACATACACTTCCTTTCCCTTCTTTAAGAAATCTCTGGGATATAAGCCCAGAAGTAGCACTTCTGGATCAAAGGGTATGCACAGTTTGATAACTTTTTGAGCATCGTTCCAAATTGCTCTCCAGAATGGCTGGATGTATTCACTGTTCCACCAACAATGTATCAGGGTCCCAGTTTTCCCACGTCCCCTCCAATATTCATTGTTTATCTTTTCCTGTCTGGAAGGTGTATATCTCAGAGTTGTCTTAATTTGCATTTCTCTGATCAAAAGTGATTTAGAGCATTTTTTCATATAACTAGAAATAGCTTTAATTTCTTTATCTTAAAATTATCTGTTCATATCCTTTGACCATTTATCAATTGGAGAATAATGCCTAGATTTTTAAAAAGAGAAACTGGTGGTTTATTGAAGGTCTACCTTAGTGAGCTTCATAGAATTTCCCACAAAAATGTTGCCTGAGTTAATATATTTTTTGATCACTTAGACAAGAAAGTGGTACTCTAGAACCCAGCAGAGGTTCACTTAGAACAAATCACGCTAAACTAACCTCATTTCCTTTATAAAAATGAGGATGTTGGTAATACTTTGCATCGTGTTGTGTTTTACCAATTACAAAGCATCTCATTGGGTTATTAGACAGGATTAGCAAAAAGCGTACGTAGCATGCTGTGCTGGGAGCAGTTTCCTAGGGTCCTATTTCTTGAAGGTTGATGTTGTTTTCTTTTAAAATTTTTGACATTGTCCTTGAGATTGAATTGATTCAGAGGGGCCAGGCTCTGATCAGTGGCAGGTAGATTACAAGAGACAGATCAGACATGAGGAGCTGGCTTCTGACCTCAAAGCAGCTGAATGACCTACGTTAGCCTAGCCCAGGTGCCCTCAGGCGAGTCGAGTCTGGACTTTATGGAATATTCTTTCCTGGCTTGTTTTGTTGGTTTGTTGATGCTATAGACAGAGTGAAAGGCCTGGAATCAGGAAGACCTGAGACATTACTAACTGCATGATAAATATGGAAATATGTTTAGGAGAATTACACATATTTAACCTTATTGGAATCCTTGCTTTCTTGAAGGAGGAAAAAAAACTGGGAACACAAGGTTTTGCAAGGGCGAATGTTAAAAACTGTCTTTGCATGTATTTTGAAAAATAAAAAGCTATGATTATTTTCTAAAAAATGAAAAATGGCAGAACAGAATGAGGTACGTGAAAGTAATGGAATAGTTTTTTTGCTATTAGAAATGGCAAATATGATGAATGCATAGAAATTTGAGAAGAATTGTATCAATTGATGGGGAGATAAAAATCAAGGAATCATATACACAATTACCACAATAATGTAAATAATGCAAATGAAAACAGCATCATATAGCAACTGAACTCAAAGGCAGTGGCCAATACTGTTTCCTGAGGACGGATAATGACACTTCTCTGTGTGTTAGATCTGGCTGAGGCGGTCAAACCCCATCACTGTGAGAATTGGTTTTCCTTTATTATTTTTCTTAGTAACAAAGGAAGTTTCCGAGACAGAGATGGGTTACCTGGGAATGGCTGTGGTTTGAAGGAAATCCAAGAAGTTATTTATAAATCTTTGGAGAGAAAAAAATGTTTGAGTTGGAGTCAG